>NC_061121.1:177985291-178130426 GCF_002878395.1 Capsicum annuum | reverse complement strand
TTTGAACTCTAAGATATATACATGTATACCAATTATTTTATTGATTGAAAAGTACTTTCCGATTGTATTAGTTTACGTTCGTCAAACTTTTGTTTAGCAAATACCCTTGTGAATTTAGCGTCTTAAAAGGATCATTGGGTAACTATGAGAAGCATCAAGAAAAAAAGGAGAACTGGTTACGCTAGCACTGATATGGATAAAAGAGTTAATATCTCAAATATATTACAATTAGGGGCATTTTAGTAAATTTATATGTTACCATACCGTATCATACCATCAAATCAAATAAAAAATCTATTATTAAATTGCAACAAATGATACAATTCATTCAAATATAATACTGTACCATATCATATTATATCATACCATACTACATCATACCATACGTTACGAAATCATGGCAACCCACCATACAAATAGGCTGTTAGTGTTTGTGAACCAAAACTCATTTAAAAAAAAAAGAAAATTCTCTTTGAGGTTCATATATTTACTGACAAATTAATCTTTAGAGAAATTATTGAGTGGCTATCTCTTGAAACTCCAAAACTTCTGCTACTTGATACTAGAAAAAGTGGAGGCGAGATCAAAGACTAGCTAGCGTGTTATTTTCATATCCTAGAGTAGTTAAGAATCTTTGTCTGAGGGTATTATAGTTGTTTTCTGCCTTATTTGGGTGTTCCAGACTAGAATTACCTAGAGAGAATCTTTGATTTGGCCCATTGTTTCCTTCTTTTTGAGCTTACTGGGTTAATAATAATCGAAATTCTTCTTTCTGTATTACAAAATTCGAATCTTGGGGATCCCTTGATTCTTTCTTTGTATTTTTGCTGTTTCTTATCTTCTTCGTCAATTCCAGCATTCCCCTAATTTCATGAAGGGGGTTTGGAGGAAGATAGCATCAAATTCACTTTTTTTTATTGTATTCCTCATCACATCTTCTTCCTAAATTCTGAACCTTTAATGTATGTTAGGTTTATTAGACTGTTAATTTCCCTGAAAAGGATCTTTGTTTGATGCTTTCCGAGTTGGAAGCTAGTTGGTGGTTTCTTGGATGAGTTTGTTCCATGTAATTGGGTTTGGTTGGAATCTAGTTTTGACTCTATGTTACTGGTTTGTGTCTCTGGTTTTTTCCATGAATGGTGAAGTTATGACTACCAAGAGTTTGCTTGGTGATGGGGAGCAGATAATGATGAAGTTGTTGGAAGTAATAGCAGAGGTGAGTTCTAAGATTTACTATTGTTATCCTGGAACCAGGAAAGTGGGAAACAAGTGGTGGAGGAAGCTTTTGATAGCATGGCTATTATTTTGGATTATTGTTTCTTTTTCAGTCTTCTGGTACATGAACAATCAAGCTTTTGAAAAGAGAAAAGAAACACTTACAAGTATGTGTGATGAGAGAGCTAGGATGTTACAGGATCAGTTTAATGTTAGCATGAATCATGTGCAGGCCATGTCCATTCTCATCTCAACTTTCCACCATTCTAGGAACCCTTCAGCTATTGATCAGGTCAAAGTACTCATCTTTACAATTTCATCTTCTTCAACACTATACAATTTTTACTTGCTTTATACCCGTACTCCGTTCCTGGGTTTAAACTTGATCCGCTCATCCTTAAGGTTCTTAGTACTGAACTCTCCAAATTATGGGTTCAAAATCAAACATTTGTGGAATTTTCAATGATTTTTCACATATTTATCTATTTCCCGTGGTTGAACCCATAGACAATGTGGTCCATACTCCCATGAATAATGAACTCTAAACCATATAAATTGTTGTGCTTGGTCATGAACCATTTTTTTCTTGTCGCTTTTATGTTGAAGTCCATACTCCTGTTTTTGATAAAATAGAAGTTAGTCAGTAAATTTTTCTTTTTAATTAAGTCTTTGTCGTATTCTTAGTTTACATTGAGCTTAAAGAACCAACTTAGTAATCTTTCTATTTAATTCACTAAAATACTGAAAAGAACTCTGCCCCTGCAGTGTACGTTTGCTAGATACACAGAAAGAACAGCTTTTGAGAGGCCTCTTACAAGTGGGGTGGCATATGCAGTAAGAGTGCTCCACTCAGAAAGAAAGGAATTCGAGAAGCAACATGGTTGGAGTATTAAGAGAATGGATACACTTGAACAAACTCCAGTTCACAAAGACAATGAGTATGATAGAGATGGCCTGGAACCATCTCCAGTTCAGGTGGAATATGCCCCTGTTATTTTTGCACAGGATACGATTGCACATGTAATTTCTGTTGATATGCTCTCCGGAAAGGTATCTTCTTTTATATTTCCAACTGTGTACGATACACCCTTGTGGTGGGGCCCTTCCCCGGACACTGCGCATAGCAGTAGCTTTAGTACACCGGGCTGCCTTTTTTATATTTAGTCATTTTACTTTATACTGGAGGGAAGTGATTAAACATGACATGGAGCAGTTACAGCTGACTGAGGATATGACCCAGAATAGGAAGGTATGGAGGAAAAATATTAGGATAGAGGGCCAAGGTGTGTGGTTGAGTCGTAGGCATTGGTAGGAGGGCTTTGGTGTCCTTGTTTGGCAGTGTTCAATTTTTTGGTAGATGTCATACCTATGTTATTTTATCATGTTCCATGTATTTTTTTTTTCTATATATACTGTTCTGTCTTGAGCCGGGGTCTATCGGAAACATCCTCTCTACTTCTTTAGAGGTAGTGGTATGGACTGCGTGCACTCTACCCTCCCCATACCCCACGATGTGGGAATATACTGGGTTTGTTGTTGTTGTTGTTGTTGTTGTACTTTCTGCTACACACACATACAAGGGGAAGTACAGAGCAAGATCCTTACAAATGATTGTGCTAAACAGGAAGATCGCGAGAATGTTTTACGTGCGAGGGAATCAGGAAAGGGTGTTCTCACAGCTCCCTTCAAGCTACTTAAAACAAATCGCCTTGGGGTGATAAAGACATTTGCAGTTTACAAAACTGATCTTCCTTCTAATGCAACTCCAAATGAAAGGATCCAAGCAACTGACGGGTATGCCATCTGATTTTATACAATCTCCCACTCTCTACCCAACTTTTGGAATATGTTTCTCCTTCATAGCGGGAAAAGAATCTCAGAACTGCCAGAGAAAGACAAAAGATAACAAACTTGTTCAACCTTTAGAATCCACATTCTGGAGTAAGCTAATATTTTGGAATACTTGTTGAATCAGTAAACTGGCAACTTCTCATGGCCAATTCATGTTAGCAAATTACACAACTATTTTAACGCTTCTTCCCTTTCCAAGCAGGTATCTTGGTGGAGTCCTTGACATTGAGTCACTTGTAGAGAAGCTTCTTCAGCAGCTTGCGAGCAAACAAACTATCCTTGTGAACGTCTATGATACAACCAATATCTCCCACCCTATTAGCATGTATGTTTCAAATGTGTCAAGTGATGGTGTGGAGCGTGTCAGTTCCCTCAACTTTGGGGATCCATTTAGAAGGCATGAGATGCGTTGCAGGTGATTATGTGCTTTCATCATTGGATATTTTCTGTTTCATTTATCTCAAGGCCTAGCTTCCATGTTGCTGATTGTGCTATTTTGTTTGCTGGAAGCTTATGGGAAGTAATTATTATTTTATTGAATGAGGTGTCATTGATTATTTTTCCTTTTTTGTGAACTGTCAATTTAGGCTTTTCTATCCACTTAGCTAGATATGGACACTGAAGATTAGAGAAGTCTCCAGAGAGTTGAATTTAAGATTGAATCCTCTGAGATTGCTATTCTTTTTTGCAGATTCAAACAGAAACCACCATGGCCTTGGCTAGCTATCACAACTTCGACAGGAATCCTCATAATTGCATTGCTTATAGGGCAAATATTTCATGCAACAATAAACAGAATTGCCAAAGTTGAGCGTGATTATGATGAGATGATGATGCTGAAAAAGCGTGCTGAGGATGCTGATGTTGCAAAGTCACAGGTATAGTCAGCTTAATTTGCTAAATGCTTCTATCCAACACTTCTTATGGGATAGGTTCTAAACTAACGTCTATCTTGTAGTTTCTTGCCACTGTTTCCCATGAGATCAGGACTCCCATGAACGGCGTTCTTGGTGAGTCTCAGAATTTTCATTTTGCTGCTTTATTACTCTTAGGGGTCGTTTGGTAGAGTGTATTGAAATGTTAATGCATGCATTAGTTTAATGTGTATTAGTAGTACCTTGTTTGGTATACCTTTTTACCTTATGTATAACTAATGCAAGTTATACACTCTATTGTGTATTAAGGTGTATATTACTAATACCTCAAAATCCATGGCATTAGTAATGCAATGGATCTAATGCATGCATTAACATGCTTAAAGACCCTATTACCCCTCAAAAAAATTGCTGCATCCTTTCCAACATATCTATTGAGGGTATTATGTAAAAAAAAAAATTTTTTTAGAAATTATGTTATTCATGTTTCTTTTAATACATCGAATCAAACACTGCATAAGAAAAATACAAGCATAACTAACACAAGCATTACTAATACACCATATTTTGCATTATTCTTATACACTCTACCAAACGATCCCCTAGTATAGTTAGGATATCGGAGTGATTACAATAAACATGTATACACTTGTTTCACAGGCATGCTTCATATGCTTATGGACACCAATCTAGACGTGACACAACAAGATTATGTTAGCACTGCTCAGGCCAGTGGTAAAGCTTTAGTTTCACTCATAAATGAGGTTTTGGACCAAGCAAAGATTGAATCTGGTAAGCTTGAGCTTGAGGCAGTTTGTTTTGACGTGAGGGCTACTCTGGATGAGGTCCTCTCGCTCTTTTCGGGGAAATCTCAAGAAAAAGGAGTTGAGGTACTCCACAACTTATATTTTCCATTTATTAAGGTCTTCTTTTTCCTATTGTGATCTAATTAACCTTTTATCTGGAGAGCAGTTGGCAGTTTACATCTCTGATAAGGTTCCTAATGTGCTCATTGGTGACCCTGGACGGTTTCGTCAGATTATCACAAACTTGGTGGGGAACTCTATCAAAGTAAGTTCACTTATCTCATAGACATTGGTCCCAGAAACTATAGCGGCAACAAAGAGCTCGACTTAGCTAGGAGCGAAAGCAGAACGCTACTCTGTAACCGAGTTTAAACAGGAGTAGATATATGAGTTTGTGCATGTTTGTGTTATGTAAATTCTCAAAGGGACATCTAAAATGAATATCCATCAGTTGCTTTCATTATGTAGGGATACACTGAGTGAGTTGCAGGAAAAAGTAAGTAATTAATGCAATCAATAATGTGCTTTTTTCTGTTTAGCAAATTCATTGATCAAAGTTGCACCAGATTTTGTTAGTGTTTTATCTAGTCTATATATTTCACTCACCTTGATGAAGATATATGATGTCCTACATCAGGGATCACATCCATATATACATGATATGATTCAGTCTAGCCAACCCCACCGCGCTTGGAATTGAGGCGTAACTGTTATAATTGTATCGGAGATATAGAGGCATCTAAAGGATTCTTTAGAGGGGTTGGGCTACCCAATATAATTTCTTTAGCTTGAATGCTTAGATTTTGTGACAAGGTATCAACTCCAACTTTTGGTAAACCCATTCTTACATGTGTAAATGTCCATTCAAGTCTACTTGAGAAACCTAGATTTGACTTACATTTGCTAGAAACTGTTTGATATATTAAATGACTCATATCCAGTATGTAAGGCCGTAAGGGCAAGGAGGTTGTCACATATATATACAATGACTCGCATTGATATACAAGGACAAGAAAGAGTTCTGGTGATATATACAATCAAACATTGCATATATAAGGGCATGTAAGGGGTTAGTTGTGGGTACTTCCCCCACTTAAGGATTTGGGTTGGATGATCATACTTTCACACTCTCTAAAGTATAATGTCTTTTTGCAGTTCACTGAGAAAGGTCATATATTTGTGACGGTCCATCTTGTCGAGGAAGTGATCGAGTCAGATGAGGAGATCAAGATTGAATCATTGTTAAAGAGCACTTTGAGTGGATTGCCTGTAGCCGATAAACGACAAAGCTGGAGAAGTTTCGTGTGTTTCAATCAAGAAGGATCCACTTCTTTCCCATCTTCCTCGTTGGACCAGATCAATCTAATGGTTTCAGTAGAAGACACTGGTGTTGGAATCCCTTTAGATGCTCAATCTCGTATATTCACCCCTTTCATGCAGGTTGGTCCTTCTATTGCTCGCATCCATGGGGGAACTGGTATTGGACTTAGCATAAGCAAATGTTTGGTACAGCTTATGAAAGGTGAAATTGGATTTGTAAGTTTGCCAAAGATTGGATCCACCTTTACTTTTACTGCTATTTTCACCAATGTCTGCAATAATTGGAATGAGAAGAAGAGCCAGCAAATCAGCAATCAATCAAACTCTGTTTCTTTAGATTTCCATGGCATGAGAGCCTTAATAGTTGACCCAAGAACTGTCCGTGCAAGGGTTGCACAGTATTACATGAAACGACTTGGAGTCCATACTGAAGTGGTCTCAGATTTGAATCATGGTTTGTCTTACCTAAGAACTGACAATGGAATCACAAATATGATCCTCATTGAACAGGAGGTCTGGGATACCGATTTGGGAAAGTCCAGTCCCTTTGTCAAAAACTTAAGAAAGATCAATGCTAGTGTTTCTCCTAAACTTTTTATATTAGCTAATTCTATAAATTCTAGCGGAGCTGGTGTCTCAGCCAATGGTTTTCCTACGCCATTTGTCATCATGAAGCCACTAAGGGCGAGTATGCTTGCTGCATCACTCCAACGTGCCATGGGTGTTGGTAACAAAGGAAATTCTACGAATGGAGAGCTCTCCGGTCTCTCTCTCTCCAAGCTCCTTCAGGGGAGAAAAATTTTGATTGTGGATGACAACAACGTGAACCTTAGAGTAGCTGCTGCTGCACTAAAGAAGTATGGTGCTGATGTTGTCTGCACAGACAGTGGTAAAAAAGCACTCACTTTCTTACAGCCACCTCATCAGTTTGATGCCTGCTTCATGGATATTCAGATGCCAGAAATGGATGGGTATGTTTCTTAAGAAAAACTATATTTTCTAGTTTTAGACCTAATCTATATTTTCCCTTGCTTATTTTTTGCATAATTATGATCTTCTGCTACCTTCATAGCAATTCCTTTATCGCATCTTCTGGGCTGTAAAAGTATCCTTCTGTGTTTATGGAAATGCTCTGTGATATGTTTGTCGAGCTAAATCTCTTTTAAGCTGAGAGTAACACTACAAATTAAATGACAGGTTTGAAGCTACAAAAAGAATCCGTGAAATGGAATCTAATATCAATAGCTGCATCCAATTTGGACAACTTGGTCCTGAAGCGTATGGAAATGTTTCAAGCTGGAAAGTGCCCATTCTGGCCATGACTGCTGACGTAATTCAAGCTACAAATGAAGAGTGTCAGAAATGTGGAATGGATGGTTATGTTTCGAAGCCATTTGAGGCTGAGCAGCTTTATCAAGAAGTATCACGCTTTTTCCATATCAAGCCAAATCAGAATACCTGAAGATTATTCCTGGTAAATTCTTGTGATCAACCTCGGGTAGAAATGTCATCGCCTTCATGGTGCCTCAGGATCGTCCCTGGTTTCTTTTTCAAACTGTGAGTGCTGTATGGCCCAAACATGACTACTTCTGCAGATTAGGATACTTCTTCAATATCTCAATGTCCACCATTTGGATTCCAATGCATTTTTTTCAGGTAATGAATCTCTGAAACTAAACTCAGAATGTACATAAAACTTCCAAGGATTGCTTTTGGATTCTTGTTAGGGTTTGATCTTGCATCTTCCAAGCTTGACGAGCAGAGGACATGTGCTTCTCTCATAAAGAAAGAAACCTTAAAAGAGTTTTCAATCCTTTTGATGCTCTAGGCTTCTTAGAATGGATGTTGCCTTTTACCATAGAGAGTGGTTTAGTTTATATAGCAATAAACATTGTTTGTAACAGAAATATGTTTCAAGTATATTCTCATTTCCTACGAGGCACATAGGAAAGTAGTCATAATAGATGAAAAAAGTTTTAGTTCAGTCAAAGTTCGTATAAACATAGGGACAGCAAACAGCTGAATTGCTTCTTTTCCTCGTGTATAGTACAAAGAACAAGTTTGATGTAGGACATTCTGCTATCAAGTATAAAGTAAGCATTTAAATTTTGCCTTGCAGATGTACAATTATTTGATATTGTTTCCTGCTTTCTCTCTCTCCTTGAAGAGAGAGAACCTTTCTACTATTTGACATCGAGTAATTACTACAATTTGGAGGAGCGGCTTTTTGGGTTAAAGATAATATAATATTGTACATAATGTGTTATATTTCAAAAAAATGTGTTAATGATGCAGTTCGAAGTTACACGAGTATATACTTTAATGGGAGTTTATCTGAACTCAGTTAATATTTGTGGAACTGAATTCCAACCCATTTTGTACAGTAAAATATAGTTGCACTCCATAAGATTGTACAGGAAATGCACTGTTGTCACAACTCACAAGTGCCCAACGCGTTTTAGGTAAGACGGGGATTTACTAACTACCCAGTATACAGTTTTGCTACCACTTGGTATGTCATATACTCCACCCTTTTATGAAGGGTGTAAGTATGTATATATATATATATATATATTATTCCTATCATACGCACCTCACACGTGTATCTCGCTTCATTCAGTTTTACAAAATCACTGTGATGTCTCAATGAGTATTTGTCTATCTAAAACAAATGATAAATTTATTTTTGTAAACACACTAAAATTTTAGAAAACTTATATCAAATCACAGGGAAATTTGTCTCAGCAATTATAGATACCATAAATAGTTCACTAAAATTTTTTTAATTAACAATTATCTATCACGAATACATGATTATTTTGTTATTATAAACTTCAAGAACATACTAAAATTTTAGATAACGTACCTCAAATCAGAAGTAAATTTATTTTTTTAATCATAGATATTATCAAGATTGTAAACATCAAGAACTAAAGTTTAGAAAGTTTACCTCAAATCACAAACAAATTTGTGAACGACAATAACAAAGAAAATACTTGTTTGCTAACTACATTGTGAACGTATTGCTATAAAAAGGAAGGATTCTCAATTTATAAGAAATTTTAGGTTTAGTTTTACTTTCTTCCTCTTGATATTTTTGATGTCCTTTTGTCGGTTCAAATTTGTATTTATTTAATTTAATAAATTAGCCTTTGTGATTTTTTCTTTTTTAGGTTTAGTTTCTTTTTTCTTTTTTCCTTTTTGTTCCTCCATACGTTTTGTTTTTGTGTCCTTTTTTAATTCAAAGTTTTTCTTTTTTATTTACTTTAACAAATTATATATAAGGTAAAATTTTAGTAATTGATTTAGAACTGTTAAACTCTATGATTTCTTTTCTAACTTAAGTAAGGACTTTAATTAGTTTCAAAATCCTATTATTAATAACAATAAAATGATAATAATTTGAGGAAAATAGTGAAAAGATGATTTTGTCTAAAGAAGAAACTTGTAATGAAGGGCAAAAAGTTTTAATTACTTTTTTAAGGGTCTTTCCACCTTTAATATATTGTTATATTGCTAGTTTAGAGTATATGTTTTGCACGTGTATCTTTTGTCAATTAATAAAATTATTATAAAAAATAGCAACCGATGTTAAAAGAAATGTAAAATTTATTTAAATGATATAGCTTCACATTATAATTTTTTTTTTATTATAATTGCAAATCATAAATATGTTGAAATCGACAAACAACTCTTCCAAAGTTGGAACATGAAACACACATGTTGATAATGTGCAATATAATGGTAAAGGAAGAAGAAGAAGAATATATATTCTTATTTGAAATTCGATTTATAAAAGAAAAATTATGCCATAGCTTGTGTTAGTACAGTGTATGCCGTATGCGTAACATAAAAGGAGAAGTGTTATCAATTCAAATACTTTAGGAGTTTTATACATATTTTCATTGATTTTAGAGTTTTACACCTTTAAATAATAGGAAATGGCTCTCACGTATCTTATGAGGTCTTTTACGTATGCAAAGAAAAAATAATTATAATAGACAATCTTCATACAAAAGTTGGGGTGTCCATATATTTAGAAGTCTTTGTTAGAGTTTTTGCTCGGATTTTCTTACTAAAATTGAGTTTTAGTTTTCTATTGAAGGAAAATAAAAGTAGTACTACAATTATTTTTATTTTTTCGAAAAATATAAAACTTCATATTTGGCAAATCTTTCTTGGAGGAAAGGTTTTGAACATCTATAAATAGAAGACCCCCTTCTCATACCAGGATACATATAACATCCACAATGTAGTCTTTTAAAGGTTTTATTTAGGGGAGATTTCTCCCAACAGTTTTATGTTCTCTCTAATATTAGTTTTTATGTGTAGACCAATTGGTCAAATTATATCAATAATATTATTTTTTTAGTATATATTTTATTTTTCATGTGAATTATCATCCTTTCGATTTGGAAACTTTAAACTTCCGTATGACAACCTCTCAATTTCAAATCCAACAAGTGGTATCAGAGTCTATGGTTCAATGGTTTGATGGTTCATATTTAGGACATGTTGAGATTAAAGTCGCAACCAATTTAATGATAGTAAAGATATTTTGTCAAATAAAACTACATGCGGAGACAATTGTCAATCATATTTTTAATAATCATATTGTTACATATTTGAAATGCGTGGGAGATAGGGGAGAGGTTGGCGGGAATGGGGGTGTGGGAGTGTAGGGGGGACGTGGATAATATGTGGGACAGGGCGGCAGCGTGCATCAGGGAAAATGCAAGGGAGGTGTTGGGTGTTTCTAGGGGCCGGGCCGGACATCATCGGGGGGATTGGTGGTGGAATGAAGAGGTGGGGAAGAAAGTGGAGACCAAGAAAGAGTCGTATGCTAAGTTGGTGGAAAGTAAGGACGAAGAAGAGAAGCGGGTAAACAGGAAAGAGTACAAGCTAGCAAGGAAGGAGGCGAAGTCAGCGGTCACGGCAGCTAAGACGGCTGCTTTTGAGAGCTTGTATGCAGGGTTACAGGGGAAAGGAGGGGAGAAAAAGTTGTTCCGACTCGCTAAGGCTAGGGAGAGGAAGGGTCGTGACCTCGATCAGGTGCGGTGCATTAAGGGGGAGGACGGTAGAGTGTTGGTGGAGGACGGCCACATAAAGAAGAGATGGCAGTCGTACTTTCATAGGCTCTTGAATGACGAGGGGGACAGAGCTATTGTGTTAGGGGAACTGGAGCACTCAGGGGAGTGTCGGGATTTTAGCTATTGTAGACGTTTTAAGGTAGACGAGGTTAGACAGGCAGTCCGCAGGATGCGAAGGGGTAGGGCGACGGGGCCGGATGAGATACCGGTGGAGTTTTGGAAGTTCGTTGGAGAGGCTGGTGTAAGGTGGTTGACTGCATTGTTCAATGAAATTTTCAGGACAGCAAAGATGCCCGAGGCGTGGAGGTGGAGTACCATGATCCCCCTCTATAAGAATAAGGGGGACATTCAGTGTTGCAATAACTATAGGGGGATTAAGTTACTGAGTCACTCTATGAAGATCTGGGAGAGAGTGGTCGAGGTGAGGCTGAGACGGATAGTGTCTATCTCGGAAAACCAGTTCGGATTTATGCCCGGCCGCTCGACGACGGAGGCAATTCACCTGGTACGGCGGTTGGTGGAGCAATATAGGGAAAGGAAGAAGGATTTGCACATGGTGTTCATCGACCTAGAAAAGGCGTACGACAAAGTCCCCAGGGAGGTGCTTTGGAGATGCTTGGAGGTGAGTGGAGTACCGCAGGCATATAGCAGAGTAATTAAGGATATGTATGAGGGAGCGAAAACCCAGGTGAGGACGGCGGGAGGAGACTCAGAGCATTTCACTGTCCTGACAGGATTGCATCAGGGATCTACTCTTAGTCCCTTTTTGTTTGCGCTAGTAATGGATGTGTTAACGCGGCGTATCCAAGGGGAGGTGCCGTGGTGTATGCTTTTTGCAGACGATGTAGTCCTGATAGATGAGACGCGAGGGGGTGTGAACGACAAATTAGAGCTGTGGAGGCAAACTCTGGAGTCTAAAGGGTTCAGGGTGAGCAGAACCAAGACAGAGTATGTGGAATGTAAGTTTAATGACGTAAGGCGAGAGAATGAGGTAGGGGTGAGGCTAGAAGCGCAGGAGGTAAAGAAAAGGGATAAGTTCAAGTACCTCGGGTCCGTGATCCAGAGTAACGGTGAGATTGACGAGGATGTCTCGCACCGTATCGGGGCGGGATGGATGAAGTGGAAACTTGCATCGGGGGTGCTGTGTGATAAGAAGGTGCCGCCCAAGCTTAAAGGTAAATTCTATAGGGTGGTAGTCCGTCCGGCCTTGCTGTATGGAGCGGAGTGTTGGCCAGTTAAGAACTCCCACACCCAAAGAATGAAGGTGGCAGAAATGCGGATGTTGCGCTGGATGTGTGGACTGACCCGAAGGGATAGAGCTCGGAATGAGACTATCCGGGAGAAGGTTGGGGTGACTTCAGTGGAGTGTAAGATGCGGGAAGCACGATTGAGATGGTTCGGACACGTGAAGAGGAGGGGCATGGATGCCCCGGTCCGTAGGTGTGAGAGGCTAGCGTTGGATGGTTTTAGACGGGGTAGGGGTAGACCGAAGAAGTACTGGGGTGAGGTGATTAGGCGGGACATGGAACAGTTACAGCTTACCGAGGACATGACCCTAGATAGGAAGGTCTGGAAGACGCGAATTACGGCAGAGGATTAGGGCCGGTTCGGGTCGCTAATGTAGGGAGGTAATTGGTGGGGGTGTATTCCTGGTATGATTCCGTATTCAATGTTCTGTTCCGTGTTCCGTGTTCTATGTTTGTTACGAATCTGTGTGCTTTCCTCTGCTTTATATTCCTGCATTCCTGCTTTACTCTGTTTTATATTCCTTATGGCTGCAGTATCTATGTTATGTCATCTGCTTCTGTGCTGTACTATGTGTTTGTTTGATATCTCGTAACTTGAGCCGGGGGTCTTTCGGAAACAGCCTTTCTACTTCATCAGAGGTAGAGGTATGGACTGCGTACATCTTACCCCCCCCAGACCCCACAAAGTGGGAATACACTGGGTTTGTTGTTGTTGTTGTTGTTGTTGTTACATATTTGAAAATAAAACTCACTTTTAACTATGCAAAGGGCTCATATATTTTTCATCTGAAAAGGCTCATATATTTTTAACCCAAAAGCTCCATTTTTAAGCATGTCAAGCAGCAGTGATGAAGACTATGTGAAGAACAAAGATCGAAGATGTGAAGAAGGCGGATTAAGTGAAGAAAATCAAGCCAAAAGGGAGAGATTTGTTAGGGTTTTATCTTGATTTTCTTACTAAAATCGAGTTTTAGTTTTCTATTGAAGGAAAATAAAAGTAGCACCATAATTACTTTTATTGTTCCTTAAAGAAAAATATAAAACTTTTCCATCTTTAGCAAACCTCTTTCTTGGAGGAAAGGTTTTGAACATCTATAAATAGAAGACCCCTTCTCATAAGACATATAACATTCATAATGCAGTCCGTTAAAAGTTTTGTTTAGGAGATATTTCTCCCAACAGCTTTTGTAACACGATCATCCTAGTCGTTTGTGAAACTTTCTCATCTTTCCTATTTTAGCTCTCTCCATAGTTTGTATACGTGATTTATGACTTACGGAGATAAAAATATAAAAAAAATTTATATTTGACAAACCTTTTTCTTGGAGGAAAGGTTTTGAACATCTATAAATAGAAGACCCCCTTCTCATAAGACATATAACTTCCATAATGATGTTTGTTAAAAGTTTTGTTTAGGAGAGATTTCTCCCAACAGCTTTTGTAACACGATCCTCCTGGTCGTTTGTGAAACTTTCTCATCTTTCCTATTTTAGTGCTCTCCATAGTTTGTATATGTGATTTATGACTTACGGAGATAGAGAGTACCGATTCTTCAGATATTTCGAGTGAGTTAAGTCATTAATTGAGTATCTTAGACATTATTTTAGTTGGCAATTAATGGGCTAAATTGACATTTTATTAACTCTTGAGAACTGTGTATAAAAATTAATTTAGATAGGAAGAATTTATTGTATTTATTAAAAATAAGGTCAGATAGATTGAGAGATGGGATATAGAAGTTACACTTAGGTTTTCTCACAGTGTAGAAGGAAAAGAAAAAGGGAGCGACAGTTTCAGGTTGGTTAAGAATATATTCTTAGTCAAATTACTCTGCAACTTTCTTTATATTAATAGTAGGATGGAGTACATTAATGATTACAAAATAATTGTCGCCTAATCACTAACCCCTTTTCCCTATTAATTGTATGGAAACACGCTGACAGTAGCATGATTACAAAGTATTAAGTTGAATTTGAGTGCAGGGAAATTGATAAAAGTAAAGAACGATTTGTTTTGTCCTATTTCATGCGATGAGAGGAGTTTGATTTTATGTTAAATTAAAGATGGGGCTAACTGTTGTTTATATTCTCAAGAATGAATAACAATTTCTTTTTATTAAAGCCATTACGTTTATATATATATATAGTCATGTTTAACTTTATAGTATCATATGTCAACCAATCATGATCTTGATAAAGTAGGTTTCAGGCCTATAATTTTAGACAAAGAGCTTATAAACGGGTGTCATTAGATGCGTATTTTTATGGGATTTATATATATGGATAAATTTGAATCATTCGGAAGTTTTATGGAAGAGCAAGGTATTTGCAAATTAACTTGCATTTGGATTCTTTGGTTGAGGTAGGTTGCGATTTAATTGGAGTTTAGACTCGACTTAATTGTGTATATGTCCTAAATTGGATACTTATTGATTGACATTCGGACGTGCTTGAAATTATTGATGTTTGAATTGTTGATGAGTGTATAGATGATTATTGAAAATTTATTTGATGGAATTATCTTATGACTTTAAGTGTACTTATAAACTTGGTACATCGTGTTGTATGCTTTGAAGTAGTGTAAATTTGATATTGATATTACTTGTTTATATTGGATTGGGTACCACGCCGGTACGGTTATGTGTATGTTGGATTGGGTACCACGCCGGTACGGATATGTGAATGTTGGATCAGGTGCTACGCCGGTACGAATATGTGTATGTTGGATCGGATACCACACCGATATAGATATGTATAAGTTGGATCGGGTACCACGCTGGTACAGATATGTATATGTTAGATCGGGTACCACGCCGGTATAGATATGTATATGATGGATCAATGATGCGGGAAAAATAAGAGAAACACGAAACAACTCCAAAACAGTCCACTAATCTGAAGGATTTGAGGACTAAGATGGAGACCACTCTCGGATTCGCTACAACCACACAATAACAAGATAAAGAGGTGTGTTTTTAACACCAAAACAACCACAATACACAATGAACAAGATGAACACAATGATTACAAAATTCAGATTCAATAAAGACACAAAACAGTCCACTACAAATCTGAAATGTAAAGATAGATAGATAGATAGACCAAATGAGGCAATAATATTAACAACCCAAGAATTGTTACACTCTTGGACCTTTAATACTACACACAACACTAACCTATATCCTACGTAGGAACAAGAATGACCTTGATCTCTCAATGCACCCAACGTTTCCAAGCATGAATCCAACACGAGAGATTCCACCCTCAAGTTGAAAATCCTAGTTACATGGATTTCGGCTATGGGAGCCTTTCTCATAAGAGAGAAATGTTTCTAAGTGTGATACAACATCAATATTCATCAAGTCTAATGAATGAAACCCTAGAAGGTTATATTTATAGTGTATTACAAGAATAGTGTGAAATGTCCAAAATGACCCCTTAGTTAAAGTCTTCAAGTAGGCTCCCTTGGAGTGCATTGTATGGACTGATTTTGGAGCCTATTTAGGCCTTCCTTTGCACTTCACGTGTACACTCCAAGTCTCGGGTCAATTCACTCTCGCACTCACCCCCCTTTGTGGTCGTACCCATATCAATCAGGTACCACACCGGTACTGATGTGTATATGATGGATCGGGTACTATGCCAGGACGGAACATGGACATAGATTATTCCCTGCAGGTGATGACTATTTGGGCAAAAATAAGTCCCATAGCATGTGTGTACATATTTATGTTGATTTTGTGGATGTTTACAGTATGGTTGATTTTCTTGATGGTTATGTGACTTGTTTGTGAGCACTGTTGACCAATTATTATTGTATTATTGATTTATTGAGTATTTGTTATGTGATGATGCCCGTCTACTTATTATTTGATTTATGTTATGTACATGTTATTAAATTGAGTTGGCCTATGATACCTACTATTACATAGTGGTTTGTACTGATACTACCTTGTACTCTTCTTTTGTTGAGTGCAGAAAATTTTTCAGAGGCTCAGACACAACCTCACCTCTAGAGTTGATAGCAGATCTTAATCCAAGGGAGAGCACTCTGTCTCCAGGCTGCCATGGGTCATCTTATTTATTATTGTCCATCTCTTGGGCAATGAAACATTCCTTATTCACTTTATTTTGGATATGTCTTTAGACATGATCTTTGCTAGTAGTTCTTGTACGATAACTTTAGGGTCTTAGGAATTTTAGTAAGTAGTTTATTGGATTTCCGCGTTAATAATGATTAGTTTGAATTGTTGTTACTATGTTGATTTTATGATAATATCATTTTATTATTGACTAAGTTATTGGATAATAGTTTGATTTAGATGGTTCTCCCACAGAAAGATTAGTGTGGGTGCCACTCATGACCATTTGTGTAGTGACAAAGTTAGTATCAGAGCCCTAGGTTCATCGATCTCATTGTACAAGAACATGTCCAGTAGAGTCGTGTAGAATGGTACAGAGACATTTGTACTTTTCTTTGAGAGGCTACAAAACAGTAGAAAAATTTAAATTCTTCTCTCTTACGTGCTATTGCTTGATTGCAATTGGTATCTGGTGATTCCAATTGATATCTGACTTCTTTCACTCTTTTATCACAGAAGGTAAGAATACGAAAGAATGGGGAAAGATTTGAGGTGCCTGAAATGGCTGTGGAGGTAGTTGTTCAGGGTAGAGGTCAGGCAAGAGAAAGACATGGCGAAAGAAGGAGAGCAGTGCCCACCAGGGGCAGAGCTCAGGCTACGGGGCCAGCTAAAGAGAGGCTAGTATCTCCTTCCCCACATGAGGATTTGCCTGAGGTTGCAGAGGATAGAGCTATACCAGTACAAGATGAACAAGTGCCGATTCATGATGGGGTTGTACTAGCTCAGAGAGGTGCATCTCCAATTCAGATGTCTTTTGTTGTGATTCAGTGGTTTGGCAGGATCAGGAACTATGCCTGCAGCACCTGCAGTCCAGCATGAGATGCAACATGCTGCTGCTGTAGCCCCTCGGATGGAAGAAACGTCAGGAGAAGATATTTTTCCAAGACAGGTAGAGGGTCCGGTGATGACCGAAGATGAGCATGAGTTATTTTATAAGTTTATCAAGATGAAGCCCCCTATTTTTCATAGAATTAAGTCAGAGGATGCCTACAAGTTTATTATTGACTATCATGAGAAGCTGTACCTTGGACCATATATGTTATGAGTATGGCGGAGTATGTCATGTTAGGAGGTTTTGTCCTAATGTAAGGTATTTTGGTCATTCTAGCCAACAACAGGCTCCTGAAGCTTTAGTTCCAGCAGGTAGAGGGCTGGTGGTAATGGTAGAGGTCATCCACAGGGTGGTCATGGTGGTCATCAGGCAGTTAGAGGTGGTAATCAACACCACCGAGGTGGTTTTTAGCCTGGTAGGGGTGATGTTCAGACTGGTAGTAGGGCCCATATCTATGCCTTTCCAGGAAGGCCAGAGGCAGAGGTAGCAGACGCTGTTATTACAGGTACTATTCTTGTCTGTGACTAGATGGCCACTGTATTATTTGATCTTGACTCTACTTTTCATACGTGTCTGCTTATTTTGCTGTGGGATTGGACATGGTGTGTGATTTGCTTGACTTTTCGATTCACGTGTCTACTCCTGTTAGTGATTCTATTATTGTTGATAGAGTTTATCGTTCTTGTTATGTTATGTTATGTTTATGGGGTATCAAACTTGAGCAGATTTAGTGATTCTAGATATGGTAGATTTTGATATAAATTTAGGTGTGATTTGGTTATCTTCGTATCATGTTATATTAGATTGTCATGCTAAGATTGTAATTATGGCTGTGCTGGGAATGGATAGACTTGAGTGGGAGGGTGATTATAGTACTGCTCTAATGAACTTTTCTGCATACAAAGAGGTTAATTGGGGGAGGTTGTTTGGCCTTCCTAGCACATCTTCGGGACACTTCCACAGAGGTCCCATCTATTGAGTCGGTTTCTGTGGTATGTGAGTTCCTAGAGGTTTTTCCTGCAGATTTGCCTGGTATGCCGCCAGTCCATAACATTGATTTTTGTATTGATCTAGAGCCAGGTACTCGCCCTATTTCTATTCCTCCCTATAGGATGGCTCCAACTGAGTTGAGGGGAGCTAAAGACTCTATTGCAGGATTTGTTGAGTAAGAGTTTTATCCTTCTGAGTACCTCTCCATGAGGGGATCCTGTCTTGTTGTGAAGAAAAAGAATGGTAGTCTTCGTATGTGTATAGAATATAGGCAGTTGAACAAAGTTACGATCTATAACAAGTATTTATTGTCCTGCATCAATGATTTATTTAACCAATTGCAGGGTGCATTCGTATTTTCTAAGATTGATTTGAGGTTCGAGTATCATAAACTTAAGATTCATCCTGACAATATTCCTAAGACTGTTTTCATCCTAACAATATTCCTAAGACTACTTTCTGAACAGGTATAGGCACTATGAGTTTCTTGTGATGTCTTTTAGGCTGACTATTGCCCCAGCTGCTTTTATGAGTTTGATGAATGGGATATTTAAACCCTACTTGGATTCTTTCATAACTGTCTTTATTGATGATATTCTAGTTTATTCTAAGAGTAAAGAGGAGCATGAGAATCACTTAAGGATTGTTTTAGATTTTTTGAAAGAGAAAAAACTTTATGCAAAGTTTTCTAAGTGTGAGTTCTGGTTGGCTTCTGTATCCTTTTTGGGGTATGTGGTTTTGAAGAAAGGGGTGATGGTAGACCTAGAAGATTGAAGCGATTAAAAATTGGGCTAGGCCTACTTCAGTAATGGAGGGTCATAGCTTTGTGGGCTAAGCAAGTTATTACTGTAGGTTCATGAAAGGGTTTGTAACTATTACTACTCATATGACGTGGTTGAATCAGAAGGATGTACCTTTTATTTGGTCTGATGAGTATGAGGAGAGCTTTTAAAAGCTCAAGATCTTGTTGACTACCGCTCCTATTCTTGCCTTATCGGTAAAGGGTAAGGATTTTATTATTTATTATGATGCACGTTCTGGTTTAGGTGATGTGTTGATGCTAGAAAGAAATGTTATTACTTATGCTTTGAGGCAATTGAATCCCAATGAGAAGAATTATCCCACTCACTATTTGGAGTTAGCTGTTGTGGTTTTTGCTCTTAAGATATAGAGGCATTACTTGTATGGGGCTCGTTGTGAAGTGTTCACTGATCAATGCAGTTTACAGTATGTGTTCATGCAGAGGGATTTGAATTTGAGATAGAGTAGATAGATGGATTTGATCAAAGATTATGATATCACCATTTTCTACCATCCGGTAAAGACTAATGTAATTGTTGATGCATTGAGAAGAAAGTCAACAAGTATGGATAGTTTGGCTTATTTAAATGCTAGCAAACGTCCGTTGGCTAGAAAGATTCAGACTCTAGCTAACAAGTTTGATCGACTTGAGGTGACTGAGAGAGGAGAAATTCTGGCCAGTATTGAGGCAAGGTCCATATTTCTTGATCAAATCAAGGCTAAACAATTTGAGAATGCTAAGTTGAGCAAGATTTATGATAAGGTTTTGCAGGGTGAGGCCAAAGAGGCCATTCTTGATGGTGATGGTATGTTTTGAGTTAAGGGGCGAGTTTTACCTCGTGTTGATGACTTGATTCCTAATATTCTAGCCGAGGCTTATTGTTCGAAGTATTCTACACATCCTGGAGAGACTAAGATGTATTATGATTTGAGGCAACATCTCTGGTGGGGTCAGATGAAGTGTGACATAGTTGATTTTATTGCTAAATGCTAGAGTTGCCAGCAGATAAAGTACGAGCATCAGAAGCTTGGTGGTACCCTTCAGAGAATGCCCATTCCTAAATGGAAATGGGAGAGAATATCTATGGATTTTGTAGTTGGTCTTCCCAAGGCATTGGGGAAGTATGAATCTATATGGGTTATTATGGATAGGTTGACAAAGTCTGCATATTTCTTTACAGTTCAGGTGACTTATAATGCAGAGAAGTTGGCCAAGATTTATCTTAAGGAGATTGTTCAATTATATGGGGTCCAAATTTCTATTATCTCGGATAGGGGTACTCAATTTACCTGTACCTTTTGGAAGAAGTTACATGAGAAGTTGGGCACAAGGTTGGACCTTAGTACAACTTTTCACCCTCAGATCGATGGGCAGTCCGAGCGGACGATTCAAGTATTGGAGGATATGCTTCGTGCGTGTGTGGTAGATTTTGGAGGTCATTGGGATCATTTCCTAACTTTGTTCGATTTTTCATATAATGACAGTTATCATTCTACTATCGACATAGTACCATTTGAGGCATTATATGGGAGAAGGTGTAGATCTCCTATTGGGTGGTTTGATGCATTTGAGGTGAGACCATGGGGTACTGATCTGTTGAGGGACTCATTAGAGAAGGCCAGGTTCATTCAGGAGAAACTTATTGCGGCTCAAAGTAGGGAAAATGTCTATGCGAATCAAAAAGTTAGAGATATGCACTTTATGGATGGTGAACAAGTGTTGCTCAAAGTTTTACCCGTGAAGGGTGTCATGTGTTTTGGGAAGAAAGGTAACTCAGTCTTAGATATATTGGACCATTTGAGATTCTTCAGTGTGTGGGGCCGGTGGCCTATAGATTGACATTACCTCCGAGTTTATCGGGAGTGTACCCTGTGTTACATGTATCTATGTTGAAGATGTTTCATGGTGATAGTAACTACATAATTAGTTAGGATTCGGTCTTTTTAGATGAAAACCTCTCTAATGAAGAGGATCCTATTGCTATTCTTAATAGAGATGTCCGTAAGTTGGGACTAAGGAGATTACGTCTGTGAAGGTCCAGTGGAAGAACCTTCCTATTGAGGAGGCCACTTGGGAGACCGAAGCAGACGTGCGTAGCAAGTATCCATATCTGTTTGCGAATTTGGGTAATTCTTTATTTTTTTTCCTTCTTGTCTTGAGTTTGCCCATTCGGGATGAATGGTTGTTTAATTGGTATCTGATGTAATGATCCTTCCGGTTGTTTGTGAAATTTTCTCATCTTCTCTATTTTAGCGTTCTCCATAGTTTTTATACGTGATTTATGACTTATGGAGATGGAGAGTACCGATTCTTGAGGTGTTCCGGGTGAGTTAAGTCATTAGTTGGGTATCTTAGACATTATTTTAGTTGGTAATTAATTTGCTAAATTGATATTTTATTAACTCTTGAGACCTATGTATAAAAATTAATTTAGATAGGAAGAATTTATCATATTTATTAAAAATAAGGTTAGATAGATTGAGAGGTGGGATACAAAAGTTACAGTTAATTTTTCTCACATCAGCGTAGAAGGAAAAGAAAAAGGGGGTGACCATTTCAGGTTGGTTAAGGAAATATACTTAGTCAAATTATTCTGCAACTTTCTTTATATTAATGTTAGGATGGAGTACAGTAATAATTACAAAATAATTGTCGCCTAATCACAAACCCATTTTCCCTATAAATTGTATGGAAACACGCTGGCAGTAGCATGATTACAAAGTAATATGTTGAATTCGAAAGCAGGGAAATTGATAAAGGTAAAGAATGATTTGTTTTGTCCTATTTCATGCGATGAAAAAGAAAAAGAAAAAGAGAGAGGAGTCTGATTTTATGTTAAATAAAGATAGGGATAGCTGTTTTTCATATTCTCAAGAATGAATAACAATTTTTTTTCATTAAAGTCATTACGTTTATATACATACATATATATATATATATATAGATAATAATGGTTTGTTGTACTTATAAAGTACTGCAGCTGTTGGTACTATTTCATGTTTAACTTTATAGTATCATATGAACCAATCATGATATTGATAAATTAGGTTTTAGGCCTATATTTTAGAGAAAGAGCTTATAAACGGGTGTCATTAGATGAGTATTTTTATGGGGTTTATATATATATGGACAGATTTGAATCATTCGAAAGCTTTACGGAAGAGTAAGGCCTTTGCAAATTAACTTGCATTTTAATTCTTTGGTTGAGGTAGGTTGCGGTTTAATTGGAGTTTAGACTCGATTTAATTGTGTGTATGCTCCTAAATTGGATACTTGTTGATTGGTATTCGGACATACTTGAAATTGTTGATATTTGAATTGTTGATGCGTGTATAAATAACTATAGAAAATTTACTTGATGAAATTGTCTTATGACTTAAGTGTACTTTAAACTTGGTACATTGTGTTGTATGTTGTGAAGTAGTGTAAGTTTGATATTGATATTACTTGTTTATATTGGATCGGGTACTACGCCGGTACGGATATGTGTATGTTGGATCGGGTACCACGCTGGTGCAGATATGTGAATGTTGGATCAGATACCACGCCGGTACGGATATGTGTATGTTGAATCGGGTACCAAGCCGGTACGGATATGTATATGGAGATCGGGTACCATGCCGGTTTAGATATGTATATGTTGAAGTGAGTACCACGCCGGTATGGATATGTATATGATGAATCAGGTACCACTCCGGTACAGATATGTATATGGTGGATCAGGTAGCACGCTGGTACGGTACATGAATATAGATTGTTCCCTGCACGTGATGACTATTTGGGCAAAAATAAGTCTCATAACACGTGTGTACATATTTGTGTTGATTTTGTGGATGTTTACAGTATGGTTGATATTCTTAATGGTTATGTGGCTTGTTTGTGAGCACTGTTGGCCAGTTATTGTTGTATTTTTTATTCGCTGAGTATTTGTTATGTGATGATGTCTGTCTACTTGTTATTTGATTTATGTTGTGTACATGTTATTAAGTTGAGTTGGCCTATAATACCTACCATTACATAGTGGTTTGTACTGATACTACTCTGTACTCTTCTTTTGTTGAGTGCAGAAAGTTTTTCAGAGGCGCAGACACGACCTCGCCTTTAGAGTTGATAGCAGATCTTTATCTAAGGGTGAGCACCCCGTCTTCAGGCTGCCACGAGTCATCTTATTTGTTATTTTCCATCTCTCGGGTAATGAAACATTCCTTATTCACTTTATTTTAGATATCTCTTTAGACGTGATCTTTGTTAGTAGTTCTTGTACGATGACTTTCTGGTCTTGGGGATTTCAGTAAGTAATTTGTTGGATTTCCGCGTTTATAATGATTAGTTCTGAATTATTGTTACTATGTTTATTTTATGATAACACATCTGAATATTGACTAAGTAATTGGATAATAGTTTGATTTAGATGGTTCTCCCACAGGAAGATTAATGTGGGTGCCACCCATGGCCATTGAGGTCGTAACATTTTTATATTTTCTTTAAGATCAGTTTTATGTATAATTGGTCAAATCATATCAATAATATTATATTTTAGTAATATTTTCATATACCTTTTATTTGTCATCTGAATTATAATCCTCTTGATTTGCAAATTTTAAGCTTCCTCATGACGCCCTTTCAATTTCGAACCCAACAGTCTTCCCTTATATTTAAGAGTTTACTTTTCATATATTCACATTTAGAAAATCTTAAAACTATTTTCATGTATTTAAGAATTTTACTTTTCATTTATAGTCAATATTTAATAATATAATAATTTAAGAAAAATAGTTAAAAAATAATTTTGTCTATTATAGAGTGTTTTAAGAAAGACAAAAGTTCAAATCATTTTTCTAAAATAGTATTGAGGTTAAATAAAATATAACTTTTTTTATTTTAACAATGAAGAATGAAATTTAAAGGATTTTTTTTTCAAATGCTAAACCTATGACAGTTCGCTAATCTAACCCAATTTGAATAATCTAAAACAAAGAAAGGCCACGCGAAAATAAAGAATCTTGAATGAAAATCTTACCCCAAATTATAAGAAAATTTGTCTCTTTAATCATAGATACTATCAAGATTTCCAAAAAAAAAAAAAAAACTTTCTCAATTAACAATCGTCAATAAAAAATATATGATAATTTATTATTCTAAACTTTAAAAATATACTAAAATAATAAAAAAAAAAACTTTTCACTTAGCAATCGTCTACCAAAAATATATGATAATTTATTACTGTAAACATTAAAAATATACTACAAATTTAGAAAACATACCTCAGACTTAAAGTGCAGGACAAAGTAAGATAGAAAAGATGTAGGTTGACAATTCTACTCGAAAAAATACTACCAATGTGATTGTTACTATGACGTTTTTGACAATCAAAATAAAACAAATAAAAATAACGGAGTAGAAGAAACAAAGATTTAAGGGATAATATCCACGAAAATATCTGAACTTTAACTAAATTTTCAGTGGAGCATATTGAACTTTGCGGGGGTCCTATTACCCCCTATACTTTTTTAATCGGAATTAATTTCCCCTAGGGCTTTTTTAAAGTGGAATTAATCCCCCCTAAACGTATACCCAATTTTTTAGGAGGGAAGTGTGGTACAT
This sequence comes from Capsicum annuum, assembly GCF_002878395.1. Classification (NCBI taxonomy): domain Eukaryota; kingdom Viridiplantae; phylum Streptophyta; class Magnoliopsida; order Solanales; family Solanaceae; genus Capsicum; species Capsicum annuum. The sequence continues at coordinate 178,105,653 of NC_061121.1, read as the reverse complement.
GCGCTTTGTCTTCTCCATTTTATCACTTTTCAACATTTTTTCACCATTACAACCATATTAAAGATTCCACAACTCAAATTCCAAATAATTTCATTAAGTCAATTTTAAATTCCAAGTCCATTCTTATCACACAAGTTTTCAAATTCAATTTCTAGTTTCTAACTTTGAATTCCATTGAGTTTAATAAAAAATTTTCTTGCACATTAATTTTCTTGCACATTGAATTTATATGAATTCACTTGAATTCCAGTTTTTGTATAATTGAATTTTCAATAATTGAATGGAATCTTCCATTAATTTTCTTCATCCGGGTCCGCAAAAGTTTTCAAATTCCATTTTCAAATTATGCCAACTCAATTGAATCTTCCATTGAGTTTCAAATTCCAAGTCCATTCCAACTCAAATTCCTTAAAAACTTTCTTCAACAAACTTTCTTAAACTCAAAACCCCAAGCTTTCTTCCATTGAGTTTCCAGTTTCGATGACGGAATCTTCAAGAATGGAAACTGAAATGGAATGAAATGGACTGCAACAAAGAGGAAGAAGAAACTGAAACTCAAGAAGAAAGAAGAATGAAAAAAAGAAGAAAGAAGAAAGGAGAAAAAGAATGAAAAACTTTAAATAAATAAAAATATAAAAATTTAAATAATTATAAAATTAAGGGGTTGTTTGGCAAAAAAAAAAAGAGTTTAAAATGTTTTTAGCACTGTTCACACGCTTAATGCGCGTGACTAATATGCAATGTCCCAAGTGGCAGATATATGCCATTAAAATACAAAAAAAAAAATCTGGGGGGTAATAGGACCCCCGCAAAGTTCAATATTTTCAACTGATAATCCGGTCAAACTTCAGCTATTTTCGTGGGTATTATCCCAAGATTTAACCTTACCTAGGAAAGGAGTAGATTTGAGCACGTAACTATAATTTAGTTTTAGGTTTTTTATTCTCTACATATAAAAAGTCTTATACCTATGGGAACTAAAATTGGTGATATTTTACCAAAAATATTTAGCAAGATTATTTGATTAATGGGTTAAATCATTCTTAAATATAAAAAAATAAGTGAAAAAATATTTTTTTTCTAAAGCAAAAACTTTTAATAAAAGACAAAAAGTTCAAACAACATTGATAAAACCCTTTACACTTTTAGTATAACCAGTTTAGGTGAACGCGCCTTGAACGTGTATCTCATTTTAATGAGTTCAAATATTACACTAAATAGGGTATTTATTTAAATAATAAATATTAATATAATAATTAAATTTAATATCTTTTGAGTATGAAAAGATTGAGAATTTATTTATTAAACCTAATCTTTATCAAAAATATTTTTAAAATTCTATCGACATTCATCTACCATCTGTAAATTGCAACAAAATAATACAATGATAGAGACATCAAAATAATACAATTAAATCTAATCTTTACACACAAAAATTTTCTCAAAGTCGTATGACACTCATCTATCACCTGTAAACAATAACAAAATAATATGATAATAGAGATATCAAAATAATACAACTAAACCTAACCTTTAAATAATACAACTAAATCTAACCTTTACATAAAAAAAATTTCTCGAAGCCGACCAACATTTATCTATCACCTGTAAACTGCGACAAATAATACGATAAAAGTGATATCAAAATAATAATATTAAACTTAAATTTTACACAAAAACTTCTCAAAGTCGATCGAGATTCATCTACAAACTGTAAACTACCATAAATTAACAAACTAATAGAGATATTACGATAATATAATTAAATCTAACTTTTACCTAAAAAAAAATTTCGAAGCCGACCCATATTCATCTAGCATCTGTAAATTAAATAAAATAATAACATAATAAAGATATCAGACAATACAATTAAACCTAACCTTTACCTAAAAAATTTTTTCAAAGTCGACCCACATTCATCTAGCATCTATAAATTAAAATAAAATAATAAGATAATAAAGATATCCAAACAATACAATTAAACCTAACCGTTACACAAGAAATTCTTCAAAGTCAACCAACATTCATTTACGACCTGTAAACTATAAGAAAAAAATATAATAGTGACCACAAAATTTTAATTTTGATCCAACTAATTCTTGTTTGAGCGAAAATTTTGACCCTAAAGAATGATTTTGAATGAAAACAAAGAAGATATGTATATATATATACACACACACAAATGTTGAATTCTATTATGCTGGCAAAAACAGTGAAGAAGTTGAGGGTTAGAAAATCAAGCATCCATCAATCTAGACACGCAATCGAATCAAGTTAAATGAGTATCAATCATATTCTCCTAATAGGCAAACCGGTTTGTTCTCTAATTTAATGTGCACCTCAAAATTTATAGAGTATTTCCTTAATAGAGTCCTATTTTGGGAGTATTTTTTAAATTGAACAGTAGAAAGAAAAATAATAATTAATTCTCCTACCATATATTTTAGAAAGTCTAGTAGAAAGAAAAATATTAATTAATTCTCCTACCATATATTTTAGGAGTCCGATATATTTTAGGAAGTCTAGTTAATATAATAAAAAAAATTAAATAATAAATTGAAAAAATGTGAAAAGACAGTTTTGTCTAAAGAAGAGTCTTTTAATGAAGGACAAAAAATTCAAATAACTTTTCTAAGGGTCTTCACACTTTTAATATATTATAGATTATAGATATAGATATATACCATGAATGCAGATAGAATCAAGTGTCCAACATCTTTGAGCATGTTTAACAAGTGTTTGAGATGCAAAACCCTTTGTTTGATAAACAACTAGCTAATGAAGGGCCCGTATACGGGCCCAATATTGTAATTTTAAATATATTTTTAGCTATTTGATTAGTTTTTTTTTTAAATAATCATTAGTATTTTTAAATAGTACAATAGAGAATGCAAGTAGAAACCACACTATATAATAAATATAACTTCTTATTTTTATAAAATCAAATAATAACTTACAACTTCTTTAAGTTTTCATAATTAACATCAAAATATCAGTACTCTAATGCTTATTTTAACATCAGGTTTAGCACATTCTCTTATATTAAACAACTAATTTTAGTGTTTTTTTTTTTTACTTTATTTAAAAATTATACAAGAGAATGGATAAAAATTATAAATATCTATTTCTTAACATATTTTTATAGAATCATATGAAGCAATAAAGTATACTAATTCATACATAAACTGATTTTAAATATATTTAAATTCATTTTATGGGTGTTTAACAAACAAAAATAAGGACTTACTGATGAACATTTTAATGACTCATAACATTAAAGGATTGTCGTTATGGCTTGTCGTATATACATTAAAAACAGGAGGTCAATTAAATATAGTAAGATTGAAATTTTATTAAGGTGATTTTGTCTACCTGTTGACGAAATTTACTACCTCAAATAAAGAGAATCAAAAGAATTAAAAAATTTAACATGATTGAGGTAATTAATATTATATTTGAAAATAAGTTTTTTAAAATAATTTTTAACAGGTGATTAGTAAATAATTATATTTTCATAAATTATATGTATTGTAAATCTTTGTAATGATATTTATCATGTGAAGTTTTGAAATTATGAAGGAATTGCTTATTGTGTTTGATAGATAAACACCCCTTCAATATTTATGAATATTTTTTTAATTGTTTTACTATAATATAGTAATAGTTACTTTATGCAATTAAATTTGTGGCCAAAATTAATTTTACTTTTTAATATTTTATGGAACATATTTGAGTATTTGCACATCCTCCTACAAATTAAGTCTCCCTTTATTTCAATTTATATCATTTTGATTAGACATTGAATTTAAGATATATGAAAAATCTTTGATATGTTTCAAATTATCTTTAAAATAAATAAACTTTAAATAGAAGAGTATACTTTGTTGATTTTTTGAAAAATAAATAAAATTCAATTCTTCTTTAGAACCGATTAAAAAGAAAATATATCATTTGAATTGAGACTAAGATGTATTAAAATAGACATTCTGATATAATGCATTTAATTTTTTTATTACATATTAAAATAGACTTATAGTTGAGGTGTATGGAATTGATGTAAAAGATTACATCATTAGTGACATTGAAATGATTCTAATGAAATGACCATTATATCTAGCTTTTTCATCTACAATAGATTTGTAGTGGGTCCACTTAAAAAAATTATATGAAAATATTTTTTTAAAAAAACTATACCCTTGGTTATATTTGTATGTGTTACCTTAAACATAAATTAATTATGAATAGTTTTACGAGGAGAGAAAGCTCGTCTAGACACCACGATTGAAAAAATATTTAAATAAAATAAATTTCAAATATAACTTCTCTTTAAATCTGAAATTATTCTTCCCATTTTATTCAAGTATATTATTTTAATTTACATTTAATAAAAAAAAATTGTCACATAAATTCTCATATATCATAATAAAGTATGAACAAGACTCACTACTTAAATTAGTTTTTAAGGTTTAACAAATTATATTTAAAATTATTTTAGATATCGTGAAAAAGTTCAACTTGAAATTATTTTTCAATGTTGTGAACTGTGGATTGATGAATGCCTATAGATGTTTGTTTTCCATCCATTTCAAAAATAAAGACCTATTTTTTATTTTTATTTATTTAAAAAAGGATGATTTTTTTTTGGCAATACTTTAGTTTCAACTTTCTACATATCATGCTTAGAACCCTAAGATAAAGGGCATTTTGGTACATTTAACATAACTTTAATTTATGACCACAAGATACAAAAGTTTCCTTTATTTTCTTATATATTGTGTCAAGTTACAATGGGTCATTCTTTTTGAAATGAAGGGAGTAATATTTTTTTTCATTTCTTTATTACTCTACTAAATAATTTACTATCACCAAATGTGCAAAGAAAATTTTTAATTCATACTTGCCTGTGGATATTTCATTTGAATAAAATGAAATTGAAATTTTACCACTTATAAAAGAAAATAGAAATGAGTATTGTGTATCGGAACCCATAAAAAAATATTTATAAAAAGTTATGGAGGAAGTAGTGGATTCCACATGAGATATTACACAACTTTGGGATATGATTGACATTTACAAAAACAGGTTTTCTTTTAGTCATTAACAATTAATTTACAAACTTTGAGGCTTACAAAATAAGTAAACAATGAACTTTTCTTTTTTGAGATTACAAGAATGTCGTTGATCATCCCACTTGCTTACTCTTCTATAAAATAAATAATATAATAAGTAAATTATTAATTAATTGCTATATATATATATATTGTTCTATTATAGAGGTTTAAAACTTTTTTTTTAATCTTTAGAAAGGTTGTACACCACTAAATTTAAGAATGGATCTAATTATCCTAAAAATATTATTTGTAATATAATTTCTTATTTGTAACTCCCCGATTTTCTGAATCGGAATGCTACACGGTGCTTATGACCCCGAGGGACCACAAGCTAACCCATGACTGATATCTGTACCTGTATACTATAATTTATGACTTAATAATACGAAAAACATGAACAATAGGCCAGAAGGTTCAACTAAAATAATATAACATCCATATGGACGAAAAATACCCAAAATAACTGAAAACTGAATCTGAAAGCTAAATCTGAGCGTAAATCTGAAAGCGTCTAAGTACTGTCTGAAATAAGAAGTTGAAGGAACATGTCTCCAACTAACTCCGTAAAACTGATAACTGGCTAAAACAATAATGAATAAATCAAATCATATTGTCCTCGAATGAAAAGGACTCATTGAATCTCCGCGACTGAAAATTCTACTGCTACTGTGGTCTGGAGCTCGTGTCTCTGAACCTATGTGTAATATAAAAAAAAGCACCATAGCGCAAATGAGTCAGTATAACTGGAGTACTGAGTATACGAGTGAGGTAGGCTAATGCAAAGAGTTTACATGTAGGAATAATGCTAATTGACTGACTAATATGAACGTAAGAGTACAAACATACATACATAGTAACTGAGATCATGAGTATGTGGTAGCTAAATATGTATGCTACTACATGACTGGAACTATAGTTCTGATAACATGAGCGACTGTGTCTGACAGTCTTGAATCTGGTAGAACTCCCTGAGTCCCGTGCTATAACTGAATTTGACTGTATCGAACAGTCCTGGTATACTGATATCTGAAGAACTGTCTGAGTTCTTTTACTGATATTGATACTGAAAATATGGGAGGTAGTTTTTTAACCGACATGGCCCATGTATTTCATTACGGCTAAGCTGGGTCCAATCTCTGCCCCGACTGGAGGGGTGTTAATACTGTGCCAATGGTAAAGACAGTTGTGAGTGACCCTTATCTGGCAGGTACTCAAAGTGAGAACGGTGGGACCCTAAACTGACAAGTTAAGCCACCTTATCAAGCCTAATTTGATAGGCTAAGATGTCTCAACCTACGCTGGCTACGTAGTTCTGGAACACAAGGATGACTGCTAAGAATCACACCCTAAAACTGGTAGGTGAGTCCCCATCTTTGGGTTCACTCGGTGCTAACTTCTACTCCCATCTAAAGAGACTAAACATAATTCAACTAACTATACATGGACAGATTAACTGACTTTCATTGACTGACAGAGTAGTACTATTATCTGCGAGTTAACTGAGATCATGAGATTTTGGAGGTTTCCTGAGTCACATGACTGACTGAGTTCTATAGATTATAGCTTGACTGGGATTATCATGACAACATGACATGGCTCTAGAAGCAGAGCTATGTTTTTTGGGTACGAATACCCCCAGGACTCGATAGAAGGAAACTGACATACATGACATGACTTGATAACAAGATTTGAGTCCACAATTCATAATATCATAAGTAGGGGATATCATATTTCGTATAGTTATTCAATATCTTAAACATTATAGGGAATGCATGGATATATTTTGTGTACATATTGTATATCTCCATTATCTAGCATGCTTCATACCACCACAATAGCAACACATGAAAAGCATGGAATTCATATTGAAGTATATAGCTAACAAGAACTTGTCATTTGGACATCATAAAACCATACAAACATGAATTTCTAGCATCCTAAGCATTTTATCAAATACCTTGCATTCATTCTTTAAGGCATAGGTGGGTTTCATACTTGCACCATATTAAACCACCTAAAGTTCATGGTTTTCAATTAACAAACATATATATTCCATGAAAACACCTTTAGACATCACATTGAAACTTAAACAGTAATGGTCAACATATACATACTCATATCACCACAAAAAGTTTATAAAATAATATTTAAAACATGGTTCTTGAGATCTATGAACGAATTGGATCCATAGATGAACACTACGCATACCTTAGTAATTGAATCTTGTAAGAGATCTAATATTTCTGAAAGTTCTTGAAGAATTCCTTAGGATTGCCCTTGATTTTTCTTGACTAGGGTTTAACCTCTTTGGGAAAGAATGTTCTTGTTCCTGAGGAGATGATCTTGAGAGAAAACCCTAATCTTGTGGTTGACAGTGTATGAGAGAGCTTTTTGAGATATTTTAACTAAAGAAAATGAAAGATAATACGTTCCTTGAGGGTGTCATGGAAAGTGAAGGAAAAAGACCAAAATGCCCTTATGAAATAAATTTTCAGTTGCTGAAAATCCTAGCTGACGACATTTGTGACAAGACATCAAAAATATGACAAACCGTCAAAAATGTCATCACACAGGAGCTGGAATTGATGGTTTCTGCCTAAGTCTGACGACCTTCGTGGTAGGGCTTCACAAATATGGTAAGCTACCATGAATGTCGTCACTTAGGAGCTGGTTTCTGCCTAAGGCTAACGATCTTTGTGGTAGGGCATCACAAATGTGGTAAGCTACCACGAATGTCGTCACACAGGAGCTGGATTCTGCCTAAGGCTGACGACCTTCGTGATAGGGCGTCACAAATGTGGTAAGCTACCATGACTGTCGTCTTTAGGATCTGGTTTCTTCCTAAGGCTGACGACCTTCGTGCTAGGGCATCACAAATGTGGTAAGCTACCACGAATGTTGTTACACTGTTTCCAGCCTGACATGCTAGAGTAAAATAGGAATAACTCTTTGCTCCGATATCAGATTTAGGCAAAATTGGTATAGTTGGAAATATAATTCAATTATCTATCAGTTGATAGGTCATGAGCTCAAAAATTCCAAGTATAATGAGATATATGCTCGTTTGAAGTTGACTATACCAATATCCTTCTCAAGAATTCAATCGATAAGAATGTTTTGATTCGTCTGATAGCTGGGAGTTATTTGAAGCCTTAATATACATCTAACCTACTCATAAAACTATAAAATAACCATTATTTACTATGCATGAGCTTGGTATATGGCTCTAATATTGGTTTGAATTTTTTGGGGTATTACATTATTAAATTTTAAATATATAGTTATACTCGTTTAGTATTTTCAATTTTTTAAAATTTTTTAGTTCCTTTATAATAAAAATTAATTATATTTTATACTTTCTCTCTTTTTTTTTCTTTGTATATTGGAAGAATTCTTAATTATATATTCATGTATTTTGAATTTATGTTACATTGTATATGTAGTGAATCAGAAAAAGTATTAAACTAAGTTTGATCATAGATGAAGAAGTATACTTCTGTAATGAAAGGAGTATAATCCTACATATATGAAATGACTATATGTTTTTCAAAATTTACTTTCAAATTATTTTAAAGTATGTATTAAAGAGGGAGGTCTTTTCATATACAATTTAAGAGTATTTTAACATTTTATTATAAAAAAAATCTTGGAACAAAATCGATAATCTTTTTGATTGAATAAATACCAACTAAATGCAACAATTGAAATTTAAAACTTGTTAAAATGATATTAATTTGAAATAATATAATAAACATTAAATTTTATATTATCTTGATAAATTTCTTTTGGGTTATATGAAGAAGTGAGAAGTAGTGCATTTTAAAGAAGAAAGAAAAGATTAAATAGGAACTGGGGGCCACAAAAAAGAGATAGATTTTGGATGATGAATTTATATTGTGAAATTATAATTTTGCCCTTGTCCATCCTCCAACTCACTCTCATATATATATATATATATATATATATAGTATTATTTTAGTGGTTTTGATGTTTTTACTTTTATTTTTAAAAAGGTTGTACACTGCTAAATTTAAAAATTGATCAAATAGACCTAAAAATATTATTTGTAACATAATTTCTTATTAAATTTAAAATATATAGTTATACTCCTTTAGTATTTTCAATTGTCTTAAAACTTTTAGTTCCTTTATAATAGAAAGTAATTATCTTACATACTTTTCTCTCATTTTATTTCTTTGTTTATTTAAAAGAATTCTTAATTACTTATTCCTGTATTTTGAATTTATGTAAAATTGAATTTATAGTGAATCAGAAAAAGTATCAAACTAAGTTTGATCATGGATGAAGTGAAACACACAGAATTTTTGCCCTTGAAAATTCTTAAGCTTTGGGCTCACTGCCTTGGTTACGATTCTTGGTGATGAGTCGTGAGACGTGGTTACGAGTCATAGGACCCTGATCGTAACCAAATCAAAAACTTAGTAAAAAAGTTCTTCTCTGAGTACGAGTGGCTCACTATGAGCCGTGAGGATATGTTATGAGTCGTAGGTTCAAATCGTAGGATGTCGAGTGTTCAATTCATTTGAGTTCTTGTTGCTCATGACTAGACCTTACAAGTTGTATGATCTACTTACGAGTGGGTTGGTAGAGTCGTAAGGTGGAAAGTGTATGGGGTCCTAGTCACTATATTGGTTATGACTCGTGGTAATGAGTTGTAAGGTGTGGGTACGAGTCAAGGGCTTGACTCGTAACCACAGGCATTTTTTCCAGCTTTTAGGTTGAGGGCATTCTGGACGGACATTTCCCCTCTTATCCAACTTAAAACCCACGTCTTATAACTTCCTTAGGGCATCATTGGCTACCATAAACACATCAAATAACGTCTCAGAACACTCCCAAATCCTCAAGGTCAAGAACACTTAGGGTTTTTATCAAACTAATCAATTAGGGCTCTCAAGGGTGATTTCCCTCTGTACTTCTTGGTTATTAAGACGTTACTCTTCCCTCATTGTTAATTTTGTAAAACCATATATTTTAAGGTATTATTCATGAGATGTTTATATGGGTTTTGAAACAAAGGTTGGGTTTTTTTGAATGATTATGAATTGAATAATGTTTCTCATGGTTTATATATAATTTCCATGCTTTAAATATGATTTAGAATTTGTGGGTGCATGAGTATGGTGAATGAACTAGGAAATTGTGATTTTCCCAAACTTGTGACTTTTGAAGTGGTTATGTCCCCAACCTATGATGTGAAATTAGTTTTAATTATGAGAACTATGAAAAGTTATAAAATTGAACTAGTCTTTAACCATTGCATGATATAAAGAGGTATTTGAAATACAATGGTATGATTTAATGAACAAAGAGAGTAGGTGACCCCCTCCGTGTATTAATGAACAAAGGGACCCCCTAAATTTGATGGAACTATCTGAGTTCTGAACTTTATCTGAGTTGACAGTATCTGACAGTCCTGAATTCTGAAGAACTATCTGAGTTCCATTACTAAGACTAATTGACTATATCTGACAGTCCTGATTCTGTAACATAAAACTGTGGGAAGTAGTTATCTAACCGGCATGCCCCTGATATGCTATTATGGCTGAGTTGGGGTCCAATCTGTAACCCCAATTGGAAGGGTATTAATACCGCACCAATAGTAAGGACAAGCTGTGGGTGATCCTCATCTGATAGTGTCCCCTATACGAGAATGGTGAGGCCCTTATCTGCAAGTTCTTATCCATTTTATCAACCCTCATTGACTGTGTTGATATCTCAACCTATGCTGGCTACATAGTTCTAGAATGCAAGGATGACTGCTAAGGATCACACCCTCATCTGATAGTGTCTGTCCCTATCTTGGGTTTACTCGGTGCTGATTTCTATCCCATCTGAATGGACGCTGAACATGATTTACTAAATTGAACATGATCTGAATTACCAAATTCCATTGACTGACGGAATACTACAGATATCTGATAACCGACTGAGTTCATGAGATCATGAAGATTTTACTGATTCATAAGACTGTCTGAAGTCTAAGGATTCATAACTTGACAGAGATTATTGTGTAAACATGACATGGCTCTAAGCACACAACTAATGTTTTGGGTACAAGTACCCCTACGACTTGATAGAAGGAAACAGACATAGCATGACTTGCTTGAATACATAATAATCATCATAATATATTTACTGAAGCATTTCATCAAACATGTGGTAGGCATAAGTTGTACATACATGGGGATTTCATGATATCATGCTAATTAGACACCTTTCCTTCATCTAAGCATTTAATCAAACACATGTTAGGCTTAGAATATGTAAACAACATCATACAACAATTAATTGTCATGATTTAATTCTAATTTAATCGTTCAACGGTTTAGTCATAGGATTTCATGAATCTATACCTATACAAATCAACCCATATGGAATTTAACACTCATTCAAGGAATAAAATTTAATTACTCATTATCAACATGAACAAGAGCAGCCAATTCATGAAATTCATAAGAAAATTCATAACTTGAATTTAGAAAAGGAATTCTTGGGCTTCATGGACGAAAGAAGTCCATGAATGAACACTATGCATACCTGAGTTAAGATTCTTAATGTTCTTGAACTTGAAGAATTGAAAATCTCTTAGTTCTTGAAGAATATTGGATTTTGTTCTTGGAGATTAATATTAGAGAGAAACCCTAATCTTGTTTGTGGAATAATGAAGAACCAAATGCTGAAATTGGGTATAAATATGGTATATATAGACAAGTGTTAAATGACCAAAATATCCATTTTAAAATGACCTGGAAATTTAGAACGAAATATCCGACGGTAGGGTGCGATGGTCCGTCCCTGGGTCGACGGTCCATCGAACTTCTTCATCGAACTGAGACAAAACTGGGACTCACTGCCATAGAGCGACACTGGGGTATGACGGTCCATCACTGGGTCAATGGTTTGTCGTACCTTGCCGTCATATATTTCCAGAAAAATGATTCACTTCTTTGGCTACGATGGTCTAAGCGACGGTCCATCACTAGATCGATGGTCCATTAACCTGGCCTTCGCACCTGGATGATTCTGACAACTCTGAGTAAAACGTCCATAACTTCTTACCCCGTTACCGAATTTTGATAAAATTGGTATCAATGGAAAGCTTATTCAATTTACCATGTGATGGAAAGTGAAAAACATAAAAATACGACATGTAAAAAAATAGTTTCGTATTTCAAAGTATGTTCTAACATCCTTGAGATGATTTCAAGCTAAAAAAAGTCACGGGTATTACAATATCTCCCCCTTGAGAACATTCATCCTCGAATGGGACTGACTTATAGGGGAAATAATAAACTAAACATGAACTGAATATGATTGACTGGAACATGATCTCATGACTGACCTGACTGACAGGCTGAATATAGCATACTGAACATGCATATCTGATACATGTATAACTGATTCATGAATGCATAACTAAGTGTTTTGAAGAATTAAGTTTCTCACAATGAGAATGCATGTATGATGCATAAATACATAACTAAAATGATACATGTGTGTATGAATAGATATGCAATGGTACTTGATACCAAGTTTATGATGGGAACATGAACATAAAACTGAATACCAAGTTTGTTATGAACATAAAACATGAAACTGAGTAAGTTAAAGGAGAACTCTTACCTTGAGCTTGGTCTGAGTTGGCAGGGAAGAGGTGAGGATACTTGGTGTACATGTATGCTTCTGCTTCCCAAGTAGCTCTATAGATGTACTGATTTTTCTAAAGAACCTTAACTAGATGGACCTCTTTGTTCCTCAATCTATGAGTTTGATAGTCTAAGATTTTGACTAGAATCTCTTTATAAGAGAGGCAGTTCTGAACAACAATGATATGAATAGGGACTACTACTAAAGGGTCACCTATACACTTCTTGAGCAAAGAGACATAGAAGACTGGATAAATTGAGGCTAGATCTGAAGGAAATTTTAGCTCATAATCTACCTTGCCAAAATGACTGAGAACCTTGAAGGGACAGATATATCGGGGACTGAGCTTCCCCTTCTTGCCGAACCTCTTCACTTCCTTCATGGGAGATATCTTTATCTAAATAAAATTACCAATCTCAAACTCGAGATCCTTTCTACGAACATCTACAGAAGACTTCTGTTAGCTTTGAGCAGCCCAAAGTCTTTCTTTAATCAACTGGACTTTCTCTAAGGTATCGAATACTAAGTCAGGACCTATAATTGAGGTCTCACTAACTTCGAACCAACCACTTAGAGATATACAACTCTTACCATAGAGAGTTTCGAATGAAGCCATTTGAATACTGGAATGATAGCTGTTGTTGTATGCAAATTCAATCAAAGGAAAGTGGTCATCCTAATTACCCTTGAAATCAATTGCACACGTTCTTAAAATATCTTCTAGACTCTGAATGGTCTTCTCTACTTGATCATCTGTCTGAGGATAGAAGGTTGTATTGAGATAAACTTGGGTACCAAGACCCTTTTGGAATGCTTTTCAGAAATAAGAGGTGAACTGGGTACCTCTGTGTAAGATAATAGATAACGGAACACCGTGCAATCTGACCAACTCTTTGATGTAGAGTTTGGCATAATCCTCGGCTGAATAAGAGGTATGAACTGGAAGAAAATAGGCTGATTTGGTCATTCTATCTACAATAACACAAACTGAATTATGTTGATGACGAGTTCGCGGAAAACCCATTATGAAGTCCATGTTCACAACTTCCCACTTCTAAGTAGGAATATTGAACTCCTGCGTAGGACCACTAGGCTTTTGATGCTATATCTTAACTTGCTGACATGTGGAGCACTTTGCCATAAACTCTGCAACATCTCTCTTTATCCCACTCTACCAATAGATCTCCCCAAAGTTGCGGTACAACTCTATGGCCCCTAGATGAATAGAGTAATCTGGAAGAATTTTCTGCCTTATGTTATCTATGTATGGAACACAGAGACGACCCTAACAATGAAGAAAACCATCTCCCCATTGGGAAAAAACCTCAATTTTCTGATCCTGAACCGATTCTTTCAACTTGAGAAGGCTAGGATCTCTATCTTCCTTTTCTTTTACCTCGGAAACTAGAGATGATTCTAAACTACTCTGAACACATAGACCAACCTCTGAAGAATCGACTAAGAGAATGCCTAGTCTGGCAAGCTAATGTACTTCTTGAGCTATCTTTTTCTTACTATCCTCAATATGAGAAACACTACCCTTGGACAATCTACAGAGAGCATCGGCCACTACATTGGCCTTGACCAGATGATAAAGGACACTCATGTCATAATCTTTCAAGAGTTCTAACCACCTTCTCTGATAAATATTTAGATCTTTCTGAGAAAAGACATACTAAAGACTCTTATGATCCATGAACACATCTACCTGAACACCGTATAGGTAATGCCTCCAAATTTTTAAGGCAAAGACTATGGCTGCGAACTTGAGATCATAAGTAGGATAATTCTTCTCATGGGGTTTAAGCAGTCTGGAGGCATAGGATATGACCTTACCATGCTGCATAAAGACACAACCCAAACCTACTTTGGATGAATCATAATTCACTACAAACCCATCTGAACCATCTAGAAGAGCTAATACTGGAGCTGAGGTGAGTCGAGTCTTAAACTCCCAAAAACCCTTCTCTAAACAATCTAACCACTGAAACTTAACCTTTTTCTTAGTCAATCTGGAAATAGGCGATATAATAGAAGAAAATCCATCAAAAAACCATCTGTAATAGCCAGCCAAACCCAAGAAATTCCTAATATATGATAGACAGATAGGGTGAGGCTAGTTTTTTACTGCTTTGGTCTTTTAAGGATCTAATCTAATACCATCATCGAAAATGATATGACAAAGGAATTCTACCGACCTTTGCAAAAATTTTCACTTACTAAATTTGACGAATAACTGATGATCTCTGAGAGTCTGAAGTACTATCCTGAGATGGTCTGCATGATTTTGCTCACTGCAGGAATAGACCAGGATATCATCTATGAAGACTATGATGAACATGTCCAAGTACTGCTTGAACATACGGTTCAACAATTCCAAGAAGGAAGATGGGGCATTGGTAAGACCAAATGACATTACTAAGAATTCAAAGTGACCATACCGAGTACAAAAAGCTATTTTTGGGATGTCATATTCTCAAACTCTGAGCAGATGATAACCGGATATGAGGTCTATCATAAAGAAATAACTGGTACCCAAAAGTTGGTCAAACATGTCATCGATTCTGGGAAAAGGATATTTGTTCTTGATCATGACCTTGTTGAGTTGACGGTAATTAATGTATTTTCTGAGAGAAACGTCTTTCTTGCGCATGAATAATACTATAGTTCTCCATGGGGGAAATGTTGGGTCTGATGAATCCCTTATCTAAGAGATCCTTCAACTATTTTTTAGTTCTCTGAGTTTTTTTTGTGCCATTCTATATGGCGAAATAGATTGGGGCTGAATATCAGGAAAGAGATCAATGCTAAAGTCTATTTCCCTTTTGGGAGGAATTCCTGAAAGATCTTTGGGAAAGATATCTGAATATTCATTTGCGACTGGTATTGATTTAAGGTTGGGAGTTTCAGAACTGAAATCCTTAACATAAATAAGATGATAGACACATCCCTTAGATATCCATTTCCTTGCTCGAAAGTAGGAAATAAGCTGACCTCTAAAAGCTGAAGTACTACCCTTCCACTCTAGGATGGGTTCATTTGAAAACTGAAACTAGACTATTCTATTTTTGTAGTCGACTGTGGCATAACAAGAATAAAGCCAATCCATGCCAAGAATGACATCAAAATCAATTATCTCTAATTCGACTAAATCTGCTGAAGTGACTTTCTGAAATATCATAATCGGGCATTGTTTGTATTCCCACCGAGCTATGATGGTTTTATCCACTGAGGTAGAGACTGAAAAAGGCTCTGCTAGAAGTTTCGGGTTGATTTCGAAATCAACTGCTATATAAGGAGTAACAAAAGACAAGGAGGCTCCTGGATCTAGGAAAGCATAAACATGCATATGAAAGATCTGTAACATACCAGTAACTACATCAGGAGAATCATCCTGATCTTATCGAGTCTGAAGATATTTAAAGAGGATTTAGACGTTGCCTACTAGTAGCACTGGTAGTGGAACCCTACTGATTTGGGCGACCAAATTGAGATAAGGAGTGGAGATGACTCTGATAGCCTGACTGAGGGCAGTCTCTGACTCTGTGGCCTAGCTTGCCACAATCGAAATAGATATCTCTGCCAGCTCTGCAAGTACCCTTATGGTTCTTATCATTAGTCTGACAAAGGGGATTAGTTCAGGTATTGGTAACACTTCCTGAGACCTAGATCCTAGCCTACTATCTTTATTACCCTCCCTGAACATTGAAACTAGAGCATTGGCTGAAGAAGGGACTGGAGCTGATGACTTAGGATGAAACTGGGAATGGTTTCCTCCTTCTGATTTAGGCTGAGCGAAGTTTAAACTACCTTTCTTTGCTCTCTTATTTTTCTTCTCCCTCTGCTTAATCTTCTGTTACCCTATCTATAGAGTATGATTCATAAGCCCAGCTAAATTTATGTCACTATTTAGCATGGCGTATCTGCACTCATTTACCATGCTATTATTTACCTCTGAAGTGAACTTACTCATTCTTGCCTTACTTTCTGCAACCACATGAGGGGCATATCTAGATAATTGAGTAAACTTAAGAGAATACTCTTTTACGTTTATACTGCCCTACCTGAGGTTGATAAATTCTAGCACCTTAGCCTTTCTAAGCTTTTGGGGAAAGAATCTATCTAAGAATATAGTGACAAATTCCTCCGACTCTATAGGACCTGTATCATTTGACCTCTCTGACTTCTACTATTTGAACCAAGCATGAGCCACATCCTGCAACTGATATGCAACTAGCTCAGCACTTTTAATAGTAGTCACCCCCATGATGTTTGTCACCTTCTGAACCTAATCAAGGAATTCCTGAGGGTCCTCATCTACCTTAGACTAGAGAAAGGATAGAGGATTTATTCGGGTGAAGTCCTGAATATAAGCTATAGCTGAATTAGCCACTGGGTTGACCGAAATGACTGCTAGCCATTCATTTTGAGCGGCAACTGACTTAGAAAAAGTAGTGAATGTGGCCCTGAACTCCGCATTAAAAACAAGATCGCGCAAAGGTTCTTCAGGCTAAGGGGCTAACTGATTTCTGTTTCTTCTTTAAAGAGGCATGTTCTATAGAAGAAAGGGAGAAATACATTAGTCTGAGAGATTGACTTAAGATTATGCTCTCTGGCATGTCATGAATACTGAAAGAAGGGAAACTATTCTTAAAAAATCATATTGCCTCTTGTACATAAATTTGGCGCAACACACCCATGTACAAGACTCTACTAGATGCAGCTTTTAGACTTCCTAGGACTCTATTGAACTTTAGGGTCTGATACCAAGTTTATAACGCCCCAAACCTGGTGCCCAGAATGCAACACAGTGCTCATTACCCCAAAGGACCACAATCTAACTCATAACTGATATCTGTACCTGTACATTGCATAATATAACATGATAATGCAGAAACATGCACAAAAAGGCCATAAGGTTCAACACTAAACAAAATTTGAATAATAAAGCACCTAAGTGGGGTAATAGAATACCCAAAACAAAACTGAAAATACTAAAATCTGAAACATGATAGTCTGCATCTAGTCTGAAAGCCTCTAATGTCTGAATAATCTGAATAAGAAGTTGATGGGACATGTCGCCAACTAACTCCAACTAATAAGATAATCAATAAGATGGTAAAGAAATAATCATGTCCTCGAAGGATGAGAACTCACTTCGGACTCTGACTGCTGAAACTAGAATCTACTATTGATCTGGAACTCGTGTCTCTGAACCTATAGTGTAACATAAAGAGAAATACCATATCACAAATGCGTTAGTACAATGGAATATACTGAGTATACATGTGAGGTAGGCTATATACAATGGTTCACATCCATGATTATCGCTAACTGACTGTCTAACATGAATGTGAGAATGCATGCATAAATATGTAACTGTAACTAACAACATGATAACATGATTACTGAGTTTGAATACTGATAACCTGACATGTTAATAACTGATATGACTTATAACATGAGTGACTATATCTAACAATCCTGAATCTGATGGAACTATCTGAGTTCCAAATTGTATCTGAGTTGACTGTATCTAATAGTCTTGAATTCTGAAAAACAATCTAAGTTCTATTACTGAGAGTGATTAACTGTATCTGACAATCCTGATTTTGTAATATGAAAATGTGAGAAGTATTTATCTAATCCATATGCCCCTGATACGCCATTATGGCTAAGTTTGGGTCCAATCTATAACCCCAATTGGAAGGGTGTCAATACCGCGCCACTAGTAAGGACAAGTTATGGGTGACCCTAATCTTATAGTGTCCCCTATACGATAATGATGAGGCCCTTATTTGAAAGTGCTTATCCACCTTATCAGCCCTCATCAATAGTGTTGATGTCTCAACCTATGATGGCTACATAGTTGTAGAACACAAGTATGACTGCGAAGGATCACACCCTCATCTGATGGTGTGTGTCCCAATCCTTGGGTTCACTCGATGCTAATTTCTACTCCCATCTGAATGGACACTGAACATGATTTACTGAACAGAACGTGAGCTGAATTACTGAATTTCGTTAACTGATAAAATACTACTTATATCTGACAACTGACTGAGTTTATGAGATCATAGAGATTTTCCTGAGTCATAAGGCTATCTGAAGTCTAAGGATTCACAGCTTGACTGAGAGTATCGTGAAAACATGATATGGCTCTAGGCACACAACTAATGTTTTGGGTACAAGTACGCCCATGACTCGATAGAAGGAAACGGATAAAGCATGACTTGCTTGAATATATAATAATCATCGTAATACATTTACTGAAGCATTTAATCAAACATGTGATAGGCATAGGCTTGTACATACATTGGGATTTCATTATATTATGCTAATTTGACACTTTTCCTTTAGCTAGGAATTTAATCAAACACATGGTAGGCTTAGAATGTGTAAACAACATCATACAACAATTCACTATCATGATTCAAGTCTCATTTAATCATTCAGGGGTTTAGTCATTGTATTTCATGAATCTATACCTATATAAATCAACCCATATGGAATTTAGGACTCATTCATGGAATACAATTCAATTACTTATTATCAACATGAACAAGAGCAGTCAAATAATTAAATTCATAAGAAAATCATTATCTTTTATTTAGAAAAGGGATTCTTGGGCTTCATGGATAAAAGGAGTCCATGACTGAACACTATGCATACCTGGGTTAAGATTCTTGATGTTCTTGAACTTGAAGAATTGGAAATCCCTTAGTTCTTAAAGAAGATTGGATTTTGTTCTTGGAGATTAATGTTCGAGATAAACCCAAATATTTTTTGTGGAATAATGATGAACCAAATGGCTGAAATCGGGTATAAATGGGGTTTATATAGATGAGTGGTAAATGACCAAAATACCCCTATTAAAATGACCTAGAAATTTTGAATGAATTATCCGATGGTGGGGTGCGATGGTTCGTCAAATATCTCCATCGGACTGAGACAGAACTGGGACTCACTGACTCACTGCCGTAGAGCAACACTGGGGTACGATGGTCCATCGCTGGGTCGATGGTCCATCGGACCTCTCTATCGTATATTTCTAGAAAACTGATTCACTGGTTTGGCTGTGATGGTCTAAGCGATGGTCCATCGCTAGATCGACGGTCCGTCAATTTGGCCGTCGCTTTTCAGCGATTTTGATAGCTCTGAGTTAAACGTCCATAAATTCTTTTCCTGATACCAGATTTTGATGAAATTGGTATCGATAGAAAGCTTATTTAATTTTCCACATGATGGAAAGTGAAAATAAAAAAATATTATATGTAAAAAAATGGTTTCATATTTCAAAGCATGTTTTAACATCCTTGAGATAATTTCGGTATTACAATATCTCCCCCTTGAAAACATTCGTCCTCGAATGAGACTGATTGGGAGGGGAAATAATAAAATGAACATGAACTGAACATAAATGACCGGAACATTATCTAATGACTAAACTGACTGACAGGCTAAATATAACATACTGAATATGCATATCTGATGCATGTATAACTGATTCATGAATGCATAACTGAGTGTTCTAAAGAATTAAGTTTCTCACAATGAGAATGCATGTCTGATGCATAAATACATGACTAAACTAATGTATGAGTGCATGACTAGATATGCAATGGTACTTGATACAAAGTTTATGATGAGAACATGAACATGAAATTGAATACCAAGTTCGTGATGAACACAGAACATGAAACTAAGTAAGCTTAAGGAGAACTTTTACCTTGAGCTTGGTCTTAGTTGGCAGGGAAGGGGTGAGGATACTTAGTGCACATGTCTGCCTCTGCTTCCTAAGTAGCTCCATCGATGGACTGATTTCGCCAAAGAACCTTAACTAGAGGGACCTCTTTGTTCCTCAATCTACGAGTCTGATAGTCTAAGATTTTGACTGGAATATATTCATAAGAGAGGCTATTCTGAAAATCAATGATCTAAATAGGGACTACTACTAACAGGTCACCTATACACTTCTTGATCAAAGAGACATGGAAGAATGGATGAACTGAGGCTAGATCTGAAGGCAATTCAAGCTCATAAGCCACCTTGCCGAAACGACTGAGAACCTTAAAGGGACCGACATATCGGGGAATGAGCTTTCCCTTCTTGCCAAACCTCTTTACTCTCTTCATGGGAGAGAACTTTATATAAAAAAATAACTGATCTGAACTCGATATCCTTTCTATGAACATCTACAAACGACTTCTGTTGGCTCTGAGCAGCCCAAAGTCTTTCTCTGATCAACTGGACTTTCTCTAAGACGTCAATTACTAAGTCAGGACCTATGACAGAGGCCTCACTAACTTCAAACCAACCAATTAGAGATCTATATCTCCTACCACAGAGAGCTTTGAATAAAGCCATCTGAATACTGGAATGATAGCTCTTGTTGTATGCAAATTCAATCAAAGGCAAGTGGTCATCCCAATTACCCTTGAAATCAATTGGACATGCTCTTAGCATATCTTCTAGAGTCTAAATGGTCCTCTATACTTGACCATATTTCTGAGGATGGAGGCCTGTATTAAGATGAACTTGGGTACCAAGTTCCTTTTGGAATGCTTTCTAGAAATAAGAGGTGAACTGGGTACCTCTGTCTGAGATAATAGATAACGAAACACTGTGCAATTTGGCCAACTCTTTGACGTAGAGTTTGGAATAATCGTCGGCTGAATAAGAGGTATGAATTGGAAGAAAATGGGCTAATTTGGTCATTCTATCTACAATGACCCAAATTGAATCATGCTGTTGACGAGTTCGAGGCAAACCCATCATGAAGTCCATGTTCACAACTTCCCACTTCCAAGTAGGAATACTGAACTCCTGCATAGGACCACTAGGCTTCTGATGCTCAATCTTAACTTACTGACATGTGGAGCGCTTTGCCATAAACTCTAAAACATCTCTCTTTATCCCACTCCACCAATAGATCTCCCACAAGTCGCGGTATATCTTTATGTCCCCTGGATGAATAGAGTAACATGCACCATGCACTTCTGCAACAATTTGCTGCCTTTAGTCATCTACGTCTGGAACACAGAGACGACCCTGACAATGAAGAACACCTCTATTTTTTGAACCTGAAAATAGAGGTTTTGGGAGAAAACCTCTATTTTCTGAACCTGAACTGATTCTTTCAACTCGACAAGGCTGGGATCTCTATTTTGCTTTTCTTTCACCTCAGAAACTAGAGATGATTCTAAACTACTCTAAACATATACACTACCCTCTGAAGAATCGACTAAGCGAACGCCTAGTCTGGTAAGCTGATGTACTTCTTGAGCTAGCTTCTTCTTAATATCCTTTACTTGAGAAATACTACCCATGGACAATCTACTGAGAGCGTCGGCCCCTACATTCACCTTGCCCGGATGATAAAGAATACTTATGTCATAATCTTTCAAGAGCTCTAACCACCTTCTTTGACAAAGATTGAGATCTTTCTGAGAAAAGACATACGAAATGCTTTTATGATCCGTAAACACATCTACATGAACACCATATAGGTAATGCATCCAAATTTTAAGGGTAAAGACTACGGGTGCTAACTCGAGATCATGAGTAGGATAATTCTTCTCATGGGGTTTAGCTGTCTTGAGGCGTAGGCTATGACCTTACCATGCTACACGAGGACACAACCCAAACCTACTCTGGATAAATCACAATACACTACGAACCCATTGGAACCATCTGGAAGAGCTAATACTGGAGCTGAGGTGAATCGAATCTTCAACTCCTGAAAACTCTTCTCGTAAGGATATGACCACTGAATCTTGACCTTCTTCTGAGTCAATCTATACATAGGGGATACAATAGAAGAAAATCCCTCAACAAACTATCTGTAATAGCCAACCAAACCTACGAAACTCCTAATATCTGATGGAGAGACAAGGCGAGGCCAGTTTCTTACTGCTTCAGTCTTTTGAGGATCTACTCTAACGCCATCACCAAAAATGATATGACCATGGAATGCTACTGACCTTATCCAAAATTTGTACTTATTAAATTTGGTGAATAACTGATGATCTTTGAGAGTCTGAAGTACTATCCTGAGATGGTCTGCATGATCTCGCTCACTGCTGGAATAGACCAGGATATCATCCATAAAGACTCTGATGAATATGTCCAAGTACTTCTTGAACACACAGTTCATCAAGTCCATAAAAACATCTGGGGCATTGGTAAGTAAAAATGACTTAACTAAGAATTTAAAGTGACCATACCAAGTATGAAAAGCTATTTTTGGGATATCATATTCTAGAATTCTGAGCTGATGATAGCTAGATTTGAGGTCTATCTTAGAGAAATAACTGGCACCCTAAAGTTCGTCAAATAAGTCATCGAATCTGGGAAGAGGATACTTGTTATTAACCATAACCGTGTTGAGTTGATGGTAATCAATGCACATTATGATAGAACTATCTTTCTTGTGCATGAATAATACTGGAGCATCCTACGGGGAAATGCTGGGTCTGATGAATCCCTTATCTAAGTGATCCTTCAACTATTGTTTTAGTTCTCTGAGTTTTGCTGGTGCCATTCTGTATGTTGGAATAGATAGGGGCTGAGTATCTAGAAAGAGGTCAATGTCGAAGTCTATTTCCCTTTTGGGAGGAATTCCTGGATGATCTTCCGGAAAGACATCTGAATATTTATTTACGACTGGAACTGATTCAAGGCTGGGAGTTTCAGAACTAGAGTCCTTAACATGAACAAGATGATAGAAATATTCCTTAAATATCTATTTCCTTGCCCAAAGGTAGAAAACAAGCTGATCTCTGAAAGATAAAGTACTACCCTTCCACTCTAGGATAGGTTTATTCAGAAACTAAAACTGGACTATTCTATTTCTGTAGTCGACTGTGGAATAATAGGAATGAAGACAATTCATGCTGAGAATGACATCAAAATCAGTCATCTCTAATTTGACTAAGTCTGCTGAAGTGACTTTCTGAAATATCATAACTGGGCAGTTCTTATATACCCACTAAGCTATAATAGTTTTACCCACTGGGGTAGAGACTGAAAAGGGCTTTGCTAGAATTTTGAGATTGATTTTGAAATCAACTGCTACATAAGGAGTAACAAAAGACAAGGCGGCTACTGGATCTAGCAAAGCATAAACATGCACATGAAAGAGCTGTAACGTACCATTAACTACATTAGGAGAATCTTCCGATCTTGTTGAGTCTGAAGAGCATAAAGGCAATTTAGGCGTTGCCCACTAGTAGCACTAGTAGTGGCACCCTGCTGATTTGGGTGATCAAACTAAGCTGAGGAGTAGAGATAACTTTGATAACCTGACTGAAGGCAGTCTTTGTCTCTATGTCCTAGCTTGCCACAACCGAAATAGACATCGCTGCCAGCTCTGCAAGCACCCTTGTGGTTCTTACCATAAGTCTGTCAAAGGGGATTAGTTCGGGCATTGCTAACACTGCCCTGAGACCTAGGGCCTATCACTTTATCTCTGTTACCCTCCCTGAACTTAGAAACTAGAGCACTGGCAGAAGAAGGGGCTGGAACTAATGACTTAGGACAAAACTGGGAATGGTTTCCTCCTTCTGATTTAGGCTAAGCGAAGTTGAAACTACCTATCTTTGCTTTTTTATTCTGCTTCTCCTTCTGCTTAATATTCTGCTCCTTTATCTGCTGAGCATGAGCCATAATCCTAGCTAAAGTCATGTCACTATTATGCATGGCAGATCTGCACTCGTTTACCATGCTATCATTTACCCCTGAAGCAAACTTACTCATCCTTGCCTAACTGTCTGCAACCACATGAGGGGCATATCTTGCTAATTGAGTAAACTTAAGAGAATACTCTTTTACGGTCATACTGCCCTGCATGAGGTTAATGAATTCTAGCACCATAGCCTCTCTAAGCTCTTGGGGAAAGAATCTATCTAAGAATGCAGTGACAAACTCCTCCCACTCTATAGGACCTGCATCATCTGACCTCTCTGATTTCTACTATTTGAAACAAACATGAACCATATCTTGCAACTGATATGCAGCTAGCTCAGCACTCTTAACAGTAGTTACCCCCATGATGTTTGTCACCTTTTGAACCTGATCAATAAATTTCTGAGGGTCCTAATCTACCTTAGACCTGAGGAAGAATGGAGGATTCATTTGGGTGAAGTCCCGAATCCTAGATGCGGCTAAATTGGCCACTGGGTTGGACGGAATGACTGCTGGCCATTTATTTTGACAGGTAACTAACTGAGTAAGAGTAGTGAATGCAGCCCTGAACTCCGCATGTGAAACATAATCGCCCAAAGCTTTTTCAGGCTGAGGGGTGACTGATTTCCATTTCTTGTTTTGGAGGCATATTCTGTAGAAGAAAGGGAGAAATGGATTAGTCTGAGATATTGACTTGAGATTATGCTCACTGGCACATCTTGAATACTGAAAGAAGGAAAACTATTCTTAAAACATCATATAGCCTCTTCCACATAAATGTGGTGCACAACACACCCATGTACAAGACTCTACTAGATGCGACTTTTAGACTTCCTAGGACTCTATTGAACCTTAGGCTCTGATACCAAGTTTTTAATGCCTCGAACCTAGTGCTCGGAATGCTACATGGTGCTCATGACCCCAAAGGACTACAAGCTAACCCATGACTGATATCTGTACCTGTACACTGCATAATATAACAATAATGTGGAAATATGCAAAGAAACGCCATAAGGTTCAATACTGAACAAAATCTGAATAATAAAACATCTGAGTGGGGTAATAGAATACCCAAAACAAAACTAAAAATACTGAAATCTGAAACATGATAGTCTACATCTAGTCTGAAAGCTTCTAATGTCTGAATAATCTAAATAAGGAGATGATGGGACATGTCCCCAACTAACTCTAACTAATAAGCTAATCAATGAGATAGTAAAGGAATAATCATTCCCTCGAAGGATGAGGACGCACTTCGGACTCTGACTTCTTAAACTGGAATCTACTGCTGATCTGAAATGCATGTCTCTAAAACTATGGTGTAACATAAAGAGAAAGCACCATAGCATAAATGCATTAGTACAATGGAATATACTGAGTATACAAGTGAGGTAGGCTATATGCAAGGGTTCACATGCATGATTATCGCTAACTGACTGTCTAACATAAACGTGAGAATGTTTGTATAAATATGTAATTGTAACTGACAACGTGATAGCATAATTACTGGGTCTGAATACTGATAACCTAACATGTTAATAACTTATATGACTGATAATATGAGTGACTGTATTTGACAGTCCTAAATCTGATGGAACATTTGTGTTATGAACTGTATCTGACAGTCCTGAATTCTAAAGAACTATTTGAGTTCTATTATTGAGACTGATTGACTAAATCTGACAGTCCTGATTCTATAACATGAAACTGTGGGAAGTAGTTATCTAACTGACATGCCCCTGATATGCCATTATGGCAGAGTTGGGGTCCAATCTGTA
Organism: Capsicum annuum; assembly: GCF_002878395.1. Lineage (NCBI taxonomy): Eukaryota > Viridiplantae > Streptophyta > Magnoliopsida > Solanales > Solanaceae > Capsicum > Capsicum annuum. The sequence goes on along the minus strand of NC_061121.1, from coordinate 178,079,408 downwards.
ACTCCAATTGGAAGGGTATCAATGCCGCGCCACTAGTAAGGACAAGTTGTGGGTGGCCCTAATCTGATAGTGTCCCCTATACGAAAATAGTGGGGCCCTTATCTCACAGTGCTTATCTACCTTATCAGCCCTCATCAACAGTGTTGATGTCTCAACCTATGCTGACTACATAGTTATGGAATACAAGGATGACTGCTAAGGATCACACCTTCATCTGATGGTGTGTGTCCCAATCCTTGGGTTCACTCGGTGCTAATTTCTACTCTCATCTGAATAGACACTAAACATGATTTACTAAACTGAAAATGAGCTAAATTACTGAATTCCATCGACTGACGGAATGCTACTGATATCTGACAACTGACTAAGTTGATGAGATCATGGAGATTTTCCTGAGTCATAAGACTGTCTGAAGTATAAGGATTCATATCTTGACTGAGAGTATCATGAAAACATGACATGGCTCAAGGCACACATCTAATAATTCAAGTACTAGTACCCCCAAGACTCGATAGAAGTAAACGAATAAAGCATGACTTGCTTGAATACATAATAATCATCATAATACATTTACTGAAGCATTTCATCAAACAAGTGATAGGCATAAGCTTGTACATACAAGGGGATTTCATGATATCATGCTAATTAAACACTTTTCCTTCATCTAGGCATTTAATCAAACACATGGTAGACTTAGAATGTTTAAACAACATCATGCAACAATTAACTGTCATGATTTAATTCTAATTTAATCATTCAGGAGTTTAGTTATAGGATTTCATGAATCTATACCTATACAAATCAACCCACATGGAATTTAGCACTCTGTCATGGAATACAATTCAATTACTCATTATCAACATAAACAAGAGAAGCCAAATCATAAAATTATAAGAAAATCCTTATCTTGAATTTAGAAAAGGGATTCTTGGGCTTCATGGACAAAAGGAGTCCATGACTGAACACTATGCATACCTGGGTTAAGATTCTTGATCTTCTTGTACTTAAAGAATTGGAAATCCCTTAGTTCTTGAAGAAGATTGGATTTTGTTCTTGGAGATTAATGTTAAGAGAGAAACCCTAATCTCTTTTGTGGAATAATAATGAAACAAATAGCTGAAATCGAGTATAAATGGGGTATATATAGACAAGTGGTAAATGACCAAAATACCTCTGTTAAAATGACATGGAAATTCTGAATGAATTATCCGACGGTGGGGTACGATGGTCCGTCGCTGGGTCGACGGTCCATCGAACCTCGCTAATAGTGCCCAAGCATAAATGCAAGTGTACGTGATCTTATCAAGTAATATAGTGGCTTCAAGAAAACCCAAGTATCGATCTCTCAGGGACTTGCATTCGCTGCCTACCTACTTCTAGTTTAACCAATTGAGGAGAGTAGCAAATAAAGTTGTAATTTTGTAAATTAAAACTAATGTAAACTAATGCATAAAATAAAATTTTGGACAATCAATGGAGCAAAGCCCAGGGTTGATGCATTTCGAACAATCTTACAAATCTCTATTCCTATTGCAGTCTAATTGATTATCGGATTGTTGATTCGCAAGGTTTATGCTACGATTTTAGTCTCCCGACCTCAAATCTTTTATCTATTAAATATTGCATCTACAACTCCCGCAGAGATACAAAAATTCTTCTAGATTCAATAAGTTATCTTCTTGCAATTGAATCAAACAAGGCTTCTAGGTATATCCTTATCCTAGATGCTAATTCAAACTCCTTATTTCATAAAAGAGTAAAAACCTTGTTCCTTAATTTCTTCATTCTATCATATGATTCTCTTCCTAGATTCACATAGAAATATAGATTTATTCTAATGGTAGGTAATCATCAAAATAGTAAGCTCAAGAAATCAAGAACAATCCATATGACAATCCACAATTAAACTACAATAAAAAATATTAAAGAGTATTCATGTTCTTGGCCTCAACCCCAGAAAGAGGATTTTAGCCTTTAATGGAAATATTCATCATCCAATCCCTTGGAATGATGATACAAACTATAAAAAAACTAAATTAAAGAATGATAAAACCTAAAAAGAAGTTGTGGTATCCTCTAATGACGTTCCAAGTTGATCTAGGATTTCCAAGAGGTCCCAAGATGATTAAAATGGAATTTGGGACGTTATATTTATAATATACAAGTCATAAACCAACTTGGATTAGGTTTCCACTCTATTTTATTCAGATGGACAGAAATATCCTGATTTTTGACATCGGCGCGACGCGGAGTCATGCAAATTCACAATTGTCAAAAAATCTGTCAAATTCTAGTAGCTGTTCGTGATTTCAACGCGTCACGGAGCATCTTTAAACCCCATTATTAGCTTCATGTGCCAGTGGGTAAAAAACGTGAGCCTTTTTTTAATCCATTGGTATTTTTATAGCCACATATACAGTCTACAGGATCCCCATATATTTTAGGGGTCCAAAATACGTCCTATTTGCGTCTTGTGCTTCCGTGGTCATTTACGAGTCTTTTTGAGTTGTTTCCACTTGATTTGAAGCTTGTATATTCTTCAGATATCTTCATATTCCATTCACCAATCATCCTATAGCATTAAACATAACAATTTAGTGCTCAAAGCAACACAACATCCTCAACGATGAACTAGAAACACGAGCTAAGCATAGGCTAATTTCTCATTAAGCTTTAACTCATTGTTTTGACCCTTAGCTTGATCAAATTGACCCTTGAACATTATAAACAAGTTTTTTCACATATAAATACATAATAATAACCTTGGTAACTCATTAATACACATTAGAATCCAATAAAAGAGACTAGACTACGCCTAGCTCAAGCAAGTCACACTAGTTTTCTTGGTTGAACTCTAAATGGTCGAATTGAATCAAAACTTGTATTGAAACACCATTAAACATTGTGAACACATACTTGGACATATAATTGCTCATTTATATCATTATTAACACATATAGCATAATAATCATCCTCAAAACAAGGCTAAATAAACTAGAATAGGATAGGCGGTGAATGCAAGTCCCTAAGAGATCGATACATGGGCTTCCTTGAAGCACTATATTAATTTATAAGACCACGTACACTTGCCTGTGCGCTTGGACGCTGTCAAATTTTTGGCACCATTTTCGGAGATTGAACACAAGTAGTATAGTGGTGAGTATTTTCGCCTGTCACGCGGGTTACCCGGGTTCGATCCCCGGCAATGGCACAAAAAACTTGACAGCTCCCAAGCGCACACGTAAGTGTCGTGGTCTTATCAAGTAATATAGTGGCTTCAAGAAAGACCAAGTATCGATCTCTCAGGGACTTGCGTTCGCTGCCTATCTACGTCGAGTTTAACCAATTGAGGAGAGTAGCAAATAAAGTTGTAATTTTGTAAATTAAAACTAATCTAAACTAATGCATAAAATAAAATCTCGGACAATCAATGGAGTAAAGCCCAGGGTTGACTTATTTCGAACAATATTACAAATCTCTATTCCTATTGCAGTCTAATTGATCATCGGATTGTTGATTCGCAAGGTTTATGCTACGATTTTAGTCTCCCGACCTTAAATCTTTTATCTATTGAACATTACAACTACAACTCGCATAAAGATACAACAATTCTTCTAGATTCAATAAGTTATCTTCTTGAAATTTAACCAAACAAGGCTTCTAGGTATATCCCTATCCTAGATGTTAATTCAAACTCCTTATTTCATAAAAGAATAAGAACCTTGGTTCTTAATTTCTTCATTCTATCTATGATTCTCCTCCTGGATTCACATAGAAATATAGATTTATTTTAATGGTAGATAATCATCAAAATAGTAAGCTCAAGAAATCAAGAACAATTCATATGATAATCCACAATTAAGCTATAATAAAGAATATTAAAGAGTATTCATATTCTTGGTCTCAACCCCAGAAAGAGGGTTTTAGCCTTTAATGGAAATATTCATCATCCAATCTCTTGGAATGATGATACAAACTATTAAAAAACTAAATTAAAGAATGATAAAACCTAAAAAGAAGTTGTGGTAGCTTCCAATGATATTCCAAGTTGATCTAGGGTTTCCAAGAGGTCCCAAGATGATTAAAACTGAGTTTGGGAAGTTATATTTATAGTATACAAGTTATAAACCAAATTGGATTGGGGTTTCATGCTATTTTACTTCAGCTGGGATGAATTATCCTGATTTTGGGCATTGGCGCGGTGCGTAGACATGGAAATTCACAATTGTCAAAAAATCTGTCAAATTTCAGTAGCTGTTCGTTATTTCAACGTGTCACGGAGATTCTTTAAACCCCATTATTAGTTGCACGTGCCTTGGGGTAAGAAACTTGAGCCTTTTATTAATCTATTGGTATTTTGAAATCCTTCATTAGCCAAATGTACAGTCTACACGCTCCCCATACATTTCAGGGGTCCAAAATGCATCCAGCATGCATCTTCTTTTTCCGTGGTCATTTACGATCCTTTTTGAGTTGTTTCCACTTGATTTGAAGCTTGTATATTCTTCATATATCATCATAGTCCATTAAAAAAATCATACTATAGAATTAAAAATAATTTAGAGCTTAATAAAACACAACATCCTCAACGATGAACTAGAAACACGAGCTAAGCATAGGCTAATTTCTCATTAAGCTTAACTCATTGTTTTAACCCTTGGTTTGATCCAATTAACCCTTGAACATTATAAACAAATTGTTTCTCATATAAATACATAATAACAATATTGGTAACTCATTAAGACACATTATAACCCAACACAAGAGACTAGACAACGCCTAGCTCAAGCTAGTCACACTAGTTTTCTTGGTTGAACTCTAAATGGTCGAATTGAATCAAAACTTGTGTGGAAACACCATTAAACATTGTGAACACATATTTGGACACATAATTTCTCAGTTATTTCATTATCAACACATATAGCATAATAATCATGAGCTAGAATAGTAGCGCTAGAATGTATAAATACACCCAACATCTCTCGTCGTCGTATATTTCCAGAAAACTGATTCACTGCCTTGGTTGCAACGGTCTAAGCGACGGTCCATAGATAGATTGATGGTCCATCAACCTATCCATCACAGCTTGACAATTCTGATAGCTCTGAGTAAAATGTCCATAACTTCTTCCCCCGATACCGGATTTTGATAAAATTGGTATCGATGGAAAGCTTATTCAATTTGCCACGTGATGGAAAGTGAAAATCATAAAAATACAATATGTAAAAAAATGGTTTCGTATTTCAAAGTAAGTTTTAACATCCTTCAGATTATATCAAGCTAAGAAAAGGCACGGGTATTACAACAACATAGTGCGATTCATGTGCATCAGACAAAACCCTTTGTCGCAAACCATCGACATTAGGAACACACAACGTCCCTTGGTACGATAAAGTACTATTACCATTGATCTCAAAGACTATCACCATTTTCTCATTAATATCACTCTTGAATTTCATCAAGATAGGATCTAGCACTTGCTTCTCCTTGATCTCTGCACCAAGGGACGACCTAGCCACTTTCTGTACCATTACCCCACCATTCTTGGAGTCCAAGAGACGAAATCCAAGATTGACCAATCGATAAGTGTCCTTCACTAATTCCTGCTTTCTTTTCACCATATGAGCGAAACTTCCCATGGATAACCTGCTAAGAGCATCAGCAACTATGTTAGCTTTACCTTGGTGGTGGTAAAGACTCATATCATACTCCTTGAGAAGCTCCAACTATCTCCTTTGCCTAAGATTTAGCTCCTTCTGAGTGAACACATACTGTAGACTCTTATGATCACAAAAGATGTCTATGTGCACGCGATACAAATAATACCGCCAGATTTTGAAAGAAAAAACCACCGCCAACAACTCCAAATCATGAGTAGGTTAATTCCTCTCATTCACCTTCAACTGCCTAGAAGCATAGGCAATCACCTTCCCATGCTGCATCAAAACACAACCAAGTACCACCCAGGACGCATCATAATAAACCACAAACCCCTTCGTACCTTCTGGAAAGGTCAAAATCGGAGTCGAAGTCTGTTTATCCTTAAGCTTCTCAAAACTCCCTTCACATGCTTCTAACCAAGAAAACTTTACCTTTTTTTGAGTTAACTTAGTCAAAGGAGCTGCTATCGTTGAAAAACTTTCCACAAACCGCCTATAATATCTATCCAAACCCAATAAGCTCCGAATATCAGTTGGAGTTGTGGGTCCTGGACACCTTTGAGAATCCATCATAATCCCCTCAATAGAAATAGTACGACCAAGAAAAGAAACAATGTTCAACCAAAACTCACACTTGGAGAATTTGACATACAACTGATGTTCTTTCAAGGTCTGGAACACCATACAAAGGTAATTGACATATCCACCTTACTTTTGGAATACACCAAGATGTCATAAATAAACACAATGATAAAATGATCCACGAACTGCCTGAAAACCTTGTTCATTAAATCCATTAATGACGTCGGGGAATTAGTCAAGCCAAATGACATTACCAAGAACTCAAAGTTCCCATACCAAGTACAAAAAGCCGTCTTAGGGATATCTTCCTCCCTAATATTAAGCTGATGATACCCAGACCGAAGATCTATCTTAGAAATGAACTTGGAACCATACAACAGATCAAACAAGTCATCTATCCTTGGAAGAAGATACTTGTTCTTGACCGTTACCTTATTCAACTGTCGATAGTCAATGCATATCCAAAGAGAACCATCTTTCTTACACACAAACAACATTGGTGCACCCTACGGGGATACACTAAGATGCATAAACCCCTTATCTAGAAGGTCTTTAATTTGATCCTTGAGTTCTGTCAACTCAGCTGGAGCCATTCTATAAGGAGTAATAGATTTGGACGAGTGTCCAGAACCAAATTAATACCAAACTCAATCTCCCTATCTGGAGGAACACTAGGAAGATCATTTGAAAAGACCTCAGGAAACTCACTTACCACTGGAACTGAGTGAAAAAAAGAAATCTCCAAGGTAGAATCTTTAATCTAGACCAAGTGATAAAGACACCCTTTGGAGATTAATCTCTGATCTCTAAGATAAGAAATAAACCTTCCCCTAGGAGCTAGGGAACCACCCTGCCACTCTATACCGGTTCATTAGGGAACCTAAAGATAACCTTATGAGTCTGCCAATCTAAGAATGCATAACAAGTGTAACCAATCCATCTCCAGAATAACGTCAAAATCTACTATATCCAGCTCAAACAGATCTACCAAGGTCTGCTTGCTACCAATAGATACCACACACCCCCTATAGACCCTTTTAGCAATAATTGAGTTACCTATCGAGGTGAAAATAGAAAAAAGATCTAAAATAACCTCAGGATTAAAACCAAAACATACATCCATATATGATGTCACATAGGAAAGAGTGGACCCAGAATCAAGCAGACAATACGCGTTATGAGAAAAGAGTTGTAATGTACCAGTAATAACGTCAGGTCATGCCTCAGATTCCTGCCAAAATGCAAGAGTATACAACCTATTTCGGCCAGTACTGGTATAAGAAATAGGAGCAGATACCAAAGGAGCACACTAGGCACAAGAGCATAAGATAAAGCAATCAAAGATTGAACACTCCTGAACCACCCTTACCAACCAAATATTTTCTATGCATATGGCCTGGTTGACCATATTTAAAATACATATACCCCCTTCATCATAAAAGACCTGATGAAAACGACCACAAAACTAGCAAAAAAGGCATAAAGAAGCTGATTGAGCCCCATTCTCCTGAGATTGGGCACCTTATACTAAAATATTATCACCACCTTACGGATGCCACTCTCTCGAATTTTTCAGGTAAGGAGTGCTAGAAGTAGAGAAAGAACCAGAACTCCCCAACTTCTTCTTCATCTATTTGCCACCATCTCGACCACCCAATTAATGAGCACCACCCTGCTCAGAGAACCTTCTCCTCTTACCCTACCATTCTCTTAACTCTGCCTATTTCCTCTTTTTATCCTCCACCTCCTTTATGTAGAAAACCAACCTAAAAATATCCATATCCTTAATCAGCAAAGCAGTTTTACTTTCAATGATAAAGCCTCGAGATAGCCCATAAGTGAACTTTTTCATCCTTGCTCTCATATCAGACACCAAGTTTGGCACATACCTTGATAGCTGATGAAACTTTATTGCATATTCCTTGACAAATAGTCTTCCCTACTTATGATTCACAAACTTCTCCATCTTTGCTTCCCTCAGCTCCTGAAGGAAGAAGGGATCTAGAAAAGTATTAAAAAAGGCCTCCCATAAGGATAACTCCTCAACATAACCTCCATCCCTATCCCACTGCTTGTACCATTTGTACACTACATCCTTGAGCTGATAAGCTGTAAAGTTTACCCCTTCCATATTCGTGGCCTAGATCACCCTAAAGATTTTCTCCATTTTATTAAAGAAATCTTGAGGATCCTCCTCCACCTTTACTCAAGTAAAAGTAAGGGGATTCATCTTTATAAAATGGCCAACCCTTTTTTCCTCAGCAGATATAACACCAGATGTATTCTGCTCAGCCTGAGCAGCAACCAACTGAGCAATAATATGAATTGATTGGTGAAATTATGCATTACTCACCTTACCTTAAGGAGGACTAGTAGAAACTAGGGGAACTCTAGAAAAATCAGGGATAGGACCCTGAGATCGAGTGCAAACTCCAAGTATAGGCGTACCCCATCAACATCTTCCCCTCATGGGACAGATGAATTTACTAGTATTCCTGATTATCGAGGCATGATCTAAGAAGTGAACAAACAAGGATTAAAGGAAATTCTATGACTTAGAATCTAATATTAAAAATAGAATACCAAGAAAGTGAAACATTCCTAAACGCCTTATAGCTTTTCTCTTATGAGTGTGGCATGCTATATGCCCTTAAAATAGACTCTAATAGACACAAATTTGTGGACTCCTAATTGACAATGAACCTAAAGCTCTAATACCAACTTGACACAACCTAAACTAGGGCCTTCTCATAATAGGCATCCCAAGTCCAACCAGGTCTTGAGACCACCCTCGTTACCCCAACCCAACTGACCTATGTATATCCTAAGTTAGATGAATTTTGACCATATAATAGGATAATATTATTGAATAATCATAGACTCTGGGTTAGGTCTATATCCATGACCACTCAAATAAGTCCAACCATTCAATACCCAATCGATAAACAATACCAACCAAACCATAATCCAAACTATAACTATATGAGTTCCATAATAATTATAAAATCCTAAAATAAAAGAGGATGGAACAATGAGAAATTTAGTCCTACGGTATCATCCTCACTACCAAAGCCAATACCAAGGTTGACACCAATACCAATCCCACCTATTCTAACCCATAGTAGTTCCACAAAAGTCTCTAACCAAAAGAGTACCAAAATTCGATTGGGACATGCCTTAAATCATATCCAACAATAATATCCATAAATAAACCATAGTATGAAATAACATACATGAAATAGATCCTTTTAGAAAATGAATGCTCACTATTTCAATTCAATAGCTGATCCCAAAGTCTAATCGCTAAGTAGGAGGAGTAGAATGGGCGATTTCTTCATCGCATGGGGATACAACTACTTAAAGATGGGTTAGCGGGTGAATGCTAGCATGAACTACGGATAAAGAAAAAATAATACCATTTAACAAAACCAAGTGAACCATCCATATGCATACAAGCCATATATATATATATATATAACACCCTTTTGGGAAAGAAAATTGGGTTTAACATGCATTTAAAACCATTAACATGGGCATGTGTAGCTTAACCATCCTAGAACCACCCAGGGGTTATATGGGTCTAGTGTAACCCCCTGAATAGACCCTGATATATGTAGCTACAAAAAGTACAAATACCATAAGAGCAAGGGATTCCAAAATACCATTTACGCTCTATGATACATATGTATTATGCACTTAGAGGATTCTCGTATACCTCATAGTATCAAATAAGGTCGCCATGACCTACCCCTTATGTTGGCAAACATGATTTTCCAGTGTTCATCCATTGGACTCCCACCTTTACGGTTAGCTATCACATCCAACCTTTATTGCCCAATTAAAACCATTTCCAGCCATCCAAACCATTATTATTAACCGAGGCTATACATAGTGGTATCGTTATATCGACTATAACTTATAAGTATTGTCCTTAGCCAAACATTTTTGAGATCAAGGAATTCCTATGTACCCATAGATCATATTATCTAATTAACTTGGGAGATTTCCATCTGCCCCACAAGTGTTCCATTATTATGATTACTTGGGGGATTCCATTGTACCCTATAAGAATGATTGTTTAACCCAAAACCATTCCATTTTGACCATTCAAAACCATTTAGGGTTCCATTATAAAGTTTAAACCATGAATAAATTCTATTAAAAATCCAATAATATAGTGAAAACATGCTCATAAGCATTTTATCAAACACATTGAGGGCAGAGTATTTCCAAAACCAAAGCCAATTACCAAATAACCATTTCCATGCAACCAATTATCCAAAACCACCATTAAGGCATAAAAAAGCATAATTAAAATATAGAAAACCATAACCAAGAATTTATAACCCAAACCCCCCAAATTATATTTGAAAACCCAATTCTATAAAAAAATCAAACCATGAAAACATTGTATAAAACCATGCCTTTAGTTGGAACTAACAAAGAGGGAAGAGAACATGCCTTAAACCAAGAAGATGATGGAGAGAAATCACCAATACAAGCCCAAAATTTATCCTTAAGATGAAACCTTAGCTTCCTTTGCCCAAGAATTTTGGCGAGGATTAGAAAGTATTTTTCTAAGTATTAATGAATATAATAATAGGGAAAATAACCTCCCAAGTGTGTTTAAAGTTGTGGGGACTCATTAGGTTAAGTGGGGAAATGTCTAGATAGCCCTCACTTAAACTGTACCAAAATCCCATTAGAGGGATACGACTATCCATACCAATCATACCCTTTAATATGGATGGTACGCACCATTCGTACCCAAGGCTATCTTTCTTGAAACCAATACTATGAAAGGTATGAATCACCCTAAATCATGTCATATCCATACATGTGATTGGTACACATGATCCATACCCCTGGCATAATAAAATCTAAAGAGGATTGAACACTGCCACCATACGAGTCTATGGTATAACTCGTACCTGAATTATGGCTCATGGTGAGCCACTCGTACTAAGATATAACTTAGTCTACCAAGTCTAAGATTAAGTGAAGGAAATACCCAAACCAAACGGCCTGTGTCAATTGATACGACTCATACCACCCAAGTCGTATCTATTCTAGAAAGTAAATCCAACCCACCAACTAACATTGGTCATTATAAGACTAACCCATACCTCTTGTATCCCAGTGTATGAGTTATTTCCCCTAGTCATATACTGTCTAGATACCAAAAATCCAGGAAATTTTCTAAGGGCCAAAAAATTAAGGTGTTTCAAGATCGTCCAACATTATTCTAAAAATCAAAAATCTAGAAATGAAAAAAAATCTACTAATCCATAAAACATAGACAGCATCAAGATACCCAATATTACAATACAAATCATCAAATCATCTAACAAAAAAACTAAATCAACCAAATAAAGCATAAAATATTCGAATAAACATCCAAATAATACAAACCAAATTAGGGATATAAAATATAGAGACATGGGTACCCCCAAATAAAAAGCTATAGTGTCCTGACTACATATAAAAAAATCATAAGAAAGTTAAAGAGGCTCCCTGAATGTTTGAGCCCAGGTTCTAAACTCTAAAAAATTCCCTTGGCGCTGTGTTCAATGCTTAGGCTTTGACTCAGTTGATGAGTCATGAAGACTTCTCATGAGTCATAAGGAGCTAATCATATCCTAATCATAAATTTGTCCATGGTTTCTGTTGAGGTCATGTTTGGACCTCACGAGTCGTATGGTGAGGCCATGAGTCGTAATCAGGGACTCATGACCAAACTAGTTTAATGGCCCAAACTTTTGACCCAGACAACGAGTCATTATGACAGCTCATGACCAGTCCTCATGAGTTGTGAGGTAAACTATAGCGTCTGCTGATAATTTTCCTATACTTTTAAGTATGGGCACTTCGGTTATTCACCTCCTTCCCCAATTTTAACCCATGACATAAAAAACCCTAAGGACCCCATAAATCTTTATTACCTAATAAAAATACTTTTTCTCTCTCTTAAATTCTCCAAGTAAGAACAATTAGAGTTTTTAAGGGATTGAACATCTAGGGCTCAATTTGTGGTTTCTTCTTTAAATTCATGGTATCCCAGGCTTTTATCTCTTCTATAAAATTGTCTTATTAAAAAACATGTTTAATTATGGTTTTTGTGGATTTACTTGTTGGGTTTTGAATGTTGGGTTGAGGGTTTTGAGTGACTACTACTTGATTGGTTTTCCCATGGTTTTGGAATTTATTATTTATGCTTTATCTCACAGTTTTTGAACTGAATTTGTGCATGGGCATGGGAGTTGGGATAAGGGTCATGGATTCTCCTAAATTGACTTGATAAATTTTGAGGGTCATTGATTTCCCCAAATAATGGATTTTGATATTGAAATTAATAATAACCTCAACCTACCTTATGAAACTGGCTTTGAAACATGGATATATGCATATTGAAACTAATTTTAAAACCCTGCATTGCATAAAAGGTTAATGGAATGTATTTTGATTTTAAATTAGACCTTGGGGGTCATGAATTCCACCAAGTTGATGGATAACTAAAATGACATAATGATATTAGCTTGCAATCACAATTGGTATGACGATACCATTGATAATGCCTTAATGGATGATTCCTTGGTTTAATGGATAGATTTGTATGTAAAGTTTTTAATTAGGGTTAAATGGGGTTGTGTATCTCAACGTGAAGGTAGAGATCCTAGAGAGACCAATAATGGAAGCCACGTTTACCAGCGTGGAGGTGGTGTTAATGACCGTGTTCATGTGTCACACTTTATATATATATAGGAGTGGTGTAAGGTCATGGATTCTCCAACCTTCCTTGATACCTTCAGTTTGTATGGCTAACACACATTAGGTCATTTTTGGTGGGGGTTGCTAGACCCATATTGCCCATGGATATTTTTAGGACAATTAGAGGTATATAATCTAGGTTAATGATTTTAAATCTCATTCTAATTCTTGTTACTTATCCTAGTATCTTATATTTGTATGTATGTAAGTATGTGAAAATGTACATTGAGCTGAACTTGTTTTTGCAATGACATTATTTTATCTTTATCCTAAGTTACATGCTAGAGCTCACCCTGCTAACCATCCTAGGATCCTATATTGTTTCATAATATAGGGTCCGAGGACACCTACTTTACCCTTGTGCAACATTAGGTGGATTCCAATTCATCGGTTAGTCAACGTTAAAGTGGTGAGTCTCCATCTTCCAAAAGGCTGAGAATTTCATTGCTTATCTTAGAAATATCAAAATCCTATCAATTTCTTTACATATTTTGGATTCTTTTTGGCCATGGTCGGGGAAATATCCCGACCAAGTTGATATTCGATTTGTTTTAGAGGCTTTTGTGGACAACTACGGATTAGGATATTTGTTTGGGATCTTAGAACCTTTATCTTGATTATTTATCTTCTATATGTCTACTTTAATTGTATTCTCTATTATACTATATCATGTTTTGATTGGACAGTCTATGGGCATGGTCTTCGACCCATGGTGTGAGATACTAGTCATGGCTAGGCCCAAGGTTGGGTCGTGACAAGCTTCGTATAAGAGGTACAGGTTCAGGGTTATTAGGGGTCCACAAAGCTGTGTCAAGTAGAGTCTCTTTTATCGATGTATAACACTCCACACTTATAAAGTAAAGCTATGAGGAATTTAGGAGTGTTTCCCATTTTTGTGTTCTATTTCAGGCTATAGAGTTTGGTGTCTTGAAAATTCCTCTAATCTCTACCTTAATCACATTTCAAATATGCCTCCCCAAAGATCTTTCGATCGTAGAAACTCCGTTGGACCCTTTGTCCTGCCTGAGGACAATGTGGATGGAACTCGACCTGCTTATGGGGTGCAAACTCGATCTAGGGTCCTTGCTCCTAATTACACTACCCTATATAGAGTTCCACCAATCCCCACAAGTCCTCTTTTATTCTGTGACACTTATGCTTTGCCACCTTAAGTAAACATCTTTTATTTGAAGTTTCACCACTCTTTTTTCTACTTAATCAATTGCTGACCTCCTAGTATCACCAATCAAGCCAGGGTAGTTCTATTGCTCCTTATTCAGAGATTAATCGAGTTGTTTAAATCATGAGGTTGAGTCTTCTAACCTTCACTAGCTCTAATATTGAGGAGGTTCCTCAAGGATTTATTAATGAGATCGAGAAAATCCTTAGGGTGATACATGCTTCCAATCTTGAGGTACAGAGTTTACTACATATCAGTTGAATGATATAGCATATTAGTGGTATGTAGAGTGGGAGCAGTCGAGGGGTGATTATACTGATAAGGATTTATGGGAGGACTTCTCTAGTTCCTTCCTTGATCATTTCTTTCCTTAGGAGTTGAGGGAAGTGAAGGTAGAAAAATTTATAAATCTAAAGTAGGGTAGAATGATTATGAAAGAGTATGCTTTGAAATTTTATCAATTGTCTCACTGTGCTTCAAAGTTAGTGTCTACCATGAGATCTAAAATGAGGAAGTTTTCTTCTAATTTGTCTTGTGACTTGGTATTGGAATATAAGGCCATAATGTTGAATAATGACATGGATATTTCCATACTTGTGGTTTATATAGACTAGGTGGAGGAGGAAAATAGAAAACATAATGAGATGGGAGAAAGGTATAATAATAAGTTCAGGTTTTCAGATAAGGGTGGAGGTCAGCAAGCTAGTAGGAGAGATGGTAGACAGTGGTCCAAGAGAAAGAATTGGGGTAGTACTAATTCATATTCACCAGCTAATGCTCCAAATCCTAAGCCATCAGGTGATTGTTATTCTTAGACTGACCGTGGTTTTAAGGAATAGGGTGCCCAATCTCAAGCTAGTAGATCTTAGTCAGCCCCATCATATCATCCCTATTAATTTTATGAATAGCTTCACCATAGTTAATGTGATGAATGGAGGAATCAATGCTATAACTGTGGCAAGGCTGGTCATATGCAGCAATATTATCCAACAACTATAGTTTCCACGGGAGCTAATAAGGTCCCGATTGCTACTTCTTTATCTCCTGCACAAAAGGGTGATACTTTAGGTACCAACACTAATCAAAATTATCTTTATGCTTTAGCTACTCGCCAGGAATCTAAAGCACCTCCTGATGGGGTTACTGGTACATTACAACTCTCCTCTCATAATGTGTATTATTTGTTACATCCAGGGTCTACTATTTCTTATGTGACCCCTTGTATGGATGTGCATTTTGGGTTTTGGTCCTGAGACTATTCTTGAGACTTTCTCTATGTCTACCCCGGTGGGTGATTTTATTGTGGTTAGAAAGGTCTATAGGGGTTCTGTGGTATCCATCTTTCATAGAGATATCTTGGTGGATTTGATAGTGTTGGACATAGTAGATTTTGATATTATTTTTAAAATGGATTGGCTATATTCATACTATGCTTCCTTGGAATGTAATACCAATAAGGCTAAATTTTGATTACCTAATATATCGGTAATTTAATGGGAGGGAAGTTCCTTAGCACCTAAAGGATGGTTTATTTCCTATCTTAGAGCTCGTAAGTTGTTCCCTAATGGTTGTCTTTATTATTTGGTCTGGGATAATAATTTTAACTTTGAGGGCCATTATTTACAATTTGCTCTTGTTGTTAATAAATTTCTTGAGGTCTTTCCTGATGACCTTCTTGGTATTCTTCCCAATAGGGAAAGAGACTTTACGATTGACCTTTTACCTGATACTCATCCTATCTCTATTCCTCTATATAAAATAGCTTTAGCTAAGTTAAAAGAACTAAAATAGAAATTAAAAGATCTACATGATAATTTTTTCATCCATCCCAGTGTCTATTCATAAGGTGCTCTCATGTTTTGCATGCATAAGAAAGATGGGTCTTTTCGGATGTGCATAGATTATCAACAGTTGAATAAGGTTACTGCGAAGAACAAATACCCTCTTCCTAGGATTGATGATCTCTTTGACTAACTTTAGGGAGCTAGATATTTTTCTAAGATTGTTCTTCATTCGAGTTATCATCAATTAAAGATTAGGGAGACTGATATTCCTAATATTTCTTTCTGAACTTGATATAGTCACTATGATTTATTGGTGATGTTATTTGGATTGACTAATGCTCTAACTACCTTCATGGATCTTATTAATTGGGTGTTCAGACAGCTCTTAGACTTGTTTGTTACTGTATTCATTGATGATATTTTGATGTACTCTAAGAGTGAGAAGGATCATGCCAATCACCTCCAAATTGAGTTGTATACTCTTAAGGATCAAAAGCTATATATGCTAAATTCTCTAAGTGTGAGTTTTGGCTGAATGTTGTGACTTTTCTTGGGAATATTGTTTCTAGTAAGGGGATCAAAGTAGATCCATAGAAAGTTAAGGCGGTAAAGAGGTGTCCTAGAACTACGGCTCCAACAGATATTTAGAGCTTCTTGGGCTTAGCTGGATAATGTAGGAGGTTTATAGAGAGCTTTATTTTATTGCTACTCTATTGATGAAGTTGATGTAGAAAAAGGAAAAATTCTTATGTTCTAATGCGTGTAAGGGTAGCTTTGAGAAGTTGAAGTCTAAGTTGACTTCCATGCCAATTCTTAACCTACCTGAGAGTACTGATGGGTTCATTGTTTATTGTGATACATCCGCATGGGATTGAGTTGTATTTTGATACAGCATAAGAAGGTTGTAGTTTATGCTTTTAGGCAACTTAAGGTTCATGAGAAAAATCATCAAACTCATGATTAGGAGTTGGTGGCCGTGGTATTTACCTTGAAGGTTTGGCACCATTATTTGTATGGGGTGCATGTACATATCTATTTAGATCATAATAGCTTGCAGTATGTGGTTACTTAGAAGGAGTTGAATCTTCGCCAGAGGAGGTGGCTTGAGTTACTAAAGGACTATGATATAAGTCTTTACTATCGTTTAGGTAAAGATAATATGGTTGATGATTCTCTTAGCAGGTTGTCTATGGGGACTTTATCTTATGTGGATGAGGAGAAATGGGGATTGGTGAATGATATTCACCATCTAGCTAACTTGGGAGTTTGTCTCTTGGACTCTGATGATAGAGGGGTAATTATGCAAAAAGTGGTTAAATTATCTCATGGTGTGGAGGTAAAGGAGAAGAAAGATTTGGATCCCATTCTTATGCAGATTAAGGATGATGTGGACAAAAAAAATTATGCTCTTTGAGATTGGTGGTGAAGGTATCCTGAGGTACTTAGGTAGATTATGTATTCTTGATGTTGATGGGTTGCGAGAGAAGATTTTGACTGAGGCTCATGAGTTGAGGTACACAGTTAATCCGTGTTCTAACAAGAGGTATCATGATTTGAAGGAGATTTATTGGTGGAACAATATAAAAAGAGATGTGGCTAACTTCGTGGCTAAGTATATGTCGTGTCAGCTAGTGAAGGTTGAGCACTTGAAGCCTAGTGGCATGTGTCAAGATATAGAGTTGCCTATCTAGAAGTGATAAATGATCAATATGGATTTTGTTACGGGTCTTGTGCGGTCTCACAATCAGTATGATTCGATCTAGGTCAATATGGATAAAATGATTAAGTCGGCTCATTTCTTGCCCATGAGGACTACCTACACTGGAGGAGATTATGCTAAGTTATTCATTGAGGAGATCATTAGATTGTATGGAGTGCTGGTGTCTATCATTTTAGACCAGGGTATACAGTTTTTTTTCTCATTTTTGGTGTTCATTTTAGAAATGTTTAGGGACTAAGGTCAACCTTATCATCGCTTTCCACCCTCAAATGGATGGACAATCGGAATAGACTGGTCAAACTTTAAAAGATATGCTAAGGGCTTGTGTGATTGATTTTGGAGGTAGTTGGGTTGATCACTTGCCTCTTATTGAGATTTTGTATAATAATAGTTATGACTCTAGTATTGGGATGGCTCTACTCAAGGCTCTTTATGGTAGGTAGTGTAGGTCTCCTATTGGGTGATTTGAGGTTGGTGAGACTACATTGTTTGGTCCTAAATTGGTACAGCAAGACATGGAGAAGGTGAAGGTGATTAAGGAAAAACTTAAGACTACTCAATGTTTTCAAAAGTCTTATACGGATGTGAGGCAAATAGAGTTGGAGTTTGATGTAGGTGATTGGGTATTTTTAAAAGTTTCTCCTATGAAGGGAGTGATGAGGTTTGGGAAGAAGGGGAAACTCAGTTCCCGTTATGTGTGTCCATATTTGATATTGAGAAGAGTGGGGAGCGTGTCTTATGAATTGGAGTTACCTTTGAGTTTGGGTTTTATTCATCTGATTTTCCATGTGATGATGTTGAAGATATACGTGGGTGATCCAAATTTGATTGTTCCTTTGGAAGGTATTTGTATTTCAGATTCCTTGTCCTATTAGGAGGTCCCGATTAAGATTTTGGATAGGCAAGTCTATAAATTGAGGACTAAGGATGTGTCTTCGGTAAAATTCCTTTGGAGGAATCAAAAAGTAGAGGAAGCTACTTGGAAATTCATAGAAGACATGAAGTCCAAATATTCATTCTTTTTCCCCTCACTAGATGACAATGCTTAAGGTATAGTTCCCATTCATTTCTTGTTGCCTTTGTAATTTGTCTTTTGGTTATCCGGTTGCATTTTTTCTTATATTACGCTAATGAGTGTATTAATTCTCATACGAGATGAATGATCCTGGGGGGGGGGGGGGTAATGTAACAACCTTAGGTTTTGAACTCTAAAAAGTTCTTTTAGTATTATGCTCACTGCTCAGGCTATGACTCAGTTGATGAGTTGTAAAAGATCCTCACGAGTTGTAAGGTGCTAATCGTAGCCTGACCAGTAAGTTTATCAATGGTTTCTGTTGAGGTCCCCACTTGGACCTCACGAGTCGTATAGTGAGGTCATGAGTCATGATGAGGGTCTCGTGACCAAACTACTATAATGGCCCCAACTTTTAACCCAAACCATGAGTTGTGGTGATGACTTGTGACTAGTCCTTACGAGTCGTGAGGTATCCCTAGCGAGTGGCGATAATTTTCTTGCACTTTTAAGTAAGGGAACTTCGGTTATTTCCCTCCTTCCCTAGTTATAGCCCACAACATAAAATACCTCAACGTACCCCATAACTCTTCATTACCTAGTAAAACACACTTTTCTTCTCTCTTAAATTCTCCAAGAAAGAACAATTAGGGTTTTTGAGGGTTTGAACATCTAGGGCTCAATTTGTGGTTTCTCCTTCAAATTCTTTTTATCTTAGGCATGTATCTCTTCCCTAAAACTTATCTTATGAAAAACATGTGTTTGATTATTGTTTATGTGGATTTACATGTTGAGTTTTGAATCATGGGTTGAGGGTTTTGAATGACTACTACTTGATTGGTTTTCCCGTGGTTTGGGAATTTGTTATTTATGCTTTATCTCATGGCTTTTGAACTAAATTTGTGCATGGCTATGGGAATTGGGATGGGGGTTATGGATTCCACCAAATTGACTTGATAAATTACGAGGGTGGTGGATTTGCCCAGATAAATGGATTTAGGTATTGGATTTGGTAATAACCACAACCCACCTTATGAAAATGGCTTTGAAACATGGATATATGCATATTGAATTTAAGTTTGAAACCTGGCATTGCATAAAAGGTTAATGGATCATGTTTTGATTTTAAATTGGACCTTAGGGGTCGTGGATTCCCAAAAGTTGATAAATAATTGAAATGACATAATGATATTAGCTTTCAAGAATAATTGGTATGACAATATCATTGATAATGCCTTAATGGATGATTCCCCGGTTACGTGGATAGGTTTGTGTGTAAAGGTTTTGATTAGGATTAAAGGGAGTTGTATAGCTTGCAGTGAAAGGGACCAATACTGAAAACCATGTTTGCCGGCATGGGGGTGGTCTTAATGACCGTGTGCCTGTGTCACACTTTATATATATATATATATATATATATTTATATCCAGCAATAGCATAGGGTCATAATTCACCGACCTTCCTTCATACCTCCGGTTTGTGCGGCTAACATGCATATGGGTCTTTTAGGTGGGGTGATAACGCTCAACTCATTCCTATAATTGAGGAGTGAGGCGGTCGTTGTCAAGTAACCCAATGTAAATTGGGGTCGAATATCAAGGAGTGAATGCTATAGACTTCCAACCTATGGGTGCTCAAGTTACTATAAGGTTACCCGGAATGTTAATGGAAATAACATGCAAAATGAAATGGGGGATTCACTTGAAATTCTTCACACAAACTTCAACAAGTACATAGTGAATGCTATCTTTGGTTGGAATTCAAGGACTGGGGAATCTTAGGATTATGTCTCCTTAGAGGTGAAACATGTGGGACAATGTTAGTTTATTATGGGATTTAGTTGTTAATTAATGGATAGGCTAGGTCAAAGATCATTGAGGTCAATCTTTCGACAAAACCCTAAAGATTTCACCCATTGGCCCTTTCGAGCACCTAACAAGTGTAGAGTTTATATAGCCACCCAAAACCTAAACCAAGAATCCCTATTTCTAGGATGATGCTCTTGACATGATTTACACTCCCTAAACACTTATTTCTTAGATTGTAAAGGGTAGTAAACCATAGACTTAGTTGTTCACCATTTCTTTGTCCCCTGATAACCCTCTTTCAAAGATGTTATGGGTTACCTAATATTCACTTAAATCCCCCTGTCGAGGTTGAAAAGGGGTTTCTAGAGCTTGGAGCTTTCACCCATCAAACCCATTTGGATATTTAGAGTTTTCACCCATCAAATTCTAACACATAAGCTCTAGCAATGGTGAAATCCATAACCAACAACTAAAAGCCATGCAAACTCAATAATACCCACACATAATCACACTCTAGTTCAGCATAATCCCAAGACTAAATTATTTATCTACTCATGAAGAAAGAAAGTAAAGAGAGATATACCATGTGGGTCAACCAGAGCATTCATTCTTCAACAAGAAACTAAGAAATTTAAGCCTCCAAAGTTGATTACACACTTTCCCAATTAAGGTTTCAAGATTACAATTCAAAACTATCTTTTGAGATAGCAATGCCCAAAGAAGAAAAGGTTTTGCTTATATATGATTTGGGATTCGTCCATGACATTTTACAATTCTACCCTTGGACCAGTTCCTGCTAATCCATGATCGTGTGTGTTTGACTATGACCACAGCTACATGACCGTAGTTAGGTTTCACGATCGTGCTTTGCTGGCCACCAAGATTGATGGCGGCCGCGGTCTGAGGACCACAGTCATGGTAATCGAGGATGACTGCTTCAGGTTTTTAGCTGCACTCCTTTTTCTTCCATTTGCTCCCTTTTTAACTCTATTCCATATATGCCCATCTTATCCATGTCATACCTCCAAAGTATGGGTGTTAGTGCACTTAAATATGGTGCCTCATTTCTAACACAAAACATGGTAGTGTGTGTGCATAATTTGTATGAATGAGTGGTTGAATTACCACTCATCGACACCCTAACTTAGACATTTGCTTCTCCTCAAGCAACACTACCTCTTACCATGAGACCTTTTTCATGTGCCCTTATTTATGCTCCCAATGACCATGAAGACTCCAACTTGGTTGTTACCACAAAAAGCTTTTCACATATGGATATAAAAGTATTAACAATGCCCCTCATCATAAAATGGATTGGCGAAGGATGCAATGGATCTTGGGGAGAGACTATGTGACAATTACGAGCACCCTAGAAGTCACTCAAAAGCCAAATTTAATCATGTTATACATCCACTCATCTCATTGCGTGGAAGATGAAAAAATCACCCTCTTTAATTAAGTCACATGCCCCCTCACAGGAAAAAAAGGTTCACACACCTAGCTATTACTTACACAACAAGGAAAATTAGGTGCAAACACTTGCTCTCTCAAGAAACTCTCCATGTTACATGTACCATTCCATAGGCTTACCCCTATTTTCAATAGCCACCATAATGACCACGTTTGGTTGGAAATCACAAAGGGATTTTTGATCTTGTAATGTAGGCTTGGGGTAGGGTAGGATAACAATTTCGGACAATAAGGCAATACCCTCCTTGAACTTCTACGTCAAATTCTCATCACCTTTAGCTTATTTGGCCACTTATTTTTCTTTTGTTGCTTTACCTACTTCGTCTCTTTTACTTTACCCTAAGTCTTTTCACCTTTTTTCTTCAATTCTTGTGCATGCATCAAGCTTTAAGCACTTATTCTTTTGAGTGACTATCTTTTCCTTCAAAGCAAAATGTTTACTTGCTAGGATCGTAGATTCTTTTTCTTTTTATGACTTTGTCGCTCAACTACACTTTCTTACTCTTTCCATCACCGCCAACTTAGGATTTTGGCCTCAATTTCTATTCTTAAGTTTAAGGAGGATAGGGTTCAAGAGAGGATGAATAGAAAGGTCACGGCTTATAATGTGGTTAGCAAAGAAAAGCCCAAAGGCTCGAAGAGGGTGACTAGGGGTAACTCATATATATTGGTAGGCATTTTAGGCTAAAGTAGGTTTCCAAAATCACAAAATGGCCTAATATCATTTTACCCACCAAGCACAACCAAAATTTAGTTTTGAAAGACTAATGGGGCAAGTTCTAGATGGTACAAGTACACATGAGATGTAGACAATATGCTCACACACACGACATGTGAATTTGTCAAGGCAGGTTAATTGTTCTCCTCTCTCGAGAAAAGGGTGGAGTATCCCTTATTTTTTGTAATCAACTTTTGAAGTCAAAGAAAAAGAGTGAATTTTGTCACAAAGATGCTTACGTCCATGTCTTTGAATTTTGCAAATTTTTTCGGACGGATGGGGGTGTTTTCTTTTGTACCCGAACCATGCATAATTTGCTATTTATGGAAATAACCCAAGCTATTATCTTACATTGCAAACTATAGTATGGGCAAACTTCTATGTGGTTACTAAGATTTCACCACTGGGTGTGAATGCAAATCCCAATCATCGATACCATAGGTACTCAAACTTTCCTTGTATCTATGGTTAGAAACTAAAATCACAAATTAACAAAACAAGAACAAAATGTACTCTATGCAAGTGTGAGCACCATAAGAGTGCCTGAATATTACAACCCAAATAAAAAGTTAGAATCATCCAAAAGAGCAAAAAAGTACATAGAATACCAATAATACATGCCCAAATCAAATAAATAAGAAGACACTCCCAACTGACAAAGTAGTAGTGTCCCTACTACATAAATAATTTAGGATAAAAGAGATAAGGGTGCTCCCTGAATCCATATCAAGGACTGCTATCACTCTCGAAACCTGCATCATCACCATCCTCCTTAAGATTTGACCACTCTTCTAGGGCCTCATCATCACTGTACACCCAAGAAGTGGAAAGCCTGCTTCAGGGTTTCAAAACCTTCTACAGGCCCTTCACCCCTTTCTATATTTTGGTAAAGAATTTGTCCCTCTTTTTCTCCCTAGTGATTATTTTTTCATGTGCACTCCGGAGGTCTTGGTGTGATGCTGCCAAAGAGGAGTAGGCTTCCTCAAGTTGATCAATAATAGCTTTTTGCTTCTTTTGGTCTTCCTTGTACTCATCGTAATCAGCACGTGACATATATGAGTGATGGGTAGTGGAGGGATCTCCCGTACCTTGAGGAAAGCTAGACACAAGCTCTTTAATGGTTGCAATATTAACTCTAATCTCTTCAAGAAGTCCCATGGTTGTTGGCCTATGAGTCTCGGGTTTGCTACATGTTGGATCTTACAAGTTGATCTTTTTTTTCTTGATTTTTCCCGATGGACCCTCTCCTCAAATCCTCAATGGGTAGATGCGGAACTAGGACACACACATGTATCAGTAGCATACTCATCCACCTCTACTCTCTTGAAAAGCTTAGTAATTAGAGAGGGCTAAAAGAGATTTGTACCACTTTGGGTTTTGAAATGATCTATTTCATTGACCACGAGTTACCAATATCCAAAGGGATGCCGTCTAGAATACAAGAAACCATCTGAGCATGTAATTATGGGACTGCTGTCATGTGGGTGCAAGGAGACACTCGGCTACAAATGATGTGCAACCATATCTAAGCCTCGAAAGTGCAGTCATTCATAGAGATGTTGCTTTTAGTTTTGGTCCATGAGACTTTCTTTCTAAGACATAGCCATTGTGCCAACCAATTCCCCAATTTACACTCCTTTGCTTTAAATTCACCCATGTCTGCCTGCTTGAGCCCATAAACATCATTGATTTGCTTAGCCCCAACTTTCACCGGCATTATCCACATCTTTATAATAATATTGAGTGGTTCTGAGAAAGATACTTCACTGATATTGGCATAAAATTCATGGACCCATTGTTCATTTGCAAGGCATGGATCCATGGCAAAGCACCTCCACCCTGTGGCTTCAAGTTTGTCGTGAAAAGCCGGTAGCTTCTCCAGTATATTCTCCAAACAAATTCCTCTTTCTAAAAGCAACTTTGTCTTTGAAAGATCACTGTAGTAATGAGTGTGGCATTTGGGTGCCATGAATATGATATGATCAAACTTATGCATGAGGTTGTCCTGAAAGCACTAAATATACATTATATCTTTCAACATTATTTGAATCATGCAAGCTGTGCTAGATTGATCATTAAAGTTCACTGGACTAGGTTCTTGGGGTTGCCTGGCAAAAAATTGGAAGTACTGGATTTTATTGACATGACTAAAACCTGCCCTCAGGTATCACGATTGCAGATCATAACTACATCCGCTTTACCACGATCGTGGTCTATGACCGTGATCATAATACCTGAGGCTAGATCCATGTCAATTCTGCATGTTCAACTTTCTCAAAATTCCAGACTACTAATATATTCTACAATATAGGTGCAAATAAAGGTTATGTGAACAATGCTACCGGTGTGTGAATGAGCCCTTCAAAAGTAAATATCACTATTGAAAGTTTAATTGAGAAATTTATCAAACACAAGGTGTGCACATCACATTTGTCTACCTTTTTACATACTATTAGGTACTCAAGCTTTCCCAAATTGTGTGCACACCTCAATCAATCAACCAATACCACAATAATAATAAGTATGAAAACATGTAAAGCATAGCAATTAAAACTCTAGGCTCTTTCTTAATCATGCACTCAATGGCCTATTTTCAAAAATAAAAACAAAGATTCAGGTCACGTAGCAAAGTTGTGATACAAGAGGGATGTTCACAAAGGCTGTTTGAGGGCTTACAACTGAGCCAACAATGTAACTTAGATTTGAGAGCACAATCTTGAAAAGGGAGTGTGAGGGAAATGAAGAAGACTAGGGGTTAAATGATTGAAATGACCGTGACTACGGTCAGGGGCTGCGACCGCAGGCACCCGAGTAGTCACAATTGTGCATGGTGGCCGCGATCGCGGTAACTGAGAGAAGTTTTTTTTGCTCCCTTATTTTCCCCTATTCAGCATTTTACTCAATTTTCATAGAATTTTCCTTGTTCGGATCTTCAAAGTAGACTTTCACATTTGCCCCTTTTAAAGCTCATTCAATGTAATCCAAAGTGCCATAAATGCAGGGGTTATTCAAATGCAAAGACAACATCTACACTACAAGAACATAACAATAAAAGATACAAGCCACTCTTGTGGCATTTGTGGGTTGCCTCCCGCCTAGCGCCTTAGTTATCGTCATGGCATGATGTCTTTATTATTTCAATCTTACAGCAGGTCCTCAAACCCCTCATTATTCTCTTTTTCATTCTTAACCACCACCACAAATACTACTTGGAGCTCTGCGGTTTTTTCTTTGACTTATAAATTTTGAATGAGACCTCATCTTTTTGTACCCAAAATTTTAGCTCTCACAGCTCTAGATCGACAATGGCTCTCCTGATGGCCAAGAAAGGATGACCAAAATGACCAAGAATGATAGGCACCTCTTGGTCCATCTCGTAATCCAATACAATAAAATCTGCTAGGAGAATGAATTTGTCCACCTTCATAAGGACATCTAACAATATACCCACCGGCCTTTTTATGTACCGGTTTGCCATCAAAATTCATATCGAGGTTGGCCCAGGAGTGTCCAATCCATGTTCCTTATATATGAAAAAAGGCATTAGGTTGATGCTATCACAAGATCACAAAGAGCTTTTGCAAACACATGAGTCCCAATGGTGCAAGGGATAGTGAACGCTCTGGGGTCATCCTTTTTTTCCACAACTTTGCAATCCATGATAGCACTATAACCATGAGTAACCTTAATAGTATCATCCTTAATGAGCTTCTTCTTGGACATTAACTTAGTATATCCCAAAATCTCTTGTATTGCCTCGAGTAGTGGGATATTTATTGAGAGGTTGCTAAGTTTTGTCATAAATTATCTCAACTTGTCACTCTCTTCCTTTTTATTCAACCGTTGAGGGAATGGGGGAGGAACATGGATGATTGGCGTTACTTCACCTTGCACTTTTTCAACTTTGACCACTTCTTCATTACTTTCGTCCATATCTTTCTCATCACTTGTCTCTCTTCTCTGGGGCATTACCTCTTTTGCCTTGCTTTGGGCATATTTTCACTCACATCTCCTCTAAGAGGTTTTTCAAGTGTTTTTTCACTTTTAGTGACTATGGCTAGGACTTGTTTATCATTCTTTGGGTTAGCAATTATGTCACTTACAAGTCAATCTCTATCCCTTGTATTTAGTTGTGTGGAGATTTTCCCAACTTGGGTCTCTAATTATTTGATAAAGTTGGAGTGATACACCACCATTTGGGAGAGAATGGAGAAGTCACCCTTCAATTCACGGATCAATTTGTATGTGCCTTCAACTCTACTCAAAATCCTTGCCAACACATCTTCAGTCATGAACTTTTTTGGATCGATGACATTTGACTCTTTAACCTTAGCCCTATCATGAGGAGGGATGGAGCGGTCATAGTCACGATCCCTATCTCTCCAATCTCTTTCTAAGTCACAATCCATCCAACTTTGGTTTTCACGTTGCCTTTGATAGGCGAGGCGGGAACCCCCCAAATAGTTTACCATGTACCAAATTTCTTCAACCAACCTCTTTCCTTTATCATCATCTTCATAAGGCTTTAATGTTGTGGCATTTACTGCTTTTGCGGGTACACCTATAACATGTTTTATTAGAAGATCATATTGGTCATCATCTTGGCTATATTCTCTTCCTTTTTATCTTCTCGTTTTCTTCTCTCATTAGTCACCATGGAGGTAGTAGAAGGGGTCTTAGGAGTATCGACATCATAGGTGTGCCATCCCTGATTTTGTTTGAATACTTCTCATATCAATTGGAAAGCCACAAGATGATGCAATTTCTCAATAGAGCCACCCACAACATTATCCACAACTATTTTGTTCAATGGGTCAAGTTCTCTATAGAAAATCTCAAGGAGCATCTTATCCAGGTCCTCATGATTTGGGCATTGGGCTAGCTTTCCAGTAAACCTCTCCCATACTTCAAACAATGATTCTCTATTTAATTGCCGAAAGTTTACAATCTCATCTCTTTTTTGAAGTAGTTTCAATGGTCGGAAGTATCTATTAATGATTTCAATGGTCGGAAGTATCTATTAATGAACAATATGGTGCACTCCTCCCAAGATGTGACTGAGCCGGGAGGAATTGAGCGGAGCTATAAAAATGCCTCACTCGTTAGTGAAAATGGAAAGATTCCAAGTTGGATGGATACTTGTGTAATATGCTCTATGTTTAATGGCGCACAAACTTCCACGAAGTTTTTAAAATGAACATTAGGGTCCTCATATGCTTGACCCCCATATAATCCTTTCATTTGAATTATGTGAAGCATAATGCTAGTTACATGAAACATGCCATTTTCGTTGGTTGGTGGGATACAGATAGAACTTGTTTGCCTCGAATCATTTCATTGGCCCTCATCGTCTAGTGGGGCATCAAAGGGGTCAAAATTACTTGCGTTATCACTCATTGCTCCATTTACACTTTGATCACAAACAAAATAGTAAAAAACAACAAATAACGTAAATTACCCCACTCTGAGTATTCTCAAGTAAGAGTAGCACCACATAGTTGAAATTTATATTTCACTCCCCGACAACGGATCCATTTTAATAATGCTCAACTCACTCCCATAATTGAGGGGTGAGGCATTCATTGTCAAGTAACCCAATGTAAATTAGGTGCGAATATCAAGGAATGAAAGCTATAGACATCTAACCTATGGGTGCTCAACTTACTATAAGGTTACCTAGAATGCTAATGGAAAGAACATGCATAAGTAAATGAATGATTTTTTTGAAATTCTTCACATAAACTTTAATAAGTCATTGGTGAATGCTATCTTTGGTTTGAATTCAAGGTTTGGGGGAATCTTGGTATTACGTCTCCTTAAAGGTGAAGCATGTAGGAAAATGTTGGTTTATCATGGGATTTAGTTATTAATTAATGGATAGGCTAGATCAAAGATCATTGGGGTCAATCTTTTGACAAAACCCCAATGATTTCACCCATTGGACCTTTCGAGCACCTATAAAGTGTGGAGTTTATATAGCCACCCAAAACCTTAACCAAGCATCCCTATTTCTAGGATGATGCTTTTGACATGATTTACACTCCCTAAACACTTATTTCTAAGATTGCAAAGGGTAGTAAACAATAGACTTAGTTGTTCACCATTGCTTTTTCCCTCGATAACCCTTTTTTAAGGATGTTATGGGTTATCTAATATTCACTTAAATCCCCCTATTGAGGATGAAAAAAGGTTTCTAGAGCTTGGAGCTTTCACCCATCACACCCATTTTGATATTTGGAGTTGTCACCCATCAAATTCTAACACATAAGCTCAAGCAATGGTGAAATCCATACCCAATAACAAAAATCCTTAAAAACTCAACAATACCCATACACAATCATATTCTAGTTCAACATAATCCCAAGACTAAATTATTTAGCTACTCATGAAGAAAATAAAGAGAGATATATCATGTGGGTCAACCAACGCATTCATTATTCAATAAGAAACTAAGAAATTTAATCCTCCAAAGTTGATTACACACATTCCCAATTATGGTTTCAAGCTTCGAATTGAAAACTATCTTATGAGATTAGCAATGCCCAAAGAAGAAAGGGTTTTTGCTTATATATGATTCGGGATTCATCCATGACATTTTACAATTCTGCCCTTGGGCCAGTTCCCGCTGATATGCGATCACGTGTGTTAGTCACGACTGCAGCCACATGACCATGATTAGGTTTTGTGATTGTACTTTACTGACCACCTTGACTGATAGCAACCACGATCACAGTCTGATAAAGACCGCAATCGCAGTAGCTGAGGCTGATTGCTTCAGGTTTCCAATTGCATTCCTTTTACTTCCATTTGATCTTCTTTTAGCTCCATTCCATATATGCTCATCTTATCCACTTCATACCTGCAAAATGTACGTGTTAGTACACTTAAATCTGGATAGTGCCTCATTTTCTAACATAAAACATAGTAGTATGTGTGTATAATTTATATGAATGAGTGGTAGAATTACCACTCATCATGAGGGGTGCCAGACCCATATAGCCCGTGGGTATTTTTAGGATGGTTAGAGCTACATTGTCTAGGTTAATAATTTTAAAATCTCATACTAAACTTTTTTCCCTATCCAATATCTTATATAGGTATCTATGCATGTATGTGAACATGTACATTGAGTTGAACTTGATTTGGAAATGACATTATTTTATCCCAATCTTGAGTTACACACTAGTTCTCACCCCGTTAACCATCCTAGAATGCTATATTGTTTCATAATTTAGGGTTCAAGGACACCTTTTTTTTACCCCTATGCAATGTTAGATGGATTATGGATTATGGATGGGTGGGCGTTGAAGTGGCAAGAATCCATCTTTTAAAAGGCCAAACATTTCATTGTATTTCATAAGAGTGTCAATATCCTTTTGGTTTCTTTTTATATTTCATTTTCCTTTTTTCCATGGTGGGGGGCATATCCCGACCTAGTTGATATTCAGTTTGTTTTAGAGGATTTTGTGGATAACTGTGGATTGGGATATTTGTTTGGGATCTTAGAACCTTTGTCTTGGTTATTTATCTTCTATATGCTTACTTAAATTGCTTCCTCTATTATACTATATCATATTTGGATTGGACAAACTATAGGGGTGGTCTATGGCCCATAGTAGGCTTGAGATACCCTTCATGACTAGGCCCAGGGTTGGGTCATGATATTGAAACCGCATCAAGTTCTACCACCACTCTCCGTCTCCTAATCGGTATCATTAGAATCCATATTCCCATCCTTGGACCACCTTGATGTAATCTCATCATTAATATCTGTTCTAGGAGAGGGAAGTCTCTCTCTTAGCTTTAGGACCTTCCACAAGCCCTTCACCCATTCCACATTTGAGTGAAGAACTTTTCTCGCCTCCTCTCCATCCTCTTTATTTTACCATGAGACTTACTCAACTTTTGGTGTGATTGGGCCAAACATGTGTAGAATTGCTCTAGCCTAGAAATGGTAGCCCTCTGTGTCCTCTGATCCTCTAGGATCATATTATAATGACTTTGGGAGATGTAGGAGGAATGACCGGTAGAAGACTCTCCCGGGCCTATGGTCAATTTAGACACTAGTTCTTGTACTACCCGCATATGGCATGAGAGCTCGTCAAATGGCCTTGTTGAGGATGGAATGCAAAAATCAAGATCATCATCCACTGACTTACCCAAATTGATCTTCCTCTTTTTTCTCTTTGAAGCTACGCCTTCACCACACATCTTCAATGGGTAAATAGGTATCTTTGGGAATATCTAGTTGTCCCCCAATATTCCTTGACCTCAGAATTCCTTCATAACTCAGTGATCAGATATGGAAACATGAGCATGAGGCTACCTCTGTTCTTGCAATGTTTGAACTCTGTAAGCATAGAGTGACCAACATTCAAAGAAATGTTGTGTATGAGGCAAGCTATCATATGATCTTACATAACCAGGATATATGTCTTATTGGTGGTCAGGGAGACACTGATGTAGACCATGGTCAACCAAATTTGAGCTTCAGCTATGAACTCATTCAAGGTGATCCCTATTTTTGTGACGGCCCATGGGACTTCTCTTCCTGGGCACAGCTATGAGACCAACCAGCTCCCCAAGGCATAATATTTTACCTCAAACACTCTTAGGTCGGTATCCGATAACCTATATTGATCATTGATTGAATTAGAGACAAAATTAACCATCTTCTTCCTAATCCTTATGACCGTGTCAAACAAAATTATGACTTCAAGGTTGTCATAAATCACCAACACCTATTATTTATTGGGCCTGCATAGATCTGTGGCAAAACATCTCCAACTAGTTGCCTGCAACCTTTGATAGAAGTCTTGGAGTTTCTCGGGCACTTGCTTTAAATAAATGCACCACTCAGGGAGTAGCTTCTTTCTGGCCAAGTCCTTATAGTATACAATTTGGTAGTCAGCTATGAGGAAGTGGGTTTGGTTGAATTCTGCCATGCTTAACTTTTTAATAATCTTAAAAAACATGCAACCATTAACCACTAAGATCATCATTTGAAAAAAATGCAATGTGACTAGGTGAAGCGGGTTTGGTCGAATGTTATGACATTGGAGGTCACGATCGCAAAACCTGCGATCAGTTTTAAATCCCTTATTTTTTCTTCTAGGATGTTTCCAAAATTGGTTCTCATCTACTTTTGTCTCACCATATGTTTAAATAACCTTTAAAGTGCCGAGATTTTTTGGATTAATAAAAAAAATAATAACTACTCTAACAAAAAAAATTCAAAGGATACAAGCCACATTTATGGCAGTGATGGGTTGCCTTCTATCTAGCCCTTAATTTAATGTTGCAACACGATATCCACTTGGGATCAATTGGGACATTAACCAAAAGAGACCTTAGATATTATTTCATAGAATTGATCACTTCCTCATCCACCACATCAATCACCGACACCACTTGAAACTCTATTAGTTGTTTCTTAGTCTTTCACACATCGAAGGAGACCTCATCATTGTTTACCCAAAACCTTATCTCTCCATATTCCATACCAACTAGGGATATTTTAGTGGATAAGAATATCCTACATAGAATTATTGGTATTTCATGATCAATTTCACGATCGAGGATGACAAAATCAGCCTGAATGATAAACATGGTCAACCTTTACCAACACATAATATAACACGCCAACGGGATTCTTGGTCGAACGGTCGGCAATTAAAAGCCTCATGGTGGTGGGTGTAGAAGCACCCAGTCCTAACTTTCTAAACACGGCATACGACATCAAGTTAATGCTTTCTCTAAGATCACACAATGTTTTGTCAAATTTATACATCCCGATAGTGTACAAAATTGTGAATGCACCTAGGTCTTCTTTATTCTCCGCCATTGTGTTTGACATTATAGAGCTGGAATTATGAGTCACCCCAATAGTTTCACAATCCACAAGTTAGTTCATACAACAATATCTCTTTTAGAGCTTCTAATAATGAGATGTTTATCAATAGGTTGCTAAACTTTTCAAGAAACTTCTTGAATTTTGTATTGTTGTCTTTCTTCTTAAGCCTTTGTGGAAAGGAAGAAGGAATGTTGATTGGTCGTACCGGAGAAATTTTTAGGTTCATTGACCTTTGGCACATCATCATTAATCACTTTAAGAATTTCCTCATCATCACCCTTATCTTCAACTACCATCGGTTTCTCAACAACCGCTTTATTAGAGTTTGGAGCAGTATCACTTAGATTTACTAGCCGCTTTGTTTTAACACTTGCTTGTTCCTCATGTGTTTTTTTAATTGGATTTATCATCAAACTTAACCATATCTTCACCAAGGGTTTGACCACTTCTAGTAACGATGACTATCACATAAGTATCATTTTTGGGATTTACCACCATATCACTAGGCAAACCTCCTTTGGCCTAGCATTGAGTTGAGTTAATATTTGGCCTACTTGTATATCCAATTTCTTAATAGAGGTCTAATGAGAGGTCATAGTTTAACTTAGTTAAGAGAAGTCACTTTTGATCTCCCTTACCATTTTGTGGGTTACTTCTACATGCAGTAGAATTTGGGCTAAGAAATCTTCATTCTTGAATTTTTTCGGATCAATGGAACTTGTCTCATTCTCCTTGGACCTCTCATGAGGGGTAATATACCAGTTGTAGTCTCTCATTGTATCTCCACTCCTGATCTTTATCATGATCTTGATCTCTCCAATCTTTATCTTAGTTTTGATCCTTCCAACCTTGATTCCAGCCTTGTCTTTGGTAGGTAGGGTCGGATCCCCCAAATTACTTGATAAAAACCTAATCTCCTCATCAAGCTTCTCCCCTTTTTCATCAGCATAAGACCTAGGACTATTGGAAGCAACAACATTGACCGCCTTAGTAGGAGTAACCATCACATGTTTAATAAGAAGTACATGTTGGGTCATTACTTTGGCCATATTCTCATTCCTTTCTTGATCGTTCTTCTTTTGCTCTTCGCTTACAAAAAATGCTGTAGAGGACCCCACGACCACCTCAGTTTCCGTCTTATGCCATTCTTTATTTTTCTTTGTCACTTATTAAAAAAAGTTGCTGCAACACTATACAATAACTTGAAAAGAGACACCGACCGTATTACCAACCACCATTTTCTTTAATTGATCCAATGCCCTATAGAAAATTTCGAGAAACATTTTCTCTAGTACCTCATGATTTGGGAATTGCATCAATTTATCATTGAACCTTTGCCAAACTTCATATAATGGTTTGCTACTAAGTTTGAAAGAATTTGTGATCTCGTCCTTTAGTACCAACATCTAGGAAGGAGGAAAGTACCTATCCAAGAATTCATCCATGAGCGCACCCCATGAAGTGATAGATCCCATGGGAAAAGACGTAACCGGATTTACTCTTGAGAGATGTGGGCTATTTCAAATGGAGCACACACATCAATAAAATTTATTAAGTGTAGATTTACATCCTATCTGCTCGACCTCTAAATAACACTCCATTTGCATACGCCGGTGGAATGTGAATAGCACTAGAAGAACCTACACTCCAAGATGATCATATCCTCAAATCCATCAAAAGAGCCATCATTACTACCATGTTGTCTCATGGAATTGTGTATGCTATGATCATCACCCGAGAATAGATAAAAACAACAATTAATGTTAACTAAAACACTACGGCTAACCCAAGGTCACTAACAACACTATAATAGTAATTATGTTTCCAACCCCATCAACAACACCATTTTTAGTAATGCTAAAACTTACACTAACATTTATTGTAAGGAGGACATTGTCAATATATTTACCTAACTAGGAGTCGGGGTTGAACCATGAGGAGTGAAAGCTTATATTTCAAGGCCTATATATGTTTGGAAATAACTAGATGTTAAGTCATAGTGCATAATCAAACAACATGTAAAAATAAATGGGGGGTTTAGTTTGAGTAAGTTTTGTAATAACAACGGTGAACACTATTATGAGAGCAAAGTAATAAAGAGTGTAACCAAATAGGGAGAAACCTTGGCGTTATGAAATTCTAATTAGGAGTCATCCATCGAAGGTCAATTATTCATCCAAATTTAGTTGAGGGTTTTGGGTTGGCTAGATTTGGGGGTATTGGTGTTTCAATAAAACATAAAATCTCACATGTGGGTTCTTTAGAACACCTCACAAGTGTATCAAATTTACCAATCCACTACCTCAATTAACATCCTTATTTTTAAGATGATGCTATTAAATAAGCTAACTCAAGTTATTATTCATAATTGTTCCTCACGCATAGCCCCTCATTCAAGGAAGGTATGGGTTCAAGGGTTACTCAACCATATCCCCTACTTCAAGGATGATACAGGTTCAAGGTTAATTAGGGTTAGCAACCCCTAATTCTCAATCAAACCTGGATATCCCCTCTTTCAAGGATGATATTGGTTAAATTGCCCTTACCCATATTCTCTATTTCAAGGATGATATGAGTTCAAGGGTAATTAGGGTTAGCAACCCCCAATTCTCAATTAAACATGGGCAATAGCAAAACCCATCACAAATAACTAACTAAATGGACAGATAATCAATACCCATACATTAATTAGCAACTAACCATCCATAACCCCAAGAAATAAGTTTAGCTACACATAGAAATAAAGAAAGGAGATATACCTAAATTAGCATTCAATTGATCCATGGAAAGAAAAATAAAAATCATCCCCAAGCTTCAAATCCAAATAAATAGATAAAAAATCTCTTGGACATTAATTCCAACTTGTTTCTCACTCACAATATTGTTCTTAGCTCTTAAAAACTAAAAAATTGGATCCTAAAAATGTGAAGGGTTGAGCCTTTTATGTTTTTGGACTGAGTGATGTGAAATTACAAGTCAGTGCCTAAAATTCTCTTGACCAATCATGATCACCTTCTTCAATTACGATCATAACCCTAAGATCGCTTTAATCTATCTCAGTCACGACTCTGTGGACATGAGGTACCAACTCATAATTGCGTTACTTCCATCTATTGATATCTATCGTGATCGCTACCCTTATAGTGTAATCACAACTTCTGAGGGTCGTATCTTAGGGTCTAATTTCAGTTTTGGTCCATTTTTAATCCCTTTCCTTTCTTTCCAGCTTTGTCTTTACTTTTTTTTAAACTAAATTTCCCTGTAAGATCACAAACACTAAAAATTAAAATATTTTACTTATAACTAATCTCATATATTTAATTAACTCACCATAGAGTGCAAGAAATGAGATGCAAATAAGTGAAAAATTTTCCACTGATCAAATGGACCTGTATTTGTACCTCTACCTCCTTCCTTGATACATATCCAAGTCAAAACTATCAACACAAGTGATACCTATGATTCCAGTAACCTTTTGAATATCGTCACGATCTCCCATATATCTTTTTTAGTCTTAGAATTATAGAGCTTAGGATGATTTATCCAAGTAAAGTATTGAACTCTAACTGTTATGGTTGTACTAGTAGGATTCACCAAAATAATAATATATTGACTAGCCTGAGTGGTGATAGACTGATGTTGCACCATGAAAGCAACCGTGAACTTAGTATGAGAGACGTGTTCATTAAAAGGGTCTGTTGAAGCTGCTGGTTCTTGCTGGTTCCTATTTTTTTTTACCATTTTGTTCCCATTTCTTATTTCGTTGGCTCTTTTATATGGTGTTTTTTATTAATTCATAGAGAATAAGATTAAATAAGGTTTTAATAGGGTTCACACCCTATCACATAATATGAATATAAAAGATGTGAAACCTTTCCTAACATATTTCTTAGTCTCTCACTCATAAGTGTGGCACTTTTTACACCCATTAAAAAGACTCTACTTAATGCTATTTTCTAACACCCTAGGACACTTTTAGATTGATTCTCTTATACCAAGTTTGTTATGACCAACAATTACCCCCATGTTGTAACACGATGCTCAGAATGACAAATGATCCCAAGATAACCCATGACTTGGAAGCACACTAAGAATAGTAAAATAATCAAAAATCACAACTGCTTAAGCTAATAATCTAAATCATGAGTATGGAACTAAGTCCAATTGACAATATTTGAATAAAATCTATAAAACTGAAAACATTATCTCTCGAACTGTTTGAAATCCTCTGAATAAGATGAGTTGTTAAGACAAGACTCAAACTAAATTTAACTGTCTGAAACTAAAATAATACTAAAATTAAATACTGATAACTGGTCTTCGAATGAAGAGAACTCACAAAAACACTATTGCTAAAATGATGCTAAATCATACTAGCCTCATGGGATATTCTGAAGGACGGAACCTATATTATAAATAATGTAACATAAAGAAGGTTTGGGGTTAGTATTTGAATATACTGAGCATGTGAGATATACTTTATCTAATATAAACTGAATATGTTTAATGTAACATAGTTACTAAAAAAGGAACTAAAGAATGTAAAATGATGCAATGACCAAGTAATAAGCATGTAACTATATAACTTGCCCAATAAACTAAATACAAGGTCATGCAATGTCTAGGTCTGAACTGTGGGAGATACAATTAACCAAAATACTACAATTTGATCTTAATGGGATCCATCCTATAACCCTAGCTGGAAGGGTATTCAGTACCTTACAAAGGGTATAAAAGCTGACTGACGTGGGTCCACTAAACTAAAGTCTGAAAGGATTAAGGTATCAAGCATGGTCTGATGTGTGACCCTTTAGGAACTTGGGTAATTCTATAGGTATTATAAATAGGCACAAAGGTCTCAACCTAACTAACAGGTTAGCTTTTATCCCTACTCCCTCTCATTGCTAAGTACTACTTCCAACTGATAACTGGATAGTTTATTTAGACTGAATAACTGAAAAACTCATAATACTATTATCTGAGTTTATGGTAGTAGACATGTTATTTGAAAAACATTCTACATTATGTCAACATGAAGGATTGAGTATTCATTAACATATGCATGGAATCCTAGGTCATTGAGTGTTCACAACCCGCTATCTTTGAAGAATGCAACTACAAATGGAAATTTTATAATTTCAACATAATAAAGAATTTCAAAATTCAAATCCAAAATTAGTAATTTAGAAATATGATGATGGTTCACTGTCATGATTTTGTAAATATGCTAAATTCTATGGAAACCATATATTCATGGTTTTGTCAAGGCAAAAAACTGGAAGATAATGTAATACACACTTTTCATGAAAATCCTAAGCTTGAAGAGTGAATTAAGTTGAGATTTTAAAATAACTTTGGTACTAAATAGATGATAGGAAATTCAATTATGAAACCCCATATACCTAGAGATGGAAACCTTGGTGAATTATTTGAACTTGGAGCATAAAATTAAAAAACCCTAATTTAACTTGGAGGAAGAAGAGTCACCTTTATTTTCTCTGTTTGATGCTGAGTGTCGACTGAATTTGGGTAATGAGGGAAAAAGCTATAAAACATTATGTACAGACTATCCCATGATTGTAGGACACACCTACAATCATGATGGTGCTCAAGGGTTGGTGTTTGGTCTTGTGGATTCTCTGGACATTAGCCTATGAGCTATGGTATGACTCATGGGATCCTCCCATAATTGTACCTGGGTCTACAGTTGGAATTCCAACCCAAATCAAATTTAGGAATCAAGTGCCCAAGATCATGGTTTCCAACTAAGATCTTTGGATCCTCTTGTGGTTGGGAGTTATACTTGTAAACTTGCTGGTATTTGGGCCTTTTTTTATGGAGACAAAAGCGTGGTACAGTTATACAATATTACAAAGATAGTACCATGGTGGTTTGTGGGATCTCACTGATGGATAGTGTGTCACAAAAATGGCCATGATTCTTAGCTCTAGAATCGGATTAATGAGAAATAAGATGTGTTGGAAAGAAGACTAAAAGAACTTTAATTTGGTGGGTCTAGAGCTGAAAAACACTTCTTAATCTAGGTCATTCTTTGTTTAAGTTAACTATATAAAATTTCTACATATTGAAACCCACCAAATGATTGATATTTTAATTATCTTTATACAGCACCCATAATCCGATGTCGGAGCTAAGGGTTATTTTCATTTTAGTAAAGCACTATCCAATAGTGAGAACCTATGAGCATAGTTATGGTATTGGTGTCGTACAATGATCTTGACTGATAGAAACAATTCCAAGCATTTGAAAGTTGGCAAATGTACCTTCCAACCACGAGAGGGTACCATGATCATAGTTTGAAACCACGGTCTTAGGTACGACTGTGACTCTTAAAGTTGATCCAGCTTAAACGTCCAACCTACAAACCAAAGAACGATCATGGATAGGTCCTACGATCATACCAAGGCTCATATGATCAAGTCAAAGCACATCCAGTCCATCCAACCAACCACGAACACTTTCTATGATTGTAGGTGGGTCCCACGATTGTGGGACAGGTCATTTGTCCTTCCCTAAAATATTTTCAATTATGTTTTGTAAGGGGCATTCCAGTATTTTACTACTATTTAAACCCTTAAAGTATATCATTTGAGATTTCCCAGAGCTGATTTCTAAGGTTAATAATACCCTAATCCCCTCATTACTTAGAAAATAACCTATTAGCAAAAATAAGAAAAAATGCAATTTCTTTTCTTCATGGCAAACTAGGGTCCATCTTCTTGAAGCTCCAAGTTTAGTGATTTCTTCATGGTTCTTATTGATAGGTATGTGGGATTTCATCAATAGGTTTCTTTCACCTATGAGTAGGGATTTAATGAATAGGTTCTTTTCAAATATGAGTCCTAATAGTTACTTAATTCTTCAAGTTAACTCGTTCTTCACATTTAGGGATTCCATGAAAAGAGTGAATTCCAATATCTTCAAGTTCCTTGTCTTAAGATAAAACATGAATATATATTTTCCCATAAATTTGAGCATCTTCTCGTATTCATGACTATGCAAACTTATCATATAGGTAAATTCTAGTTTTTGGTTTTAAGTTATGAAATTCCTTATCACAGTCATATTATAGCTTCCTTATTTAGTCGCATTCTTCAGAGATGGTGAGTTATGAATAGCTGATGACTTAGAATATCATGCACGATCTATCGAATACTCATTCATTAAGTTTTGACAATTTAGAATATTTTAGATAAAGCATTTACCATTTTGTTTTAGAATATCATTATTATTGATATTTTAATATATCATTTTATCTTCAATTGTGAGTAGTGCTTAGCACCAAGAGAACACAGGTTTAGATAAGCCAAGTCCTATAACTATGTGCTACCATTAGATAACATTATAGTCCTTTGTAAATTATATTAGTGGATCAACACAATCCAGTGTTCGTACCCTTGGCAAGGTACTAAGAACCCATACGACTGGGTTACTAGTTGGGACATCTTTACCTCAGGTAGGGTATGTCGGTTAATCGTAGATCCCATAGTTATGTCTCAGACCTCGTATGAACTTGTGTTTAGTAATTTAAGTATATTACATTGTTCTATGTTTATTACTTGGTCATTTAATTAGTTTATAGATTTTAGTCCATGTTCAACTTATTATGTAAATTGTAGAATATTTTTCTTACATGGCATAGTACATATATCACATTCTCAGTACATTCAAAGTATGACTACATACTATCCTTTCCTCTATATTGTCATATAATATAGGTTTAGATGTTTTGTATCTCAATAATGGTTAGGTTGATTCAACAGTCACTCCAGCAATAGGGTTTGGTTAGTCATTATTCGAGGATCGATTATCAGTATCTTTTCAGTTTTGTTTTAGTTTTAGACAGTTAGAGTTAGATAAGGACTTACCCTAATAACTCATCTTTGTAAAGGCTTTCAAACAATCATCTAGACTTTCCGCATAATGTTTATGCAATTATTATGGATTTTGATACTGTGTACTATTTTTTATTTTACTATGGTGTAATAAACCTTCAGGTCATTTTCCATATTTCTGCTTCTTTTTGCTGTTAGAGCATTTCCATAGATTTCTTAAGATATTTATGACTTATTGAAAATAACAGTTTGGTTATTGGAAAGTTCACTTGTTTTTAGAGCCAATTCTCTATTTTGAAGTCTTTATTGGTTTCAAATGGCCACCGAGCAAAATTTTTAGCAAAACAATCTCGTATGGAAATTTTGATTGAGCCAACAACTCTAAAATGTTGATTTTAGGCTAGGTAGATCTTTGGTTGGGTACCGAGGTACCCGAGCTCATTTTGACCTATTAGTCAGAAAGTTAAGAAAATAAAATATGGGTGTGGGACCCACATTTAATTAAAACAACCCCAGATGGAAATTTTGAGTGCGCTATCACATCTGGAACATCAAATTTGGTATGGTTACATAGTTTGCTTGCGTATATGGGATTTTGGATGAATCCCAAGGGCTTGATGGAAACTTGGAAGATTTTCCAAGTTTCGGCTGTCATCTAGTGCAGCTACAATTGCAAGCCAAGGGCCACGTGGTATCCTTGGAAAGAAAAGATAATGTGATTGCGAAGTATATGGGTGATCATACCTAAGACTTGTACCCTTAAGAAGTTGCGATCATAGTTTTGGGTCTCCAATAGCGGGACCCGAGTACCTAGTATGGGTATAAATAGATCCTAATATTGTGAATTCAACCATTTCTCACCCCTTTGTTCAGAGCTTAAACCCTAAATAGTGTGAGAACTTAAAATTAAAGCTTGTTGGTAATTGAAAAGCCAGATTAACATTTATTTTTGCGATTATCTTCTGATTTGAGTTAAGAATTAACTTTTTTCTTGGTGAAATTTCTTGATTTCTTGTTCATTTCCCCAAAACCTTTAGAGCTTGATTTTTCCCAGTTTAGCTTAGATTTTACCCATTTTTGAGGGTAATGATTCCTTGAGCTTGATAGAACATTCGGTTGGTTTCAAAAATGCAATTTTCGTAAGTTGAACCCATATGGGGTTTTTGAGAAAACTTCCCAGAAGGGAAAATAGGTAGTTTAACGGTTCATTGAGCTTTCTTTGGGGTCAAGGTAGGATAGATTTATCCATTTATAGATTGAGCTATATTATAGTATTCTTTTAATATTGTGTTGGATTTGGGATAGGTTTTAGGTGTTGGATTGATGAAATGCAACACTTGGGTTAGTTGGACCGTTTAGCCAATTTTGAAATCGTAGAGTTGAAACACTTGACTTCTTTTCTTATGCCTTAGGTGAATTAGACTTCATTACTCATGTTTTGTATGAGATGCCTTAGATTACTCAAGTTTGGTATAGAATCTCTAGCTACTCATGCTAAGGCTAAATTGGGCTTATTTGCTTACACTAATGGAGGTTGCCTTAGTTCTCATTTGAATTAGATAATATTCTTGAGAAAATCTCTAACTTAAGGCAAATTTTGGCTTTCTATACATCTAAGAGTGTATTTAGATAGCTTAGCCTAGTCTAGGGTAGAATTTAACTTAGAATGTATTTCAGGTATTTGGAAGTGGGCTCTTTGACTCACCTTCAGACAAGATTGATAAATAGTTCTCTTGAAACCCTTATAAACTTATTAAATGACTATAGAATTCCTTTTTGAGGCAATATTGAGAAATTTACCGGTTGTCTATGAAGAATGACGTTGGAAGTATGATTATGTCATATCTATGATGATTGGTGAAACTTATGGAGAGATATTGATTATGTTATTTTTTTTGGCTATTGATTGGACTACCAAATATACAATTGAATGAGCCCTTGACTATAATATTGATTAAGCCATAAATAATGTAATTGACTTTGCTATGAATAAGCTATAGATTATCCCATGGATTAGCTATTGCTCAAGCTATTGATAAACTATCTTTTATGCTAAAATTAGGCCATTGAGTATACTATTGATAGTCATGGCTCATGATATTTCTTATGATTATGATCTTGCTAAGAAATTATTCTAGTAATTATGCTAAACATCTCTATTAATGATATTTGTAATTATGTAATGAATTACGCTAGATGTAATGCTTATTGATTATGTGGGAAATTATGCCATTAATTATCCTAGAAATCATGATT
This sequence comes from Capsicum annuum, assembly GCF_002878395.1. NCBI lineage: Eukaryota > Viridiplantae > Streptophyta > Magnoliopsida > Solanales > Solanaceae > Capsicum > Capsicum annuum. The sequence goes on along the minus strand of NC_061121.1, from coordinate 178,036,741 downwards.
ATTAATTATATTAGCACTTATGATAATTATGATGACGTATTGATACCCAATAAGGTTAAAAGTTGATTATGATGATATATTGATACCCAAGAATGTCAGAGTTTACTTGTGATGACATATTAATACCCGATAGGCCAGAGGATAATTATAATGAAATATTAATACACCACAAGGCTGGATATTGATTCCCAACAAGGTCGAAGGACGATTATGATGACACATTGATACCTGAAAAGGCTAGATGATGAATATTTTGATGTGTCTATACATACATCTACCTGTTTGAGTCTGGATATATCCTATGGATGGCTACTATATATATATATATGCTTATATATAATTGGGTATGATATTGATATTAGGAATGTCGGTTATAGCTCAAAAGTTGTAAAAATGATAAATAGTGGACTTGTGAGGATTAGTGATAATTATTGATTAGTGATAAATAATTATAGTGTTATAGTTGATGATTAGTGATAAATAAGAATTAGTGGTGGATATTGTTAAGTGACTAATCATGACTAGTAGATAAATAAGGATTAGTTAGTAAAGGAGGATTAGTTAATAAATGTTGCTAGATGATAAATGATGGTTATCAAATATATGGTGATTAGCAAAAATGTGGTGAATCATTAATAAATGATGACTAGGGGTTATATGATGACTACTAATCACATAGATTAGTTAATAAGATATAGTTAGCCAGTAAAGGGTGACTAGTAAGTATCGATGATAAGGTTGTTAAATAATAGTAGTATTATGGAATGTGGGCACTTAGTCAAATATTTGTAAATAATTGATATAATATAACTTGTGGAATGATTATTAAATAGTGAGTTGGTTATTTGTAAGTGACAAATAATTGGTTTGTTGTATCCTTGAGCATACTCTCTAGGCGTATGGGAGTCTGTGATAAGCTATTTACTTTTCTGCACCAATTAGCTTATAGGAGCCAATTTTATAGTTGTGTTTGCTTGTGTTGATGCTTTATAATAAGTTACTATTTTGCATGATGATATTAGTATGTGTTGATGCCTTATGTTATATTGTTATACAAATGTAATTGCTTATTATGTAGAATAGTATTGGAGATGATTCAGGCTTATTTCTGTACCTTGACTTAGTTATGTTATCTTGAAGTTCATCATAATTAGATCATGATTTAGCTTAGTCGGCCGATGATACCTATTGAGTACCCAATATTTTGTTACTCATACTAAACTTTTGTACCTTTTTGGTGCATATCCATGTACTAGATATAGCCACTGATCATTGATTATGTTGAGTTGATATTTCCAAAGATAGGGTGGGTATTTGGAATTTGAGTTGCCTATTTCCCACTATCTTTTATATTTAGTCTTTTGATATTGAGACAAATGTTGTTAACTATTCTAGATGTGTGAGTTGTATTATTATTAGCTGCTTTTGTACTAGCTCTACCAGGTCGTGAGATGGTATCTTATATTGACTATTTTATTTATCTAGAACCCTTTGCTTATCTATAAATTATATTCTCAAAATTCAACTATGCTGGGCATTTATTACTAAATTAACCCATTGGGTTAGCTTAGAGTTGTGGTTTAGCTTACAACTGGAGAAATTTAGTAGGTGCCATTATGATTCATAAATTGTATCATGACAAATTAGTTACCAAAGCCTAGGATACACCGGTATTATTGGTATAAGAGCTAGCATCTAGTGGAGTCCTACAGATCAAAACGAAGACATCCATTTTCTATCTTTAGGAGGCTATGGAGCATTCTTAGGATTTCATCATATTTTTCACTCACTTCATGCTAAGAGTCTGAGTTGTTTTGTAGAAGTATTCACTTGACTTTACTTTTTTATAGATGGCCAGGACACATGCTACCGCTACACGAGATGATGGTCCCTATACTTAGCCTAGGGATCCTACTCCTATTGTTGCATGACCTAGAGGTCTTGGAAAGCTGATTGATGTGTTCCCAACTAGGGGCTAGGATAGGTTTTCTTCCCTAGGTCCTATTCTCTCTCTGAAACCAATGATTCTTTTGCCCCAGCTAGCAGTTGGTCAGACTAGCCTAGGCTCTACCAGAGTTTATTTCTTCTTCAATGCTTAGAGATATGTTGGTTAAACTTCTGGGGATAGTTGGTGGTGCACCGTCTGATGGTGTACAATCTACAAATCAAATTGGTTTTAAGACGGGAGCACAACCTGTAGCTGCGACTCCTTGAGTTGAGGTTTCTTCTACATTGATAGTCACTATACAGTAGTTTCTCGTCCTGCTATGTCTTCTAAGGAGCAGAAGATATTGAATGAACACTTCAGATTGGCTGTACCTAGGTATTTTGGTTCTTTGGGTGAGGATGCATATGTGTTTTTGATTAATTGTGACAAATTTATAATTTGGGCCTTATTGAAACTCGTGGTGTAGATTACACCATATTTTAGTTAGACTTGGCTGCTCAACATTGGTGGAGAGGTTAAATGGATTCTAGACTAGCTGAATCTTTTTCTTTAACTTAGGCTTAGTTCTCTAGGATTTTCTTAGAGAAGTACATGCCTCGTAGCCTTAGACATTATTTGTGGGATTAGTTCCATAGATTGGAGTAGGGCTTCGTGACTGTTGTAGAGTATAAGGATCATTTTTATGAGTTGGCTAGGCATATGAATTCTGGTCTGGGTACTGAGTATGAGAGACTTTGCTGCTATGTTAAAGGGTTGATACTCGCCATTTATCTATCTAGTCAGAGTTTAGTTGCTTTGGGTAGGTCTTTTTTTGAGGTGTCAAATCACGCCCGATTGATAGTACAAATACACCATGATGGTTGTAAGGGCCGTGATTAAAGGCCTCAATTTTAGAGCTGATTCAGTAGGAATTGTCGTAGTTCTCAACCAAGAGATAACAATCATTAGAGTAGGTATCCTCTGTATCGATCCTATCAATCTCTGATTCAGCCTAGCCAACTTGGATAAGAAAAGTGATATGTCTTTAAGAGGTTAATCATCTGGTAATTCTAGATATGGTGGTAATTCTAGGTCAGCCAAATCTGTTGGTTCTGGTTTAGCTTAGGTGTCATGTTATACTTATGGTGCTCTTACTCATGATTTATGAGATTGCCCTAGTCGTAGGGTGACTATTGCTTTAGCTCAGAGTGTTCCCCCAATTAAATTAATTCATCCCTCAGGTAGAGGTGGTTCTCATGGTTGTGGAGAAGTTTCAAGGGTACTCGAGGATATTCTTAGGTTGGCAGGATAAGAGGTCGGTTAAGTGCGTAGCTATGTGGCTAGAGTGATAAGTTATATGCAGTACCTACTAAATTTAAGGATGAGATTTTGATTGCTGCTGTTATAGGTATAATTCTGGAGTGTCGAGAGTTGACCCTTGCTTTATTTAATTTGAGATCCACTTATTCTTATATATCTGCTTATTATGCACCCTGGTTAGAATAGTTATATGACTTATTATCTATGCTATTGTGTGTATCTACTCTCATGGGTGATTCTTTAGTAGTTGATTGAGTTTTCAGATCATGTGTTATGACTGTTAGTGATGTTGATAGTTATGCTGACCTTACTATTCTAGATATGGTTGATTTTGATATGATTATGGTCATGGACTGGTTATCTCACTATCATGCAGTCATGGATTGTTTTGCCAAGACCGTTACCTTAGCCATGCCCAACGTACCTTTACTTATATGGAAGATAACTGTTAGCTGCAAGCCAATGGGGATTAATTCCTATATGTGTGCTAGGAGACTTATTTCTAGGGGTTGGAAATCTTTCTTTCTTATATTTGTGATACCAGTGTGGAGAGTTCATCTCTTGTCTTTGTTTTTGTAGTTTGTGAGTTTCCTGATATTTTCCCTACCAACCTTCCTGGTATTTCCCTCATTCGTGAGATTGAGTTTTCTATTGACCTTGAGCCTGACACTCGACTTATTTCTATGGAACCATACCGTATGGCTCCAGCAAGCTTAAGGAGCTGAATTCTCATCTTCAAGATCTTCTTAGCAAGGGTTTTATTAGATTGAGTATGTCTCCTTAGAGAGCTCCTATATTGTTTGTGAATAAAAAAGATGGCTCTATGTGTATGTGTATGATTATAGGCAGCTTAATGAGATTACGTTGTAGAATCATTATCCTCTTCCTTGCATTGATGATTTGTTTGACCAATTTTAGGGTGCAACAATGTTTTCTAAGACTGATTTGAGATCTTGTTACCATCAGTTGAGGATTCAGGGTGGGGATATCCGAAGACAACTATTAGGATCCATTATGGTTATTATGAGTTCTTGGTGATGTCGTTTGGGTTGACTAATGCCCCAACCACATTTATGGATTTCCTAAACTGAGTATTCAAGACTTATTTGGATTCCTTCATGATTGTGTTCATCGATGACATCCTTATGCATTGAGGAGTAAAGAAGAGCATACACCACATTTGAGGATTATATTCTAGACTTTAAGAGATCTTGTGCTTTTGCCAAGTTCTCTAAGTGTGAGTTTTTCTTTGATTCAGTGATATTCCTTGGACATGTGGTGTCTAAGGATGGTATTATGGTAGACCCAACTAAGACTGAGGAGATTCATGATTCGGCTCAACCTATATCATCGATTGAGGTTCACAACATCATTGGTTTAGATGGTTATTAGCACCTATGACTAGATTAACTCAAAAGGAGGTTCCTTTTCATTGGTCTGAGGAGTGTGAGTCTAGCACTAATTTGTACTATGTATTGTTGCAGTAGGGTCATGTTTCTTTTTATTAGTTAAATGATGTGATTTAAGCTATGGGATGCTCAAGGATTTCTTACTTAATCTCCTATTTTAGGTCTTCCTTTTGAGGGTACTAGATTCACTGTCTTTTGTATTTCTTTTGGTGTCTATTTGTACTGTGTATTATTGGAGTAGGGTCGTGTTATTTCTTATGCCTAGACAACTTAAGGTGCACGAGCACAACTAACCCTCTTATGATTTGGAGTTAGCGATGATAGTTTTTGCGCTTAAGATTCAGAGGCATTATCTTTATGGTGTGCATTGAGAGATTTTCACCGATCATCGTAACCTTTAATATCTTATGACCCAGAGGGAGCTTAATGCTAAACAACGTTTATGGATAATTTTCTTAAGAATTATGATAATTTGATCTTTTGTCATCTGGGAAAGGCTTATATGGTAACAAATGTCTTGAGCCATAAGGTGGTGAGTATGGGTAACGTGTCTTGTATTTTAGTTTCTCAGAGTCGTTGGCACGGGGCATTCAATATTTATCCAACTTGATGGTTCGTCTTGATATTTCTAACCCTAGGAGGATTCTTGCTAGTGTTGAGGTGAGGTCTTCATTATTAGAGTAGATTTGAGATTATCAGTTTAAGGATGGTGAGCTTTGCTTCCTTCGTGACCAGGTATTGAATGGCGAGTCTGAGAGAAATACCATAGATTTTGAGGGTGTTTTGAGATTTTTGGCACATTTATGTTTCACGAATTGATGATTTGATTCAGTTGGTCTTGCATAAGTCTTATAGTTCTAGATATTCTGTTTATCCCAGAACAGCTAAGATATATAGAGATTTTAGAAAACATTATTAGTGGAGTGGTATGAAGAGAGAGATAGCAGACTTTGTAGCTCATTGCCCTTGTTGTCAGCAAGTAAAGTTTGAGCATCAGCGACCTGGTGGATTGATTTATTGATTTCCCATTTCTAAGTAGAAATGGGAGTGAATTACCATGGATTTTGTTCGTGGATTGCCTCATACTTCCCGTGGTTCTGATGGTATTTGGGTAATTGTAGATCATTTCACCAAGTCAGCATATTTCATTCTTACTCAGATGTCCTTCAGTGCCGAGAGATTCGCCTATATCTATGTTTGGGAGATAGTCCATTTGCATGGTGTGCCCATTTCTATTACTTCAGACCGTGGTTCTGTTTAACCTCTCAATTTTGGAGAGAATTTTTGGAGGATTTGGGACTTAGGTGTAACGCCCCGAAATATCATCCCAAGATGCCACACGGTGCCCAAGGCTACATGTAGCCTCAAGATAACCCTTTAAGCCAAAACACTACCCTTGGGTTCTAACACAACAACATACACGCTATATTAAGGATATATATATATATATAAGTACATATCATATCACATCGCACATGACACGGAATATTATTAGACTGTACATATATGGAATGTCTATACACAACCCAACCCAACAATACACTAGTCTGACATAGCCTCTATACAGCAAAACAACGAGCCATTGGGAAAAACCCCTAACTGACTCAACAGACCAAAGGGATCACAAAACAACAGCACCAAAACTAGAAATTTGGTCGTCGAACCATGAGGACTCACCACTGAAGGAATGTAGATGCGGCACTCGGATATCACTGTCGCAGTTGTAGTTGAGTACCTGAACCTACATCATAGTAAGAATGTAGCCCATAGAGAAATACGTGGGTCAGCACAAGATACATACTGAGTATGTGGGGGTGCATGCAAAATATAAATAAAATCATAAATTTTGTAAAAATGTACATATGGACCATAATGACACACCTGGCTTGAGTGACATTGAATCATGCAACTTATAGGATCTTAGATAGGAAATGTAGGAGAAAAACCTCATAAATCATTATAGATCATCATAGGCAACTTGATTTACCACATCAAAACTCAGAGTGACTCGGTATTTCAATAAACATGACCCTTATAGACAGGGGAGTTTCCTCTAACCGACAACCCCACGTGAGCTACATGGAATACCAACGTTTGAAACCCCCGTTGGCGGGACTGTCATAGTCTTTTCTAGGGAGTACGACCTTAAAACTGCAATAATCACAATCGGGCTCTCTGGCTAATAATATCATCATCAAACAACCCTATGGGGGCACATAGGTTTGGGGAACTACCAAATTTCCCTCTCGGTGCTAAGTACTACTCCCCAACAAGCTCAGAACGCGTTAGGAAATCCACTACAACATCACAAGGGTCTATCATAAAGACCAAATCAAATCTCTTTCTCATTTATCAAATCATATCAATTTGTGGATGCCTAACTCGACACATTTTAGCTCAAAAAATTTTAATCTTTCTCAACATCAACAAAGTATCAATGCATTGAACCATAAATGACTCGACATTTGGACAAGGATATGAAGACTCAATACATAATATTTTCCACAATTTAACTCATCAAAACCATTCGGAAAATACCAAGACTCATTGTAACTTAAATATCAGCATTTCACAATTTGTCATCCAACTCTCATTTAAAGGTACTTAAGACATCAACCCATAGTAAGGATATAGAATTTCCAATATCAATTATAAATTCATAATAAGAAAATAGTGGAATAATAGTATAAATCAAGGCTTAACAAATTAAATCATCATACTCTCATAATCAAATACTTTTTGGACATAATTCCATCTCAACATCATACACATATCGGATGACATAATCCCATAGCTCATGGACAATAATATAAGATATAAAACCATATTTCTAATTCATGGTAAAACATGTAAAATCTCATGTCAATGTAATTCAATAAAAATATCGGGCATAAGATCGAAAGGATAATCTTGTTCAAAGCCCCACATACCTAAAAATGGAAGATGAATATGAATTTCCAACTTCGGAACTTTATTCACGAAAATAAAAGGTGCTTCTGGAAGCCTTTAACATGATCAGCTGAAATCCCAAATCAATTTGAAATTTCTACGGTTTAATCAAGAGACTTAGAAGGATGAAATTTGGAGTAGTAAGATTGGGGTTTAAGCCTTAGGAAATTTTGGAGAAAAATGAGCTATTGAATGCTCTTAATGGACTTAAATCCATGGTTTACCCGGATTGATTGTAGTGGGAATGACCAAAATACCCTTAAAAATCAAATAATGTCAAATCTGTCCTTTGGTGGACTGTTTTGATAGGCTAAAGTAGATCGACCATAACTTTTTGCTACGATGGCCAAATTGGATGAAACCAATTTCATTGGAAAGAGGACTTTCAGAGATTTCAGTTGATATATAGTAGCTCACCCAGATCATTATGTACAAGGAGTGATGATCATTTGAAGTTGACCCTAAAATTCGCCTGGCCTCAGTATGTTTTTCCTGCACTTTTACTGTTCACCACTATTCACAGTTAGATCGGAATGATCATAACTCATTGCTCGAGTGTCCATTTTGGATGATCCACATATCGTTGGAAATATTATTCGATGCTCTACGTGATGACTGGTCGTATATCCAGAAATTACACACAGAAAAATTATTAATCACGATAAAGAACAGAATTCAACACATTTTCATTCGAGATCTTAACGGTCAATTTTTTCGGGCACCACATTATCTCCCCCTTGGAAAAATTCATCCTCGAATGTTGATTGGTAGGTCAAGAATACTATGAAAATGAGTATACTCGATTCTTGATTTTTTTGGATATTGTAGAAAACACACAAGCCAACATTAACATAGCAATAAGGATTAAATCAAAAGAGAACGATACCTTTGACATGCTCAGGATTCGTAGAAAAGAGGTGGGGATATTTGGCACGCATATCCGCTTCGTATTCCTAAGTAGCCCTCTCCACGGATTGATTTTGCCAAAGTACTTTAACCAAAGGAACTTCCTTATTTCTTAGCCTACGAACTTGAAAGTCAAAAACCTCAATCGAAATCTCTTCATATGAAATACTATCTTGAATACCCGAGCTTTTAGAAGGATTAATCATAACAGAATCACTAATAGACTTCTTAAGCATAGAATATGGAAAACCAGATGGACGTTAGATAACTCCACGGGCAATTCAACATAATACGCTACCTTCCTAATGCGATCCACAATCTTATAGGGACCAATGTAACGGGGACTTAGTTTCCCTTTCTTCCCAAATCTCTTTACCCCTTTCATGGGTGAAACTTTCAAGTACACTAAATCACCAACATCAAATTCATGGTCTTTCCTCCTTACATCTGCGTATGATTTTTGAAGACTTTGGGTGGTTTTCAACCTTTCCCGAATTAACTTAACCTTCTCCATGGCTTCGAACACCACATTCGGTCTAGTCGCGGTAGCCTCACCAACTTTAAACCAACGAATGGGTGATCTACACCTTCTACCATACAAAGCTTCAAATGTGGCCATTCCAATATTAGCATGAAAACTGTTATTGTAAGTAAACTCGATTAATTCTAAGTGCTCATCCCAACTACCTTTAAAATCAAGCACATAAGCCCTCAACATATTTCTAAAGTCTGAATGGTCCGCTCAGCCTGACCATCTGTTTGCAGATGGAAAGCAGAACTTAAACGAATTTGGGTACCGAGACCCTTCTGGAAAGATTTCCAAAATTGAGAGGTAAACTGAGTACCTCTATCAAAAATATTAGCCAAAGGGATTCCATGAAGTCTGATGAGTTCCCGAATATATATTCTAGGATAATCTTCAGCTGTATACGATGAATACACATGCAAGAAATGAGCTGATTTCGTCAGCTGATCTACAACAACCCAAATTGAATCACGATGGAGACGAGAAGGAGGCAAACCAACTATAAAGTCCATATTCACTTCTTCCCACTTCCAAGTAGGAATGCTAAACTCTTGCATCACGCCACTGGGCCTTTGATGCACTATTTTAACCGGTTTACACGTGGAACACTTCGCCACAAATTATGCTATGTTCCTCTTCATACCGTTCCACCAATAGATTTCCCACAAATCATTATACATCTTGGTAGCACCAGGATGGATGGAGTATCGCGTACTATGCACTTCCGCCATAATCCTCTGCTTTAAGTTATCAACATAAGGAATACCTAATCTTTCTCGGAGTCTCAAAATGCCATCTCCCCCTTGGGAGAAAACCTCTACTATTTGGTCTTTAACTGACTCTTTTAACCTGACCAAGGTAGGATCCCTATCTTGCTTCTCCTTCACTTCCAAAAATAAAGAGGATTTGGAACCGCTTTACACTTCTATACTATCCTCAGCATCACAAAACAACCTAACCCCCAATATAGCAAAATGATGTACCTCACGGGTCAATTCATTCTTACCAATCTCCATATGTGCTACGCTATCCATGGACTTTCGACCAAGGGCATCTGCTACTACATTGGCCTTGCCCGGATGATATAACACGCTTATATCATAATCTTTCAATAGTTCTAACCATCGACTTTGCCTAAGATTCAACTCATTTTGGGTGAATACATACTGCAAGCTCTTATGGTCCGTGAAGACGTCGACATGCACACTATACAAATAATGTCTCCAAATTTTCAAAGCAAAAACCACGACAGCTAATTCAAGGTCATAGGTAGGATAATTCTTCTCGTGAGGCTTTAGCTGCTTGGAAGCATAAGCTATAACCTTTCCCTTTTGCATCAATACACAATACAAACCAACTTTGGAAGCATCGCAATACACCACAAAAACATCAACACCGTCAGGCAAAGTCAACACAGAGGCTGAAGAGAGTTGAGTCTTCAACTCCTGAAAAGTCTTCTTGCTAGATTCGGACCACATGAACTTTACTTTATTTTGGGTCAAACAGGTCATAGGAGACGCAATAGATGAAAACCCTTCAACAAAATGATGATAATAGCCAGCTAGACCCAAGAAACTTTAGATATCAGAAGGAGAAATAGGTCTAGGCCAACTCTTTATAGCCTCTATATTTTGAGGATCAACTCTAATACCTTCGGAAGAAACAACATAACCCAAGAAGGCTATAGAGTTCAGCCAGAACTCACACTTACTGAACTTAGCATACAACTGATGAGTTCGAAGAGTTTTCAATATGATTCGGAGATGATCCGTATGATCACCCTCACTTCGGGAGTAAATAAGAATATCATCAAGGAACACTATTACAAATAAATCCAGATATGGCCGAAATACACGGTTCATAAGATCCATGAAAGCCACTGGAGCATTAGTTAACCCGAAAGACATCACTATAAATTCAAATGACTGTAACAGGTTCGGAAGGCTGTCTTGGGGATATCACATTCCCTATCCTTAAGTTGGTGATAACCGGATCTGAGGTCTATCTTCAAAAAGTAGCTCGCACCTTGCAATTGATCAAATAAATCATCAATTCAAGGAAGAGGATATTTATTCTTGATAGTAACCCTATTAAGCTGCTGGTAATCAATACACATCCATAAAGAACCATCTTTCTTATGCACAAACATGACAGGTGCATCCCGCGGGGACACAGTAGGTCTGATAAAGATTTTGTCTAAAAGATCTGTCAATTGCTCCTTCAACTCTTTAGATTCCGCGGGAGCCATGCGATACGGAGGAATGGAAATAGGTTGAGTATCAGGAAGAAGGTCAATCCCGAACTCTTTCTCTCTATCAAGACGTACTCTAGGGAGATCTTTCGGAAAGACATCAAGAAACTCATTAACAATATTAATTGACTGAATGGTCAGGGATTCAGACTTAGTTTCTTTAACCCAAACCAAATGGTGGATGCAACCCTTGGAAATCAACTTCCTAGCTTTGAGATTGGATATGAAACGACCCTTAGGTATCACAAAACTCCTAGACCATTCGAGGATAGGTTCATCAGGAAAATAGAACTTGACCACATGGGCACGACAATTAATAGACGCATAGCATGAGTTAAGCCAATCCATACCTAGAATGATATCAAACTCAACCATATCTAGCTCAATCAAATCAGCATATATAACCCGATGAAAGACAGTAATGGGACATTTCATATACACCCGCTTAGCAATGACAAACTCTCCTATCGAAGTAGAAACCAAAATAGGCTTAGAAATTAGTTCAGGATCCATTTTAAAATTCACAGCAACCAGAGGTATCACATAAGAAAAACTCAAACTGGGGTCCATCAACACATAGACATCAAAATAGAAAACACGAAGCATACCAGTGACAACATCGAGAGAGTCCTTCTGCTCTTGACGAGGTGGTATAGCATAGAAATGATTCTAGAGTTGACCGCCAGAAGTATTAGATGAAGCACCCTGAAAAGGAACTGGACAGGCTGCAGGAGGCAGGGCACTGGTAGCCTGACTCTGGGGACGGGCATCACGACTCTGCTGTCTAGCATTCGGACAGTTTCTAAGTATGTGGCCCAACTTGCCAAAACTAAAATAGCCCGTCTGCCCCATATAACACTCCCCAAAATTGTCTTTACCACACTTAGCACACGAAGGAGGATGAGGTCGATTGTTTATCATCATATTGAGAGAGTACTTCGATAACTGATTAAACATAAGACAATACTCCTTAACCTACATAGAGCCTTGTCTCAAATTCATAAACTCCTCTATCTTAGCTTCCCGTAACTTAAGAGGAAAGAATCAATCCAAGAAACCATCTTAGAACAATTGCCAAGTAACTGGAGCGGTATCTTCCTCTCTACCCTTATTCCACATCTGCACCTAGTTATAGGCAACATCCTTCAAATGATAAGAAGAAAGCTCCACACTTTATTCCTCGGTCACGTGCATAATCTATGTAATTTTCTTAATTTTATCAACATACATCTGCGGGTCCTCACCTACTCTCGACCCATGAAACTCTGGCAGATTCATTCGCATAAAGTTATGAATTCGTGCTGTTGCTGAATTATTTCCTACGGAGATGGTGCATTGGCCTGAGTATTGGTGGTAACTGCCTGTGCTAGCATCTGAAAAGCTGCCCAAAATTTGGCATGGGATACCATCTCATGTAACAGATCAATAGGTTGAGGTTGGTTGTTGTTTCCGCAAGGCATTTTTGTCATAAGAATGCACAAATTAATAGCAGAAGGAAATAGTTGTAAGCATGATAGACTCTTGTAGAAAGAAAGAAATGAGTTTTCCTAGAATGCCCCACAACATCTCGATCATAGCTGCGGCGCGCTACACACTGATGCTTAAGATTCTACATAACGCGGCTTGTCAGACTCCCTAGAACTCTTCACAACCTTAGGCTCTGATACCGAGCTTGTAATGGCCCAAAATATCATACCGAGATGCCACACGGTGGCCAAGGCTACACGTAGCCTCAAGCTAACCCTTTAAACCAAAACACTACCCTTGGGTTCCAACACAATAACATACACGCTACGCTAAGGATTTAAATATAAGTACATATCATATCACATCGCACATGACATGGAATATTATTAGACTATACATATATGGAATGTCTATACACAAACCAACCTAACAATACATTAGTCTGACATAGCCTCTATACAACAAAATCAACGAGCCTTTGGGACAAATCCCCAACTGACTCAACAGACCAAAAGAATCACAAAACAACTGCACCACAACTAGCAACTTGGTCCTCGAACCATGAGGACTCACCACTGAAGGAACATAGATGCGACACTCGGATATCACTGTCGCGGCTGTGGCTGAGTACCTAGACCTACATCATGGTAAAAATGTAGCCCATAGAGAAATATGTGAGTCAGCATAAGATATGTACTGAGTATGTAGGGGCGCATGCAAAATATAAATAATATAACAAATTTTGTAAAAATGTACATATAGACAATAATGACAGACCTGGCTTGAGTGACATTGAATCATGCAACTCATAAGATCTTAGATAGGAAATGTAAGAGAAAAACCTCATAAATCATTATAGATCATCATAGGCAACTTGACTTACCACATCAAAACTAGGAGTGACTCGGTATTTTAATAAACATGACTCTTATGGACAGAGGAGTTTCCTATAACCGACAACCCCATGTGAGCTACGTGGAATACCAACATTTGAAACCCCCATTGGCGGGAGCGTCATACTCTTTTCCAGGGAGTACGACCTTAAAACTGCAATAATCACAATCGGGCTCTCTAGCTAATAATATCATCATCAAACAACCCTACGGTGGCACATAGGTTTGGGAAAATACCAAATTTCCCTCTCGGTGCTACGTACTACTCCCTGACAAGCTCAGAATGCATTAGGAAATCCACCACAACATCACAAGGGTCTATCATAAAGACCAAATCAAATCTCTTTCTCATTTATCAAATCATATCTATTTTTGGATTCCTAACTCAACACAATTTAGCTCAAAACATTTTAATCTTTCTCAACATCAACAAGGTATCAATGCATTGAACCATAATCGACTCGACATTTAGACAAGTATATGAAGACTCAATACATAATATTTTCAACTATTTAGCTCATCAAAACCATCCAAAAAATACCACGACATATTGCAACTTCAATATCAACATTTCTCAATTTGCCAACCAACTCTCATTTAAAACTTACTTGAGACATCAACCCATAGTAGGGATATAGAATTTCCAATATCAATTATAAATTCATAATAAGGAAATAGTGGAATGTTAGTATAAATCAAAGCTTAACAAATTAAATCATCATACTCTTATAATCAAATACATTTTGGACATAATTCTATCTCAACATTATACACATATCGGATGACATAATCCCATAGCTCATGGATAATAATATAAGATATAAAACCATATTTCCAAATCATGGTAAAACATGTAAAATCTCATGTCAATATAATTCAACAAAAATACTGGGCACAAGATCGAAAGGATAATCTTGTTCAAAGCCCCACATACCTAAAAATAGAAGGTGAATATGAACTTTTGACTTCGGAACTTTATTTATGAAAATAAAGGGTGCTTCTTGAAGCCCTTAACCTAATCAACTCGAATCCCAAATCAATTTGAAATTTCTACGGTTCAATCAAGAGACATAGAATGATGAAATTTAGAGTAGTAGGGTTGGGGTTTGAGCCTTAGGAAATTTTGGAGAAAAATGAGCTATTGAATACTCTTAATGGACTTAAATCCATGGTTTACCCGAATAGATTGAAGTGGGGATGACCAAAATACCCTTAAAAATTAAATAATGTCAAATCTGTCCTTTGGTGGACTATTTTGATAGGATAAAGTAGATCGACCATAACCTTTTGCTTCGATGGCCAAATTGGATGAAACCAATTTCATTGGAAAGAGGACTTTCATATATTTCTGGTGATATATAGTAGCTCACCCAGATCATTATGTACAAGGAGTTATGATCGTTTGAAGTTGACCCTAAAATTCTCCTAGCCTCAGTATTTTTTTCCTGCACATTTACTGTTCACCACTATTCACGGTTAGATTGAAATGATCATAACTCATCGCTCGAGTGTCCATTTTGTATTATCTAAATATCATTGGAAATATTATTAGATGCTCTATGTGATGACGGGTCATATATCCAAAAATTCCACATAGAAAAATTATTAATCATGATAAAGAGCAGAATTTAATACATTTTCATCTGAGATCTTAACAAAATTTTTTTCTGAGGCATCACATTAGGTAGAATCTTAGTACAACTTTTTATCTGTAGATTGATAGCCAGTTTGATAGGACTATTCAAGTACTTGAGGATATGCTCCGAGTCTATGTTATAGATTTTGGATGCTAGTGGGAGCAACACTTAACGTTAGAAAAGTTTGCATATAATAGCATCTATCATTCGAGTATTGAGATGGTATCTTTTGAGGCTTTGTATGGTAGGATACGTCATTCTCCGATTGAATTTTTGAGACTTTTGAGGTTAGGCCCCATTGTATTTATTTTCTTCAGGATTCATTGGATAGAGGCAGGGCGATTTAGGATAGGTTGAGATAAGCTCGGAATAGAAAGAAGTCCTATATAGACTGTAGGTTTCATTCCTTGAGATTTGGAGTTAGTGATCATGTATTCTCCTATGTATCACCTATGAAGGGTGTGATGAGGTTCAGAAGGATGAGCAAGATCAATCTTAGATATATTGGACCTTTTGAGATTCTTCACACAGTTAGTAAGGTGGCTTATGAGTTAACTCTACCTCTATATTTTTTCGCTGTTCATCTAGTTTTCTATGTCTCTATGTTGCGACGATATATTCTTGATCCATATCATGTTCTTATATGGGGATCTGTCCAGTTGGATGAGCGTTTGACCTTTGTAGAGGAGCCAACGCTTATTTTGGCTAGTGATGTCAAGTGGTTCAAACTAGAGAGATTCCTAAAGTTAAGGTTCAGTAGAGGCACCGCCTAGTGGAGGAGGCCACTTTGGAGATTGAGAGAGAGATACAGATCAAGTATCCTCACCTATTCGAGACTTCAGGTGTATCCTAATCTTCAACTTTTGTGGATGAAAGTTCCTTTAGGAGTGGATATTTTAATTACCCTTCAGGTCATTTTCTGTATTTCTGCTTGTTTTTTCCATTAGATCCTTTCCATTGCTACCTAAGTCATTTATGACTATCTAGAACTGATAGTTTAGTTATCAAAAAGTTTGTTTTATTTTTACAGCCAATTCACCGTGTTGAAGTCTTCTCTGGTTCCAAATGTCCACAGAACAAAAAAATTACTAAAATGAACTTGTATGCAAGTTCTGACTATGCGAGCAGCTTTGAAATTTTTATTTTAGGCTAGGTAGACCCTGGGTTTGGGTCTTGAGGCACCTGGGCTCATTTCGACCTATTGGTTAAAAAGTTAAAAAAAAATAAAATATAGGTGTGGGACCCATATTTGGTCAAAATAACCTCGGATAGAAATTTTGAGTGCTCCATTACATCTGAAACATCTAATTTGGTGAGGTTACATAGTTAATTTGCATATACGGGATTTTGGATAAATCCCGAGGGCTTGATGGAAACTTGAAAGATTTTCCAAGTTTAAGCTGTCATCTGGTGCAGCTATAATCGTCAGCCAATGGCTATAGTTGTGGCACCCTTGGAAGGATAAGATAGTGCTATCGTGGAGCATGTGTGCAATTGCAATTTGCACTTGTAGTTTCAAGAAGTAGTGATCGCTGGTCTTGGTCCGCAATAGTAGGATTCGAGTACCTAGTTTGGGGAATAAATAGACTCCAGTGTTGCAAATTCAACCCTTTCTTGAGAGCATAAAACCAAAATAGTGTGAGAACTTACAATTGAAGCTTCTTGGTGATTGGGAAGCTAGATTAACATTTATTTTTGCGATTATCTTCCAATTTGAGCTAAGAATTCAATCTTCTCTTGGATAAATTTCTTTATTTCTTGTTCAAAGCCCCAAAACCTTTAGGGCTATATTTCAACCTTAATTTTGCTTGGATTTCACCCATTTTTGAGGGTAATGATTCCTTGAGCATGATAGAACATTCGGTTGGTATTGGAAATGCGATTTCTATAAATGGGACCTATATGGGGGCTTTGATGTTATTTTTGGACCCGAAGCATAATAGTGTAATTTGGATATCATTATTTTTGTATTGATGAGTAGTGATGTTGGGTGTGTTTATGCATTTTAGCGTCACTATTCTAGACTTTTTAGCCTTATTTTGAGGATGATTCTATACTATATTGCTACATAATGAAATAAATGTGTAACAATGTTTTAAAGTATGTGTTCATAAGGTTCTAAGCGAATTCCAAACAAGTTTATGCTTAAAAGTTTCATTTAGAGTTCAACCAGGAAAACTAGAGTTACTAGCTTGAGCTAGGTGTTTGTTTAGTTGATTCTGGTGGACTCTATTGTGTTTAAGCTGTTCCAAAAGGTTTACATGGGTGATTATGAGTGGAATAGCCTTTTGGGATTTAGAAAATTTTAATTTGAATAAGTGCACACCTAGAACAGTAAGTGAAAGATCAATGCAAACAAGCTTAGCTTAGCACTTGTTTGGATTCATCGTTATGGATGTAGTGTTGTGTTTTTATATTAATTCATGTGGTGTGATAATGTAGGATGATTTTGGAGATTAATTTGAAGACATTTTGATGTTAAATAAGCTTGGAAATCATGGTAAAGACACCATAAGACAAGGGATGAAAGGAGGAAGGACTAACACTTAACCAAAATTCAGAGGATGAATTCCAGTAGCATCACGCGTGTAGCATGCATTTCATTATCTAGTACTGTGCAGTAGATGGTGAAGTGCATTCCCTATTCCATATGAATAGAGGGTGAGGCACATGGTCCACTCCACACCTGGGCGTTTTAAGCTAATTCGACTCCTTAACGGACTTGGCTTACCCTTATGCTATACATACATGTTGTATCATGTTTTTACATATATTTTGACATATTTTGGAGAGAAAGGGAATGCTATAACTTCATAATTAGGTTTTTATTAATTTTATTTAGTTTATATATGTTTTTAGTCATTAATTACAACATAGTGATTATGATTATGACTATGCGTGGCTAAATGCCCTCTTTCTGGGGTTAAATCCAAGAGCATGATTATTATTGCTATGGATTAAGTTTGTTTGCTTTGATTATCAATATTGGTTTTTTGTTTATTCTTATTAGAACTATTTTAAGGATTTGCGACCTTTAGAATAGATCCATTGTCAGCCTTATAAACTCGGGAGAGGGAGTAGGGTGATGGAACATGTAAATAAGCAGAGTATAGTTCTTGATTATTTATAAAATAGGAAACATGAATTAGTATCTAGCACAGGGATGTACTTAGATACCTTACTTGGTTCATATGCAAGATGATATTCATTAAAAGCTTAAGTGAACTATTACATCCCCGCTAGACGATGTAGTTGTAAGGTTCAACTTAGGCAAAAGATTAGAGGTTAGGAAACCATAATCGTACAATTAACCCTATGAGTCAACAACCAAGATAAGCAAGTTAACAAATAAAATCCAATATTATAATATGATTGTTTAGAGTGCTTCAACCCTGGATTTTCCTATATTTATTATCTCAAGATCTTTAATTTACGCTTTGTTTATTTACTTGCAATTATAACTTCCAAACTTTCTTTGGTTACTATCGCATTAATTGAATATAAAGTGTGAACTAAACTTAAATCGTTCCCAAAGCTATGTCTCTGTGGGATCGATAACTCAGCTTCTTGAAGGCCACTATATTACTTGATAAGACCATGTATACTTGGATGTGCGCTTGCACGTTGTCAAGATTTTGGCGCCATTGTTGGGGACTTGTTATCTGGAAATTGTTTAATTTGTTTTTAATTTTAGGTTTATTTGGTGTTTTTACGCTTGTTCTTAGTTTTGTTATTGTAGGAAATAGCTTTTTAGGTTGATAAGATGGCAAGGGAATGGGAGTTGGTAGAACCAAGCTTCGAACCCAAGAAAGACTTTCACCAATGCAGGAGAGAAGCAATCCTTCTCCCCAGAGTTCCTCAAATTGAAAAAGACAAAGAGAATACTGCTCTAATGGATGAAGAACAACCAGCCTAAAGGATAGTTAGGGAAGTGGCAGTTCCACTTCCGATGAACTTGACTTACTTAATTTAATACGGTGCATCTTCTTATCAGCAGTGGACAGTTTGCAGGGCTTTCACATGAGGATCCACAAGTCCACTTTTAGACCTTTATTGAGCTTATTGATATATTCACTCCTACTGGGGTGACTCTAGATTATGTCAGGCTGACACTATTTCCCCATTCACTTTTGGGAAAGCTAAAAGGTGGTTGAACGCAGAGCCGGCCAATTCAATTACTTTACGGGATGACTTAGCCAGAAAGTTCCTCATCAGATTCTTTCCATCAAGCAAGACTACGAGACTTCATAGTGAGATAGTGAGCTTCAAACAGAAATCTGATGAAAACCTCTATTATTCTTAGGAATACATCAAGGCTCTTCTTCAGGAGTGTCCACACCACCAACTATCTAATGAGGTACTTGCTCAAACTTTTGAAGAAGCTCTTGATCCTAATACGAAGAATTTTCTAGATTCAACCATAGGTGGTCAAGCATTGGGGCTAACTTATGATGAGCTGTACACATTGTTAAACCGCATAGCACTAGGAAATCTAGAATGACATTCAGATTCTAGAAGTGCAATGAAAAAAATTGCGGGTGTATTGGAGGTGGACTAATTCACAACCTTATCAAAACAGGTTTTTGCATTACAGAATTTAATCAACACTCAATTCAGTAGCATGAAGTTGGGAGCAACACAACCTACAACAATAGTCTATGCCATCCAACAAGCTACAGGTTGGAGAGGTATGTGGAAATAGTTTAAGCAGCAGCCGTTTGTGCTTCAAATTCGGAATCTGTAATATATGTAGGTAATGCTCAAAGGCCAAATTACGATATGGATACAACATAAAGTGGCAAACTCAGCCACCAAATCAGCCATGGAATGCTCCACAGCCACAGGCCCAATCAAATCAGTCAACCAACAATATGGAAGAGATGATAAAATAGTAATCAAACACAGTTTGCTGCAGACTTAAAAAATTTTGAAGCAGATACAAGAAGTTTAGAGTTGCAAGTAGGGAAAAAATAACAAAAAGAAAATCCTAGGCCAAAAGGTAGGTTGCCAACTGACACAGAAACTCCAAAGCAGGTTATGGCAATCACCTTGAGGAGCGATAAGGAGTTTTAAGGAGAACCTCCCAAGGAACAAAGGAGGTAGATGCTAATATGGTGACCCAACAGGTAAAGGACAAAGTTTCTTAAAATTCATGGAAGTCTGAGTACTTGAAACCAAAAGCTTCTGAACCAAAAGTGAAAAGGACACTGCTATTGCCTTTCCCTCAAAGGGAAATAAAAGCAAAGAAGGATGTTCTGTTCAAAAATTTCATTAATACATTCAAAGAGCTTCATATTAACTTACCTTTTCTAGTTATTTTGTAGATTATGACTAAGTATGCAAAGTAACTAAGGGATGTGGTGGCGAAGAATTATGAAATTGCAAGATATGGGAGCAATCACACTCACTAAAGAGTATAGCACTGTGATGACACAGAAAATCCCCAAGAAATTGAAAGATCAGGGGAATTTTGCTATCCCTATTCAAATTAGGAGTAAAGCAGTCCATGCAGTGAGTGACTTAGGGGCAAGCATAAATTTGATGCCCCTATCATTGTTAAGAACATTGGGCTTGGGAGACCCAAGATCAACACTCGTGGTTATGCAGTTTCCTGACGGATCTATAACATATTCGGAAGGAATTATTGAGGATCTTATTATAAAGGTTAGTAAATTTGTTATTCCTGCTTATTTTTTTTGTTCTTGATTTTATGGCAGACGAACAAGTACCAATTATATTAGGACGTCCATTCTTATCAATCGGAGGGGCCTTGATTGATGTTATAGAAGGAACGCTCAAGATGAGGGTAGATGATGAAGGGGTGGTATTTGATGTTTACAAAGTACCCATTGAAAATTATCAAAATAAAGATTTATGCATGATTAATGTGATTGAAAGGGATGAGTGTGGGGTATTTAAGCCACCAAACAACTCTTTCGACTACTTAACTGAGCAACATAAGATGAAAACACCGTTTTCCAACATGATAAAGGTTAAAGAAAAGAGATATGTATACCTTGAGAGGTAAAACTCAAGAGGTCAAAAACAAATGAAAAATGGCTCCCAAAAGGGAGTAAAAGAGTGAAGGAATATGGTTGAGTTGAGTTGGATTGTGCCGCGATACTAAATTAGGCGCTTCTTGGGAGGCAAACCAAAGTTAATTAGGTATTTTTTGCTTCAGTTTCTTTTAAGTTTTTATTTCACATAGTTTTTGTGTTTGGTTGAGTCACAAGTTAATGGGAAGTCTGAGTAACATAAACTTGAACTTGAAGCATGGCGAAGATTGAGTGTGGCATCCTATAGATCTCCTTTATGTGTGAAGATGCTACCATCTAGGCCTAGAGGCTTCATAGAGTATTTCTATCTTTTAACTTTTAAATTTACTTTTGGGACAAAGTAGATTTTTAAGTGTGGGGTGGGAAAACTCCTAAATTTTAGCTCTAAGTAGAATTTTTTAGGTTAGGAATAAGTGAGATATTATTGTTCTGATGCAAGTTGGTTTGTTTGTAAAAGCATGTTGATTGATGTGAATTGCTATTTTTAAGACTCCTAGGCTCAAGTTTATGACTCTTGTTCATGTTGGGTTAAATTTGAATTTGTGCTATTGTTTGGTTGACATGCTATGATGATCCTATATGAGTTGAGCATGTTCCATATATGATGTGAGTTTTTGTATATTCCTTGTTGAATGTGATGTCTAGAACTTGCTCGGTTTGTGTGTGAAGAAAAATAAAGAATGTGAGTTTAGGAGATGATATAGGCATTTCTTTGATAGTCTTGTTTTTACCTTCTATTTGTCCTATCCTATGTTAATTATCCTAGTTAAAACTTATTGATCCTTTAGCCTTTTCCTTTGGCAACCTCATAAGTAGTCTAATCCCTTTTTTGATGAACTATAATTTGATCCAAAAAGCTCCTAAGTGCTTTAATAGAAAATTGAATTAGTAAGGATTTTGAGAAATTGAAGAAGAAAAAGGTGAAATTGATGCCCCAAGGTAATGGTTATTGGTGTATAACTGATGTATGGTGGATGGTTGTGATATAATTTATGACAAGAATATTGTCATGATTGTGAAAAAAGAGAAAAATTGATTTTTGTAGTAGTAAACTATACGTCCACCAAGTGTTTGTGAAAATGCTTAAAAGAGATGGGGCAAAAACAAAAGTTATGGATGAATGAATGAGTGTAGTTTGGTTGTTGGATAGTGATTTTAAATGTATAATGTAGTGTATTAAAGTACTTAGAGAGGTTAGTCACTATTCCCAAATAGTTTGTACCCATCCCTTAACTTACATTACAACCCAGAAAAGTGCTACTTGATCCTAAGATTTACATTCGATTATTAGTGGAGAATTATACTAAGGGAAATCCTACGGTTCATTATGTGTAAATTGTGATTTCCTTATGAGAGTGACCGTAATATGATTCTGGTACCCATCATATTATGAATTGCATTATTATGAGTGATTATGGGTAACTCTCTTGTTGTGAGGGCAAATATTTGATGAATGTGGGTGATTTGCATGATGTCCTTGATTGAGAAATATGCATGAGTTTTCCACTAGGTGAGTCAATTCTTAAAGCTAGGATGTTTTAGAGTAGTGTTCATGAGCTTTCAATTGTGTAAATAACATGCTTAATGAGTCACTCTCATTCTATGTAGTCATTGTAGTGCTAGATTGAGTGTCTTACATTTAATATAAGTATAGAGTATCCTTAGTTGATGATGATTATGGTTAAGAGTTTTTCGAGGACGAACAAGGCTTTAAGTGTGGGGAGGTGATGTTTGGTTTATTTATGCATTCTAGCATCACCATTCTAGCCTTTTTAGCCTTGTTTTCAGGATGATTCTATACAATAATGGTAGATAATGATATAAATGTGTAACAAAGTGTTAAATCATGTGTTCATAAGGTTCTAAGCAAATCCATAACAAGTTTGTGCTTAAAAGTTTCATTTAGAGTTCAACCCAGAAAACTAGCGTTACTAGCTTGAGCTAGGTATTTGTTTAATTGATTCCAGTGGATTCTATTGTATTTAAGGCGTTCCAAATGGTTTATAAGGGTGATTATGAGTGGATTAAATTTTTGGAGTGAGAAAATTTCAATTTGAATGAGTACACAGCTGGAACAATAAGTGAAAGATCAATGCGAACAAGTTTAGCGCAGCTCTTATTTTGATTCGTCGTTATGGATGCAGTGTTGTGTTTTTCTCTTAATTCGTGTGATGTGATGATATAGGATGATTTTGTAGCTGAATATTATGATATTTTTATGTTAAAGAAGCTTGGAAATCATGGGAAAGACACCACAAGACAAGGGATGAAACGAGGAAGGACTAACACTTAACCAAAATTCATAGGACTAATTCCAGTAGCATCATGCATTTAGCATGAGTTGTATGCTCTAGTACTATACAGTAGAGGTAGTGATGCATGCCCCATTCGAGAGGAATAGAGGGTGCGATGCATGGTCCACTCCATACCTAGGTGTTTCAAGCTAATTCGACTCCTTAACGGACTTGGCTTACCCTGTTGCTATATATACATGTTGTATCACATTTTTACATATCTTTTGACATATTTTGGAGAGCAAGGAGATGATACAACTTCATAATTAATTTTTTATTAGTTTTATTTAGTTCATATATGTTTTTAGTCATTAATTACAATATTGAGATTGCGATTATGACTATGTATGGTTAAACACCCACTTTCTAGGGTTGAAGCTAAGAATATGTTTATTATTGCAATGGATTAAGTTTGTTTGCTTTGCTTGTCCATATTGGTTGTTTGTTTATTCTTATTATAACTATTTTATGGATTTGCAACCCTTAGAATACATCCATTGTCAACCTTGTTAACTTGAGAGAGGGAATAGGGTGATAGAACATGGGAATAAGCAGAGTATGGTTCTTGATTATTTATAAATAAGAAACTTGAATTACTATCTAGGACATGGATGTACTTAGATACCTTACTTTATTCTTATGTAGGATAATATTTGTTAAGAGCTTAAGTGAACTATTACATCCCCGCTCAATAATGTAGTTGTAAGGTTCAACTTAGGTTGGGAAATCATAATTGTGAAATTAACCCTACGAATCAACAACTAAGATAAGCAAGTTAACAAATGAAATCCAATAGCATAATATGATTGTTTAGAGTGCTTCAACCCTGGGTTTTCTTAGATTGGTTATCTCAAGAGACTTTACGCTTTGTTTATTTACTTGCAATTATAACTTTTAAACTTTCTTTGTCTACTCTCGCATCAATTGAATCTAAAGTGTGAATTGAAATCAAATCATTGCGAAATCTAGTCTCTATGGGATCAATAACTCTGCTTTCTTGAAGTCTACTATATTACTTGATAAGATTAAGTACACTTGCTTATGCTCTTGGGCGCTGTCAAGTAGAATGTGTTTTTTATAGCTTTGTAACTTGAGGAGGATTCTTAGAATAGAAAAGTGGTGGTTTAGCAATTCATTGAGCTTTCTTCGATGTTGAGGTACACTAGGTTTATCTCTTGTTAGATTGAGCTATCTAATAGTATTCTTATGATATTGTGTTGGATTTGGGATGGGTTTTAGGTATTGAATTATTGAAATGCAATACTATGGTTAGTTGGACCATTTAGGCTATTTTGAAACCATAGAGTTGAAATACTTGACCTATTTCCTTATGCCTTAGATGAATTGGAGTACATTATTTATGTATACCATGAGAATGCCTTAGATTACTCAAGTTAGGTAAAGATACTCTAGCTACTCTTGCTTAGGGTAAATTGACCTTAGTTTCTTACACTAACGGATGTTGCCTTAGTTTCCATTTGAATTAGTTAAAGTTCTTGAGAAGAATCTCTACCTTTGGGAAAATTTTGTCTTGCTATACATCTAAGAGTGGATTTACTTATCTTATCCTAGTTTGGGGTAGAATTTGACTTAGAATATATTTCTGAGATTTAGAAGTGGGATGTGTGACTGACCTTAAGACACGATTGATGCATAGCTCTCTTGAAACCCTTATACACTTATTAAATTCCTAAAGAAATACCATTTGAGGCAATATTGAGAAACCTTGGTACTTTTTGTCTATGATGAATGACGTTGAAGTAATGCCTAAATGATTATTCCATATGTATGATTATTCGTTAAGCTTATGGTGACCTATTGATTATTTATTATTTTGTATATTGATTGGACTACTGAACCATTTAATAAGCCCTTGACAATTATATTTTGTAAGCCATAATTTATGTTATTGACTATTCTATGAATAAGTTATTGATTATGCCATGTATTATCTATTCCTCAAACTATTGATAAACTATCTTTTATGGTGATGTTAAGCCGCTGAGTATACTATTGATCAGTCATTGCTTATGAGATTGCTTATGATTATGATCTTGCTAAGAAATTATGTTAGTAATCATGCTAGAAAACATCCCTACTAAAGATATTAGCAATTGGGCCATGAATTACATTACACGTCATGCTTATTGATTATATGAAAAATTATGCTATTGGTTATGCTAGAAATCATGATACTTGATTATGTTGGTACTTATGATATTTATTATATATCTGACTAGGACAGAGTATGATTATGATGACATATTGAGACCTGACAAGTCCATAGGATGAGTTTTATGATATATTGATACCCGACAAGGCCAAAGGATAAATATTATGGCATATTAATACCCAGTATGGTTGGATGATGATTATGATGATATATTGATACCCAATAAGGTAGGGGGATGATTATTATAATATATTGATGCCTAGCATGGTCGGGGGTTAATTATAATGATGTATTGATACCCGATATGACCGAAAAATGATTATATTAATATGCCTATGGGTATATCTACCAGTTTGAGTCCGACAATTCCATATGTATGGCTACTATACATACATATATCCATATATATAGTTGGGTATAATACTTATCTTAGGGATGCCGTTATAAACCAAAAGTAGTAAAAATGATAATTAGTGGACTTGTGAGGATTAGTGATAACTGTTGATTAGTGATAAATGTTTATAAAGTGGCATAAATGATGATTAGTGATACATAAGGATTAGTGGTGGATATTGTTAAGTGTCAATTAATGACGAGTTGATATACGAGGATTAGTTGGTAAAAAGGGATTAGGGGATTTATTATGACTATTAATTCATGTGAGTAGGGGCTATATTATGATAGATATTGTTATAATATAGTACTAAATATACCATAACATTTTCCTATATCTTTTGTATTTAGTCTTTTGTTATCGAGACAGATGTTATTAACTATTCTAGACATCTGAGTTGTATTTTTATTAGATGCTCTTGTACTGGCTGTACCAGGTCGTGGGATGGTATTTTGCATCAACTATTTTATTTATCTAGAACCCTTTTCTTATCTATAAATTATATTCTAAAAAATTTAACTATGTTGGGCATTTTCCACCGAATTAACCCATTGTGTTAGCTCCGAGTTGTTGTTTGGCTTACCTACTTGCAGGATTTAGTAGGTTCCATCATGAATCGTAAAATGGATCATGAAAAATTAGTATCAGAGCTTAGGTTACACTGGTATTATTGGTACAAGAGCAAGTGTCTAGTAGAGTGTTATGAATCCGAATAATGACATCCATTTTCTATCGTCGAGAATCTATGGGATATTTTAAGAGTTCATCATATCTTTCACTCACTTCATACTAAGAGTTTGATTTGATGTGTAGAAGTATTTCCTTTACTCTACTCTTTCGTAGATGTCTAGGACATGTGCTATCGCTATATGAGATGAGGGTCCTAAGACCGAGCCTAAGGATCCTACTCTTGTTCATGGATAACCTTGAGGTTGTGGATTGCTGCTTGATGTGTCCCCCATCTAGGGGACATGATAAGCCACCTTTCCGAGGTTCTATTTTGATCCTAAATCAGAGATTATTCCACCCCAGCCAGCGATGGACCATAGATCGGCCCAGGCTCCACCAGGGTATTTCTTCTTTAGTGCTCAACGATGCGTTGGTTCAGCTTTTGGAGATTATTGGTGTTGCATCTTCTAATGGAGCATAATCTATAGATCAGAGTGGTACTGAGGTAGAGGTGCAGCCTTGTGATACCCCACCAACTTCTAATAAGTTACCAACTATTTATTTATGACTAAATACCCCAAATAAATTATGTCAAACAATAATTAAGTATCATTAATATTAACCATATGTGTGAAGTGTTTTAGATACAATTATGGTCATAGAATGCACTTAGAGAAAAGTTGAATTAAAAATATTTGTATTGACTGAGTATTAGTATTATATCCTACAATGGTCAACTGTAAATGAGTATAACTCCTAGAATATATTGATAAGTAGACTACTATATATCAGATGAAATATCTTCTAGTCTTCATTCCAATGCATCAGACATAACATAACTTCCAACCAACAAGTAATGAGTTTTCTTAATTTAAGGACTCAATTTAACTCTAGTTCTAGTAGTATATTTTATTTAGTCGTATTTATTAGGGATATTTGAGGGTCATGTCTTGCTTACCTATTGTCAATATTAGTAGAGGCTTCATAGATAGTCATTCAGATTTTATATATTCAGTCTTATTTTTCTTTTTGTATTATCTAACAATTTAAATGTTCTCAAATAATGTTGTATTGAATAAGGTTATCTAAAGACATCTCTTCCCCTAATTACTTATAGTTTTATGAATTTATTTTAGTTCCTTATGAGTGATGCAAGTATTATGGGTTAGCTTTGGAACTGTTTGGTTCTAATCACCATGTGACATCCAGGGGATAGTCTCAGGGTGTTACAAACTTGGTATTAGAGCAAATAGTTTAATATCCTAGGGTGTTTGTGAAGTCGTGTCTAGTAGAGTCTTGCATAATGGTACAAAGACGTTTGTACTTTTCTTCGAGAGGCTATTGGTCATTTAAGAAATGTTTTCTTTTGATAATACTCTATATAATGTCATAAATTTTTTCTCTTAGAAAATCCAATCTATTCATGTGTTACTCTATATTCTCCATCTATGACTTTTTCTTGAGATAACACAAGTAGTAAATTCCAACCTCATGAGATAATTCTTTCAAATTTGGTGTCAATAACTTTAGAAATTGCACAAAGGGCTTAAGAGGATCTTGTTAGTGTATTTTAATTCCATTAAGTCAAAAGCTTGTGTCGTCATCTAGATAAGTTATGCAGTTAAGACAGAATATGCTATGTAATTAAATTTCTCTCTAGCCCTTCATTACAGATAGTACTCAGGAAAGAAGAGAGCATGCACCTAGAGTATTGACTATAACTTTTACTAATGGATAGTTTATCTTAGGGTGTTGTGATTCATAAGTAGTAGAATATTCATAGAGTTTGAAGTATGTATTTTGAAGTATACTAACAAGAAAAGTTAGGGTTAGAATTTGACTAAGGGTAAATTGATAGATATATGTAAGACATTAAGCAGAATTAAGGTGATATATCTTTGTGTGTTAACAAGGGTGAAACACCTATAGTTGAACCCTTGAAAAATAACTTTATTTGATTCTGAGTTAGGTACGACTGAGAGACATGAGTCGTATCTTTGGTCATGACTCGTTCCTACTTTTCCCTCTCCTTTCAAACTTTCATCAGTCCATAAGGGTGTCATACTATTTTATATATGACATGACCATCCCTAACTCATAACCAATTAATACAAGTTATACATTACTTAACAATATGGAGCATGGGCCTAGCTTAAGTGTACTATTTTCTTTACAAGTGGTCTATACGAGATAGGAGTTGAGTCATACCCTTTGGTTATAACTCAAGCATGACCACTAGTACCCATAATAGTGTGGTTGACCTAAGATAAGCCTAGGGTATGAGTTAGGGCACCACTCTTACCCTAGGGTATGATTTGTAAGGGAACCGTATAGGGGAGTTGTGCCCCTGCACAAGTGAATTTTTTAGCTTGAACATAAGGACCTTATGGTCATTTCTCTTGCCTAAAGCCCTAACCCCACTCACTAATTCAGGCATTATAGCCTCCTAAGTCTTTATTTACAAGACTCAAACATTCCTAAACAATCTAAATGCTTCTAAGAGAAAGATTAGAGGAGAGGGTTTGGAGGTGCTCAATTAATGGAAAGAAGGAGCCAAGATTTTTGTTGTGTCATCTTGTTTAAGGCATGTATCTCTATTTAAATATCTCTAAACCAATGCATTTCACACTTGGATTATCGTGTACATGGTAGTTTTTAAATCAAATTAAAAGGGTTTTGTTGCCTAATGATGTATGATGTTAAATATTTCTTAGACTTATGTTTATATGTGATATTGATGATGAATTGAATAGATGGATTTTTGTTGTATGTGGATTAACATGAGGGTCTTAAGTAACCCTAATCTTGATAATATATAACATGGAAATGGCCAAGTTGAAGATATGCACCCAAGGTGTTTGTGAAAATGTCTAAGTGAGTTGTCTAGTCATATGTTGTTGATGTATTGAAAAAGGGCAATGGAACAAACTAATATGGATTAATGATAGATGATATGTTAAAGAAATTATGAACCATGTGTGATGAATGTGATAACCTTGGTTGTTGGCTAATCAAAGCATAAAGTCCCTAGATATAAAGATGAACTTAAATTATGGGTTCAACCTAAGTATGGTGAAGATATGGCATAGAATTGTTTAAGGGTCTTGATGATGATAACCTTCTTTGTATGTTGAATTAATTTAAGGTATTGACCTATTGTTATGGTTGATCAATGTAGGCTCCCATAAGAACCATGTGCTTATGTATAGTATGGCATTGGCTAAAGTGGTTACAGTCCTTAAATATTATGTTAAATGTATGTTGATGCATGGGAAAAGGGTTAAGGTCCTAAATGCCAACTAATGATAGTTGTGATGGCTTGAGGTCAAATTTTATTGCCTTTTGTGATGACATAACGTTGAAGTCTCTTTCCCTATGAATGGATTAAGGTTGAAGTCCCTTGCTTAATGATATTGCTAGAGGTTAAAGTCCCTTTCTTAAAAAGATCTCCTGAGGTTAGATAACCTCACCAAATAGAACAACGTGTGGTTAGAGTCCCTTGCAATAGGATGTGTATATGGATAGAGCCCCTTGTTGAATGATTGCATATATAGTTAAAGTCCTTAGCTAATGAATAAGCAAGCATCGTTGAAGTCCCTTATCTATGTGCATGTGAATGTGGTTATAGTCCTATGTGTAATGTGAATTGTTGAACCTATAATTATGGAGGGTCGGAGTCCCCCACTTTATCTCTAATGAATGAATGCTTGAGAATGATGATGAGCCTTGATATCTTGATTAACATGTGATATATCTATAAGTATGGGTTAGTGTATGAATGAGATGAAACGTGACATATTGCTTTGATGTTGATTGATGATGATATTTTATCACTTATCCTTGAGTCAGATAATAGCATTCCAATGACTAATAGTCTTTAGACGCTATGTCCCCATGCCACATAGGGGCTGGAGTATCTTCTTCTCCACCTGTTCAGTGATTAGTAGATCAAAGCGGTTCGTGTATTGACTTGAAATAGTGAGTTTCCTTATTCTAACATTTCTTTATCTCTTTGTCCCTTATGTTTAGACTTAGTCTCATTTAGACTTCGTTTGGTTATCATCAGGGGCTTATCCCGACATATACATTTGTTGATTTGGGTTTAGTATAGAGCTATTATGAATAATTATGAAATTAGGTGCAAGTAAGTTATCATAAATCTAATATTTACTTATGATATTATTTTCATAATCTTAATTTGTGAGTTGGAGTTCCTTCGACTCTTATTGTATGATGAGATGCTTATATCGGGTTATTGGGGCGACCTTTGGTTTACGTGAGCTTGGGTTGCCCATACGACATGGTCTGAGGTTCAGGACATGTAGAGTTTGTATTAGAGCCTATGTTCATGGTTAGTTAGGTGTTCAAAATCCCATGACAAGTAGAGTTTCTTTTGGGGTATGAAGTGCGCCACACTTATAAAAGAAAGGCTATGAGATATTTTAGGAATGTTTCCCTTTCTTGTGTTTCAATCTCAAGCTATAGAGCCTAAGGTCTTGGATTTCTCTAATACTATTTGCTATCTTTTAGATCATCCCTTCAAGGAGAAATGAGACTTAGGCAGACATTACTGACGGTCCTATGGACGAAGCTCGTCCAACTTTTGGAGTTCAGACTCAGGCTAGGGCTGCGTCATCTGGCCATCCTTGTGGGGTTCCATCCACCAACCCTGACTTATCCCCTCAAAGGGATACTACTAATGTAGAGTTTCAACACTCCATCAATCTCTTGAATTAATTAGTAACCTCTTAATCGAAGTGAGGTACTCCAGATACCATTTCTTCTGAGGCCACAAGAATTGGCTAATTTATGAGGTTGAGCCCTTCTATGTTCAGGGTACAAAGGTTAAGAAAGATCCTCAAGTCTTCATCGATGATATAAAGAAGATTTTTTGAATCATGTATTCTTCTGAAGTCTAGGGTGTTGAACTTTCTTCTTACTAATTGTATAAAGAGTGGGAATTATCTAGAGGTGTTGATGCTAGTCTAGCTTCATGGGTGGATTTATCTGAGGCTTTCTTAGACTGCCTCTCATCTCATGAGTTGAGGGAAGCCAATGCGGAAGAGTTTGTGAACTTAAACCAAGGGAGGATGTCCGTTCAAGAGTATGCCATGAAATACCATCAATTGTCAAGGTATGCTCCTGAGATTATTTCTAGCACGAGGGAGAGGATGCATAATTATGTCTTAATATTGTCTCGTGAGTTAGTTCTTGGGAGATGCAGCCTTATAGATTGAGAACATGGAAATTTCTAGGTTAATTGTGTAATTACAACAATTAGAGAATGAGAAAAATAAGAAAGTTGAGCTTCGTGAAATACAAGGAAAGAAGTTTAGGCCTTCTGAGAGTAGTGGTGGAGATGGTGGCAAGTGGCCACAAAAGAAGTGGAGGAGTTCGAATTCGTTCTTCTTAGATAGTGTTCGCTCTTTTTACCTAATGTTTTTGGGTAGTTGTTGTTCTTAGTTCAGTAGTGGGTCTCGAGCATAAGGTGCCCAACTCTAGACTAGTGGTACTTAGTCGGCTCTACCCCACTATCCTTGTAGATTCTATGGTCATAGTCATTGTGGTCAGTGTAAGAATGGAAGAAACTGATGTTTTCACTATAGTCAGGTTGGGAGCATGTAGCGTAAATACCCCTCTCTGAAAGCTTCTTGGGCCAATAGGGCCCTGATTGCTACTTCACCTCCTTTGTCACCAAAGGGTGCTATATTCACCTCTACTTCTGCTTCTAGCACCTGTGTTGGCCGAAACTGCTTATATGCTCTTGCTACTCACCAGAATTTTGAGGCATCTCCTTATGTTATCATGGGTATGTTGAGACTTTTCTCTCATGATGTGTATTGTTTTCTTGATCTATGGTCTACTCTTTGTTATGTGACCTCATCTATGGCTTGGCATCTTGATTGTGGTCCCAAGAGTATGTCTATTCCTTTTTCTATTTCTACCCTAGTAGGAGACTCGATCATTGTTCAGCGCGTCTATAAGGGGTGTATGATATTAGTTGGTCGTAGAGATACTCTTGTTTACTTGATAGAGTTAGACATGGTTGACTTTGATGATTTTAGGGATTGATAGGCTGCAATATTGCTATAGGAAGATTCAGTTCTTATCTTAAAGCTCACAAGTTGATTGCAAAGGGCTGTTTGTATCATGTGGTCTAAGTTAAAGATTCTAAATCAAAAAAGCATTCCCTGGAATCTATTCCCATGGTTAATGAGTTTCCCGAGGTATTTCCTGATGATCTTTCCAGTGTTCTTCCCGATAAGGAAATTGATTTTGGGATCAATCTTGTTCTGGACACTCGTCTATTTCCATCTCTCAATGTAGAATGGTTCCAGTAGAGCTAACAGATCTTATGAAGCAATTAAAAGACCTCTTAGATAATGGTTTTATCCACCCTAGTGTGTCTCCGTGGGGTGCTCCCGTGTTGTTCGTGCGCAAGAAGGATGGTTTCATTCGTATGTGCATTGATTGTCTTCAGTTGAATAAAGTGACCGTAAATAATGAATATCCTTCCTAGGATTGATGATTTATTTGATCAACTTTAGGGTGTGGCGTGTTTCTTTAAGATTGATCTTAGATTGGGTTATCATCAACTTAAGATTAGGGATACGATTATCCCTAAGACTTTCTCTAGAATCCAATATCGTCACTATGAGTTCCTTGTCATGTCTTTTAGGTTGAGCATCGCCCCGATGGCATTTATGGACTTAATAAATAGGGTCTTTCATCCGTACTTGGACATGTTTCTTATTCTCCTTATTGATTATATCTTAGTTTATTCTAAGAGTGAGGCAGATCGTGTAAATCACCTCCGTGCCATGTTGCAAACTTTCAAGGATCATCAGTTGTATTCCAAGTTCTCCAAGTGTGAGTTTTGGTTGAAAGCCATAGCTTTTCTTGGTCATGTCATCTCTAGTGAAGGGATCACGGTAGATCCCCAAAAGGTCGTGGTGATTAAGAAGTGGCCTAGACGAATGACTCCAGCCGATATTCGAAGCTTCTTGGGTCTAGCTGGTTATTATAGATGGTTTGTGGAGAGGTTTTCCACTATAGCTGCTCTGTTGACCAAGTTGACCCAAAAGAAGGTCAAGTTCTTATAGTCCGATGCGTGCAAGGGTTGTTTTGAGAAGTTGAAAGATAAATTGACTTTGGCTTCGGTTTTGACCTTGCCGGAGAGTAGTGATGGTTTTGTGGTGTATTTTGATGCTTATCGTGTCGGTATTGGTTTCATGTTGATGCAACATGGTTGGCTGGTGGTGTATGCTCCTAGGCAATTAAAAGTCTATGAAAATAACTACCTCACTTATGACCTAGAATTATTAGCCGTGGTCTTTGCTTTGGAAATTTGGCGGCATTATATTTATGGTGTTTATGTCGACATATTCTCCGATCATAAGAGCATTCAATATATGTTTACTCAAAATAAGTTGAATCTCTAGCTGAGAATATGGCTTGAGCTATTGAAGGACTATGATACGAGTCTTCATTACCATCCCGGAAAGACGAATGTCGCCTCCGATTTGCTTAGCCATGTGTCCATAGGAAGTTTGGACATATAGATAAGGACAAAAGAGATTTGATAAAATATGTTCACCATTTGGAAATCTTGAAGTTTGACTAGTAGACTCTAAGAATAGTGGTCCATTTGTGCTTCCGGTATCTCAGTTGTTTCTTTTGGTTGAGATAAAGGAGAAGCAAGTATTGGACCCTTACTTGATGAAAATAATGAGTAATGCGGGTCAAAAAAAGGTCGCGGACTTTATAATTGGTGTTGCTGGTATGTTGAGGTACTAAGGTAGGCTATCTATTCCCGACATCGATGGATTGATAGAAAGGATCATGGCCGAGGCTCATGGAGCCTGTTATGCTATTCATCCCGATTCCACCAAGATGTATCATGACCTTAGAGAGTTCTATTGGTGGAATAATATTAAGCATGATGTTGCTAGCTATGTGGCCAAGTGTATGGTGTGTCAACAAATAAAAGTTAAGCACATGAGATCCGATGGTTTTTACCAAGATATTGTGTTGCCCGAGTGAAAGTGGGAGGCAATTAATATGGATTTCATTACCGGTCATCCTACATCTTAGAATCAATGTAATTACATTTGGGTCATTGTTGATAAAATGGCCAAGTCCACCCATTTTTTGCCCGTAAGAACTAATTTCTCGATGAAAGATTATGCTAAGTTGTATCTTGGGGAGATCGTGAAGTTGCACGGTACTTCGGTGTCTATTATCTTGGATCGTGGTATTTCAATTTCATCCCACTTTTGGAAGTTATTCCAAAGAGGTTTGGGAACTAAGGTGTGCTTTAGTAACACATTTCATTTATAAATGGATGGACAAGCAGAGAAAACTATCCAAACATTGGAGGATATATTGCGGGCTTGTGTTATTGATTATGGTGGTAGTTTGTATAACCACTTGCGTTTGATTGAGTTTGCCTATAATAATAGTTACCACCATAGTATTGGCATGAAGGCTTTTGAGGGATTGTAATATAGGAGGCGTTGATCTCCAATAGGGTGGTACGGAGTTGGCAAGGGTAAGTTTCTTGGGCTCGACTAAATTCACCAAGCCTTAGAGAAGGTGAAAGTGATTCGTGATATATTGAACACCACTCAAAGTCGCCAAAAGTCCTATGCGGATGTATAGCTTATGGACTTACAATTTTGTGTTGGCGATTGGGTATTCTTAAAAGTGTCACACATGAAGGGAGTGATGCGGTTCGGTAAGAAAGGGAAGCTTAGCCCATGATATGTTTGTCCCTACTTGATTGTGAAGAGGTTTGGTAATGTTGCCTATGAGTTAGAGTTTCCTTCTAGTATGAACTTCATTCACTTTGTTTTCTGTGTCTATTTTGTAGAAATATGTGGGTGATCCTTTCTTGGCTGTTCCCTCAAAAGATGTTGGTATCTCAGACTCTTTTCTCAATGAGGAGATCCCGATAAAGATCTTGGATCGGTATGTTCGCCGATTGCAAATGGAAGAAGTGTCTTCGATGAAGGTTCTATGGAGGAACCAAAAGTTCGAGGAAGCTACTTAGGAGGCGGAAGAGGACATATAGTCCAAGTACCCGCGTTTATTTCCCGTTTCGAAGGCTTGTGATGGAGGTATGTGTTAATCTCATTACTTTGATATATTTCTTGCTAGACAATGGATTAGTGTTCCTAAAATGTGAATTGATTCATATCCTTGATAGGTGATGGGGTAAAGTCCCCAATGCTTTGAGTTACTTGATGTCTTTGAAAGTGGATGGGTTGAAGTCCCTAAGTCATGAAATAAGTAAGTGTTGGATAATTATTGGGTTAAAGTCCAAAAACCAATGAAATAAATGGTTGATTGATGATGAACATGATTTGTGTTGTGTTGCACCCTTGTTGTGTGCTTGTTTCTAACTTATGTAAAGGTTAAGTTAATGCATGTTGATGTTTTAAATTGTGTTTATACTTTCCTTACCCCTAATTCGATGACGAATGATCACATTGGGGGAGAATTGAAATACCTAGACTTGAATCCTTGAAAAACAACTTCATTTTGGTGCCTCTGAGTTGGGTATGAATGAGAGACTTGAGTCATACCCTTGGTCACGACTTGTACCCACTTTTCCCTCCATTTTCATACCTTGATCAGTCCATAAGGGTGTCAGACTATTTTCTATATGACATGACCATCCCTTATGAATAACCAATTAATACGAGTCGTATACTAATTAACCGCATGGAGCATGAGCCTAGCTTGAGTGGACTATTTTCTTTATGGGTGGTATATGTTAATTAGGGGTTCAGTTTTACCCTTTGGTTATGAATCAAGGCTGCCCACTCGTACCTACAAAAATATGGTTGAGCTAGGAGTAGCCTAGGGTATGAGTTAGGGTACAACTCATACCTAGGGTACGATTGCTAAGGGAACAATATGGGGGTATCGTACCCCTGCACGAGCGAACTTTTCATCTTTTAAATAAGGACCTTGTGGTAATTTCCCATGCTTAAACCCAAACCTCTCTTAATATTTAAGGCATTTTAGCCTCCTAAGTCTACATATACAAGACTCAAACACTCCTAAACACTGTAAAAGCTTATTGGAGAAAGATTGGAGGCTAGGTTTTGGAGGTTCTCATTTAGTGGCAAGAAGAAGCCAAGATTGTTGGTGTGTCATATTTCTTAAGACATGTATCTCTTCCACTCTTTAAATATCTCTAAACCCATGTATTTCACACTTGGATTAGTAAGTGTACATGATGGTTTCGAAATCAAATGAAAATTGTTTTGTTGCCTAATGATGTATGATGTTAAATCTTGCTTAGACTTATGTTTATATGTGATATTGATGATGAATTACATGTGTGGGTATTTCTTGTATGTTTCTTAATATGAGGGTCTTGAGTAACCCTAATCTTGATAATATATACCATGGAAATGTCCTTATTGAAGGTATGCACCCAAGGTTTTTGTGAAAATGTTTAAGTGAGTTGTCTAGTCATATGTTGTTGATGTGTTGAACCAGGGAAATGGACCAAATGAATATGGATTAATGATATATGATATATTAAAGGAATTATGAACCATGTGTGATGAAATTGATAACCTTGGTTGTTGGCTAATTAAAGGGTAAAATCCCTAGATATAAAAATAAATTTAAATTGTGGGTTGAACCTAAATATGGTGAGAATGTGGCATAGAATTGTTGTAAGGGTCTTGATAACCATAACTTTCTTTGTATGATTAATTAAGTTTAGGAATTAGTCTATATATGTGGTTGAGTAGTGAAGGCTCCCAATAGGACCATGTTTTCATGTACAGTATGGAATTAGTTAAAGTGGTTAAAGTTCTTAAATGTTGTATTGAATGTATGTTGATGAATGGGCAAAGGTTTAAAGTCTCAAATGCTAAGTAATGATATTGTGATGGCTTGAGGTCAAAGTCCCTTTCCTTATGTGATGGCTTGAGGTTGAATTCCCTTGCCCTATGAATTGCTTGAGGTTGAAGTCCCTTGCCCAATAATATTGCTCGAGGTTAAAGTCCCTTGCTTAAAGAGATCTCTTGAGGTTAGAGAACCTCACCGAATTAAATGACTTGTGGTTAGAGTCCCTTACCTAATGTGTGATCATTAGGTCAAAGTCTCATGCCCAAATTGAATGTGTGGACATATGGTTGAAGTCCTATGTCTAATTGGATGTGTGTATGGATAGAGCTCCTTGTTGAATGATTGAGTATGCAGCTAAAGTCCTTAGTTAATGAATGAGTAAGCATGGTTGAAGTCCCTTGTCTACGTGCATGTGAATGTGGTTAAAGTCCTATGCATAATGTGAATTCTTAAACCTATAAGTATGGAGGGTTGTAGTCTCCCACTTCATGTCTAATGAATGAATGCTTGAGAATGATGATCAGCCTTGATATCTTGATTAGCATATGCTATATCTATATGTATGGATTAGTGTGTGAATGAGATGAAATGGGATATATTTCTTTGATGTTACTTAATGATGATATTTTATCACTTATCCTTGAGTTACATGCTAGCATTCGAACCACTAACCATCTCCGGATGCTATGTCCCCAAGTGTTATAGGGGCCGAAGCACCTTCTTCTCTACCTGCACAGTGATTAGTAGATCAAAGCGGTTCATGCATTGACCTAAACTGGTAAGATACCTCACTATAGAAGTTCTTTATCTCTTTGTCTCTTATAATTAAAATTAGTCTCATTTGGATGCTATCGGCGGTGTCTTGTCCCGATATATACATTTGTTGACTTTGGTTTAGTATAAAGGTATTGTGAACAACTGTGAACCTGGGTGCAAGCTACTTATCATGAATCTAATATTTAATTATGATATTATTTCCTCAATCTTAATTTGTAGGTTGCAGTTCCTTCGCATCCTATTGTATGATAGATGATTTGGTCGAGTTATTGGGGAGACCTCCGATTAAAGTGAGCTTGGGGTGCCCATATGACATGGCTCGGGGTTTGGGATATGTCAAAGAAGTAGTGAATGTGGTGTAGGTTTAATGGTTGAAGTTTAATGCCCCGAGAGTACACCCTTGGCATCACACGGTGCTTGCAGTCTCGAGGGACCATAAGCTAACCCATGATCTAGTACCTGCTGTGAGCACTGAATAATATAATAACATATGCCAAATTTAACTGAGGAATGCCATAAGGTTTTAAATCATAAATATGATAAAAAATCTGTAAGGAAAAACAAATAATACTGATAAAAACATCTAACAATGACAATTGAAATCTGAGAACTAACTGTCTAAAATATTCGAAAGCCTCTAAACTGACTGAATGAGAGTTGATGGGATAGGCCATAACTAACTCCATCTAACAACTGAACTAAAAACATAAATATAAAATAGTATGTCCTTAAAATATGAGGACTAATCACTGCTACGGCTGATAATCTAGAAAGTCTATTTGCTATCCAGGAACTTAGCTTCCGAACCTATGATATGATACATCATAGCGCAAGAAAAGAGTATGCAATCAGTACTTTGAATGTACTTGAATGCTAAATAAGGTAGGCTGATATGCATGGTTTCATGAACATGAGTAATAACTGTCAGAATATATATATAGCATGACATACTGAATAAAATACCTGGAATCTGTAAGAACTGAAAATGCATGACCAAGCATAAAACATGTTCGGAATATAATCTGAAATTTGAGATAGTCAATACTGATAACTGAATAACTGATGTCTGTATGCTATGGTCAAGCAAATCCAAAATTGAATCACTGAACTGATGTCTGGATTGAGAATGTGGGAGCTATCATCTATTGGACATGCCCCAAATTAGCAAATTTGGCATCCAACCTTTGACCCCAGTTAGAAGGGTGTCAGTACCGTGCCATGGGTACTAACAATGGTTGTGTGGATCAATTGATGTACTATCATGAAGGACTAAGGGTGTCAAACCTTAAATGACTGGTGACCCCTGCGAAGTTGTAATGCCTAAACATAGGGGTGACTCTTCATATCCTACCCTGGCTATGTAGTTCAGGAGTAAAGGGACTGCTACTAAACGGGGAAGCTGCTATCCCTGCACTCGTTCAATGCTAAATCCTAATCCCAACTGAACTGACTCAAAATACTAAACAGTTCTAAGTTTAACTGTTTATGATGACTGACTAAATTGATAATGCTCAAAATATATTCTGAAATATTCTGAAGATACTGAGACTAAGTAAACAACTAAATTTTTTGATATTCATAACCCCTAAGACTCGATATCAATGCCAACAATATCATATCAACAATTTGAGAAAATTACATATAATCAATATTCAAAACTCATTCCTTGAGGAATTTAATCAAACACTTTTAATGCATGGCTTAAACATGGGAATCATTTTATTTCAGCGCAAATAGCTAGCATGATTTGGATACTAAATTTCCAAAATAAGTCTTAAATCAGCGAACAACACTATTCAAAACATTTAGGGTTTAATAACAATAATAATTTCATGGAAACATGATATAAAAATCGAGGTTCATAGAAATTCATGGGTGAAATTTATGGAAACATAAAAATCATAATCTTTGAACTTGAAATTGGGTTCTTGAACTCCATGGGTGAAAAGGACCCATGGATGAACATTTAACATACCTTAGTGTTTTAATCTTGCAAGAAAATTTTAGTTCTTGATCGTTTTTGGGAGGAGAATCTTGAATTCCTAAGCTTTCTGGAGAAAATTTGGTTGAACTTGACGAATAGTGGGAGAGCTTAGGGTTTCATGTTGAAAAAAATTCGAGAATGTGAGAAAAATATGCTCCTTTAGTTTTTATATCTCGTGTTTTCACGTGAGCATGTCACCGTGATGCAGTGAAATTGTAGTGGCGCACTGATTTTTTGACAAACGCTGATTTGGGCATCACCAAGATGTGGTGATCCCTTCATTGCGAAATCCATCATGACGCGGTACAATCACGGAGGCTCTCTGAAAATGATGATTGCCTTTTCACCCTTCACCGCAATATAGTTACTCC
Source organism: Capsicum annuum (assembly GCF_002878395.1). Taxonomy (NCBI): domain Eukaryota; kingdom Viridiplantae; phylum Streptophyta; class Magnoliopsida; order Solanales; family Solanaceae; genus Capsicum; species Capsicum annuum. Next base: position 177,995,866 of record NC_061121.1, on the reverse strand, counting down.
CTCACCATGATACTCACCGTGATGTGGCCTAATTATATTGAGCTGCTAGTTTGCCAAACCAAATGAGATCAAAAATTTGTACAAAAAGTCTGAAACTTAGTCGAGACGTGCTATTTAGACCCCTGAAAAAGAATCAACTAATAAACTTACATCACGGGTTCTGGAAAGTTACTTTCGAGGGTTACCAAGGTTAGGAGGCTAAAACTTAATCTAAGCTCCCATTACTAAGCAAATCTTTAGGTGCTAAGCCTTTTACAATATGAAGAGTAGCTGGTCTGAACTTAGAAAGTAGGGGTATTACAATATTTCCACCTTGGGAACATTTGTCCTCGAATAAGACTGAATAAGCTGAGAATACAGAGGCACTAAAATTACACACTGATTATGCATAACTAAAAACATGATTACATGACTAAGTCAGAAACATGGTGACTGACTCAACCGATTCATGAATGCATGCAATAACATGAAAGTAATTACATGTCTGGAATTAGAAGTGATAAACAAGAACTTTATGGAGAACTATTCCATGAGCTGAGTCTGAATTGATGGACATAAGGTGGGGGTACTTGGTCTGCATATCTTCTTCTGCTTCCCAAGTATCTCCCTCAACATCCTGATTCCTCTAAAGCACTTTGACCAAGGGAACTTCTTTGTTCCTTAGTCTGCGAATCTGATGAACTAAGATTTAAGCTGGGATTTCTTCATAGGAAAGATCACTCTAAATGTCTACGCTTTCTAAGGGAACAACTATAGCTCACCAATACACTTCTTCAAAAAAGAGATATAGAAAACTGGGTGTGCTGATGCTAAGTCTGCAGGAAACTCAAGCTCATAATCTACCTTAACGAAAAGGCTCCAAATCCCTAAAGGGCCAACATATTGGGGACTAAGCTTCCCCTTCTTACCAAAACTCTTCACTCCCTTTATGGGAGAGATTTTCAAGTATACAAAATCACCAATATCAAACTCAAGATCTTTCTTTCTTACATCTGCATAAGATTTCTGTTGGCTTTAAACTGCCTTAAGCCTCTCCCTAATCAACTTTGCTTTCTCTAAAGCATCAAACACCAAGTCCGGCCCAACTAGCGTGGTTTCTCTTACTTCAAATAATCCAATCAGAGATCTACATCTCCTTTCATATAGAGCCTCAAACAGAGCCATCTAAATACTAGAATGATAGCTGTTATTATATGCAAATTCAATCAAAGAAAAGTGATCATCCCAACTGCCCTTAAAGTCAACTACATATGCTCTCAACATATCCTCAAGGGGATGAATAGTCTTTTCTGCCTGACAATCGGTCTGAGGGTAGAAGGCTGTACTGAGGTGAAATTGAGTACCAAGGTACTTCTAAAAAGCTTTCCAAAAGTAAGTGGTAAATGAGTACCTCTATCTAAAAAGATAGACAATGGGACACTGTACAACCTAACCAACTATCTAATATAGACCTTGGCATAGTCCTTGGCTAAATAAGAAGTATGGACTGGTAAGAAATGGGATTATTTGGTCATGCTGTCTACAATGATCCAAATCGAATCATGCTGCTGACGAGTACAAGGCAAACCTATCATAAAATCCATGTTCACTATCTCCCACTTCCAAGTAGGAATACTGATCACCTGCTGATTGAGAAATTTAACCTGCTGACAAGTGGAGAACTTAGCAAGAAACTATGCAATATCTCTCTTTATCCAACTCCACTAATAGATTTCCTGTAGATTGCGGTACATCTTCATGGCCCCTAGATGAATAGAGTAACGCGCACCATGTTCTTCTGCAAAAATTCATTGTCTCAAATCTGCAACACATGGAACACACAATCTACCTTGGCAACGCAGCACCCCATATTTCTCTTGGGAGACAACCTCTACTTTCTGATCTCTGAATGACTCCATCAGCTTCACTAGAATGGGATACCTATCTTGTTTTTCTTTCACTCTGGCAACCAAAGAAGATTTTGAACTATTCTGAACCCAAACACTACCCTCAGCTGAATCAACCAAACGAATACCTAATATGGAAAGCTGATGAACTTCTCTAACTAACTTTTTTCTATCACCCTCAACATGAGCAACACTACCCATAGACAATCTACTTAGGGCATATGCCACTACATTGGCCTTGCTCGGGTGATACAAAACATTCATATCATAATCTTTCAACACTTTTAACCATCTCCTCTGGCGTAGATTCAAATCCTTTTGCAAAAACACATATTGAAAGCTTTTGTGATCTGTGAACACATCAACATGCACCTGATATAAATAGTGCCTCCAAATCATTAAGGCAAACACAACAGTTGCTAGCTCAAGATCATGGGTAGGGTAATTCTTTTCATGGGGCTTAAGTTGTCTATAGGAATAGGCCACAACCTTACCCCTCTGCATCGAAACATATACAAATCCAACTTTGGAAGCATAAAAGTAAATAACAAACCCATCCAAACTATCTGGTAATGTCAAAATAGGGGTTGTACTAAGTTGAGTCTTGAACTCCTGAAAACTCTTCTCAAAAGAATATGACAGTTGTAACTTAACTTTCTTCTGATTCAATTTGGACATAGGGGATGCAATAGAAAAGTCCTTCAACAAATCATTGGTAATAGCCAGCCAAACCCAAGAAACTTCTAATATCTGATGTAGAGATGGGTCTGGGGCAGTTTTTCACCACCTCAGTCTTTTGAGGATTGACTCTAATGCCATAACCGAAAATAATATGGCTAAGGAAGGCTACTAATCTTATGCAAAATTCACATTTACTGAATTTACCGAATAACAGGTGGACTCTAAGAGTCTGCAATACTATTCTGAGGTGATTTTCAAGATAATTTTTTTTGGTAGTAGACAAGGATGTCATCAATAAAGACTATGAAGAACATGTCCAAGTACTGCTTGAACACTTGGTTTATCAAGTCCATGAAGGTTGCAAGGGAATTTTTAAGACCAAAGGACATGACTAGAAACTCAAAGTTACCATACTGAGTTCTAAAAGCTATTTTCAAAATGTCATATTCTTTGACTCTAAGCTGATGATAGCCGGATCTAAGGTCTATCTTAGAAAAATAACTGGCATCCTTAAGTTAGCCGAGCAAGTCATCAATTATAGCAAGTGGGTATTTATTTTCGATGGTGACTTTAATCAGCTGAAGGTAGTCAATACACATTCTAAGAGAACCGTCTTTCTTACGTACGAATAGGATTGGTGCGCCCCATGGGGAAATGCTGGGCCTGATGAATCCCTTATCTAGGAGATCATTCAACTATTTTTTTGACTCTTTGAGTTCAGTTGGAGCCATTCTGCATGGCAGAATAAGTATATACTGAGTATCTAGAAGAAGGTCTATTTCTATGTCAATTTCCCTTTTGGGAGGAACTCTGGGAAGATCTTCAACGAACACATCTAGAAATTCCCTCACTACTGAAACCGACTCAAGAATTGGAGCCATAAGATTAGAGTCTTTGACTCAGACATAATGGTAAATACACCCCTGGATATTATCTTCCTTGCTTTAAGGGACGAAACAAGATGACCCCTAAGAGATGTAGTACTACCTCTCTATTCAAGGACTGGTTCATTTGGAAACTAAAAATAAACTACTCTATTTCTACTATAAACTAAAGTATAATATGAGTGGATACAATCCATGCTAAGAATGACGTTAACATCCATCATCTCTAACTCTGCAAGATCAACTGAAGTAACTTTCTGAGACACTATAATCGGGCAGTTCTTGTATGCCCGTCGGGCTATAATTAAGACACTGACTAGGGTAGACACTGAAAAAGGCAGTGCTATAGTTTCGGGACCGACGCTGAAGTTGATGGCTATATAAGGGGTAACAAAAGAAAGAGAAGCTCTGGGGTCTAATAAAGCATAAACATGTAAATGAAAGACTTTCAACGTACCAGTGACGATATCAGGAGAATGTTTTTGATCCTGTTGGGACTTAAGGGAATTCAATCTATTTGGATACTGACCACTGGTAGCATTGGAAGCGGCACCCTGCTGAGTTGGGCGGCCGGCTAAAATTGATTACTGATGGGACTGGCCCTATTAGTGCAAATCCCTACCTTTCTGAGAAACTACCCAACACTACCGAATCCGATAGCCTGCTTTGCCCTACCCAAAGTATACATCATTATCCTTTCTACACTCACCCTGATGGTTTCTACTATATTTCTATTAAAGAGGAATCGAATGACCACTATTAACACTGTCTTGGGACTTAGAGCTTGGCGTTGTATCCCTATTATCATTTCTGAATTTGGGTACTGTGGCACTAGCTGAAGATAGAGCTGGGACTAAATATTTCTCACAAAACTAAGGATGGTTACAACCTTCTGACCTTGGTTGATTGAAATTAACACTACCTATTATAGCCCTCTTGTTCTCCCTTTCTCTTTTTATAGTCTTCTATTCCTCAATCTATTGAGCATGGACCATCATCCAAGCAAAGTCAATCTCCTTAATCAACATTGTAATCCTACACTACTTGACAACACTGTTAGATACCCTAGACACAAACTTTCTCATCTTAGATCTGCTATCAGTTACCACATGAGGAGCATACCCAGCTAACTGAGTAAACTTGAGGAAATGCACTTTTGTACTCATGTTGCCCTGCCTAAAATTAATAAACTCTAACACCTTAGCCTCTCCCAACTATAACTAAAATAATCTATCTAAGAAGGTAGTAGCAAACTCTTCCCATTTTATAGGCCCTGCATCTGAGCCTCTATCTACCTTCCAATGCTTAAACCATGTATGGGATACATCCTGCAGCTGGTAAGCAGCAATTTCAACACTTTCACTAGAACTCACCCCCATTATATTTGTTACCTTGTAGACCATGTCTAAGAAATCCTACGGATTCTTTTCACATTTGGATATCGACAATAGAGAAGGATTCATTCAAGTAAAGTCCCGAATACTAGCTGTGGAAGTATTAGCCACTGGGTTGGCAAATGGCTGGATGAATATTCTAGGAGGCTACAAAATCAGCTATAGTAGTGAATGCAACTCTAAGCTTTGTATGAGAAATATGCTCGTTTAGGGGATTTTCCTAAATGGGCGGAGATGTTGGCTGGTTCATATTTCTTCTTCCGTTTGTCTTTCTGAGAGGCATATTCTATAAACAGAAGGGAGAATAGATTATACAGAGAGTTTAACATGAGCTCATGCTCAGTTACACGATATGAACTCTAAAAAAAGGGCAACTTTTCCTAAAATACCTCATAGCCTCTTATCCATTAGTGTGGTGCGCTTCATACCCATGCACAAGACTCTACTTGATGTGGCTTTCAGACGTTCTAGGACACTTTAAAACCTTAGGATCTACTGAAGAATGATAACTAAATACCTAATATCTGTATGCTATGGTCAAGCAAATCTGAAATTGAATCACTGAACCGGTGTCTAGACTGAGACTGTGGGAGCTCTCATTTAACCGACATGCCCCAAATGACCAAATTTGGGGTCCAACCTATGACCCAAGTTGTAAGGGTGTAAGTACCATGCCATGGGTACTAACACAAGCTATGTGGATCCACTGAAGTACTGTACCGAAGGACTAACAGTGTCAAGCCTAAACTGATGGGTGACCCATAGAAGGTAGTCAACCTTAAATTGATGGGTGACTCCTTATATCCTACACATTCTACGTAGTTCTGGAGTACAAAGACTGCTACTAACAAATTTTCCTGTCTGACGGGGAAGTCGCCATCCCTACACTCTCTTGTTGCTAATTCCTACTCCCAACTGAATTGATCCGTAATACTAAAGTATTCTAAGTTTAACTAATTATGATGACTGACTGATCTGATAATGCTCATAACATATTTGGAAACTATTTTGAAGATACTGAGACCAAGTAAACAACTAAGTTTTTGGGTATTCATAACCCCCAGGACTCAATATCAATGACAACAAGATCATGTCAATATTTTGAGAACAAGACATATAATCAATATTCAAAACTCATTCCTTAAGGTATTTTATCAAACAATTTTAATGCATGTCTTAAACATGGGAATACTTTTATTTCAATGTAAATAGCTAGCATGATTTTGGTACTAAATTTCCAAAATAAGTCTTAATCAATAAATAACACCATTCAAAATATTTAGGGTTTAATAACAACAAAAATATCATGGAAACATGATATAAACATCAAGGTTCATAGAAATTCATGGAAACATATAAAAATCATAATCTTTGAACTTGAAATTGGGTTCTTGAACTCAATGGGTGAAAAGTGCCCATGGATGAATATTTAACATACCTTATGGTTTCAATCTTGCAAGAAAATTATAGTTTTTGATCATTGTTGGGTGGAGAAGTTTGAATTCCTAAGCTTTCTTGAGAATGTAATGGTTGAACTTTATGAACAATGGAAGAGGTTAGGGTTTCTTGTTGAAAAATTGGAGAATGTGAGAAAAACATGCCCTTTCAGTTGTTATATCTCGTGTTTTCACGATTTGTGGCCATAGGAAAGGACTAAAATGCCTTTGGTAATTCAAAATTCGAAACTGGAGTCTCGATTGAGGCTTCACCACGATGTAGTGAGCGTATCATGGTGATACCCACTACGATGCGGTGGAATCGCAGTGACCCACTATTTTATTGGCAAATGCTAATTTAGGCAACACTGAGGTCCGGTGAGCCCCTCATTGCAAAATACACCATGACGCGCTGCATTCACGATGGCTCTCTCGATTGCCTTTTCAATCTTCACCGCAATGCAGTGACTCCCTTACCGTGATACTCACCGCGATGCGGCCTAATCGCGGTAAGCTGCTATCTTGCCAAAACAAAAAATGCTATCCAAATCTTGTCTAAATAATCCAAAACTTACTCGAGACATGCTACTTAGACCCCTGAACAAGAATCAAATAATAAACTTACATCACAAGGTCGGGAAAGTCACTTTCTAGGGTTTTCAAGGTAAGGAGGCTAAAAGTTAAGCTAAGTTCCCATTACTTAGAAAATTTTCAGGTGCTAAGCCTTTTATACTATGATGAGGAATTGGTCTAAACTTAGAAAGTATGGCGTATTACAATATCTCTTCCTTGGGAACATTAGTTCTCGAATGAAAATGAATAAGCTAATAATACAGAGGCACTAAGATTGCACACTGATTATGTATAACTAAAAAACATGATTGTATGACTAATTCTGAAATATGGTTACTGACTGAATAGATTCATGAATGTATGCATAACATAAAACTGATTACATTGATGGATTTATAAGGGATAAAGAAGAACTTTAGGGAAAACTGTTACCATGAGCTGAGTCTGAATTGATGGAGAAAAGATGGGGGTACTTGGTCCGCATATCTGCTTCTTCTTCCCAAGTAGCTCCCTTAACGACCTAATTCCTCCAAAGAACTTTGACCAAGGGAACTTAATTTTTCCTTTGTTTGTGAATCTGACAATCTAAGATTTCAACTAGGAGTTCTTCGTAGGAAAGATTGCTCTTAATGTCTATGCTTTCTAAGGGAACAACTACAGCTGGTTCACCAATACACTTCTTCATCAAAGAGATATGGAATACTGGGTGCACCGATTCTAAGTCTACAGCAAACTCAAGCTCATAAGCCACCTTTCTGAAATAGCTCAAAATCCTGTAAGGGCCGACATATCGAGGACTAAGCTTCACTTTCTTGCCAAACCTCTTCACTCCCTTCATGGGAGAGATTTTCAAGTATTTAAAATCACCAATATCAAACTCAAGATATTTACTTCTCATATTTGCATAAGATTTCTATCATCTCTAAGCTGCCTTAATCCTCTCCCTAATCAACTGTACTTTCTCTAAAGCATCAAGCACTAAGTTAGGACCTACTAGTACAGTTTCTCCTACTTCAAATCAACCAATCGGAGATCTACATCTCCTTCCATATAGAGCCTTAAACGAAGCCTTCTGAATACTTGAATGATAACTGTTATTATACATAAACTCAATCAAAGGCAAGTGATAATCAAAACTTCCTTTAAAGTCAACAACACACGTTCTCAACATGACCTCAGGGTCTGAAATATCCTTTCTTCCTGACCATTTTTCTGAGGGTGAAAGGTTGTACTGAGGTGAACTTGAGTACCAAGGCCCTTCTGAAAAGCTTTCCAAAAGTGAGAGGTAAATTGAGTACCTCTATTTGAAATGATGGACAACAGGACACTGTGCAACCTAAGAAACTCTCTAATATAGAGCTTGGCATAGTCCTCAGATGAATAAGATATATCGACTGGCAAAAAATAGGCTGATTTGGTCATCCTGTCTACAATGACCCAAATTAAATCATGCTGCTAACGAGTACGAGGGAAACCTGTCATAAAATCTATGTTCACTACCTCCCACTTCTAAGTTGGAATACAAAACTCCTACATAGACCCACTAGGCTTCTAACGCTCAATCTTAACCTGCAGACAAATGGAGCACTTAGCTACAAACTCTGAAATATCTCTGTTCATCCCACTTCACCAATAGATTCCCATAGATCGAGGTACATCTTCATGGACCCTAGATGAATAGAGTAATGGGCACCAAGTCCTTTTACAAGAATTCACTGTAACAACACATCAATACATAGCACAAATAATCTACCCAGGCAATGCAACATCCCATCTCCCCCTTGGGAGACAAACCTCTACTTTCTGATCCCCGACTGACTCCTTCAGCTTTACTAGGCTGGGATCTCTATTTTGCTTTTATTTCACTTCAGCAACCAAAGAAGATTCTAAACTATTATTAACCCAAACACTACCCTCAGCAGAATCAACCAAAAAAACACCTAATCTGGCAAGCAGATGAACTTATCTAACTAACTTCTTTCTATCACCCCCAACATGAGCAATAGTACCCATAGAAAATTTACTTAGGGAATCTGTCACTACATTGGCCTTGCCCGGGTGATACAAAACACTCATATCATAATTTTTCAATAATTCTAACCATCTCTTCTGGCACAAATTTAAACCTTTCTGCAAAAACACATACTGCAAGCTTTTGTGATCTAGGAACACATCAACATACACCCCATACAAATAGTGCCTCCAAATCTTTGAGTCAAACACAATAGCTACTAACTTAAGATCATGGGTAGGGTAATTCTTTTCATGGGGCTTAAGCTATCTAGAGGCATAGGCCACAACCTTAACCCTTTACATCAAAACATATCTCAAACCACTATGGAAGTATCACAGTACACAACAAACTTATCTGAACCATCTGGCAATGTCAAAACTAGGGTTGTAGTGAGTCGAGTCTTCAACTCCTCAAAACTTTTCTTACATGAATTTGAAAACTAAACCTTAACTTTCTTTTAAGTAAATCTGGATATAGGGGATGCAATAGACAAAAATCCTTTAACAAACCATCGGTAATAGCCAGTAAAACCTAAGAAACTCCTGGTTTATGATGAGGAAATGGGTCTGGGCCAATTTCTCACCGGCTCAGTCATTTAAGGATTGACTCTAATTCTATCACGGGTAATAGTATGGCCAAGGAAAGCTATTGATCTTAACAAATATTCTCACTTACTAAATTATCGAACAACTGATGGGCTCTAAGAGTCTGCAATACTATTCTAAGGTGATTTGCATGATCATTTTTGTTACAGGAGTAGACAAAGATGTCATCAATAAAGGTTATGACGAACATGTCCATATACTGCTTGAACACTTAGTTTATCAAGTCCATAAAGGCTAATGGGGCATTGGTGACACCAAAGGACATGACTAGAAACTCAAAGTGTCCATTCTGAGTTCTAAAAAGTTCTTTTGCAATGTCATATTCTCTGACACTTTGCTGGTGATAGCTGGATCTGAGGTCTATCTCAAAAAAATAACTTGCATCCTGAAGTTGGTCGAACAAGTCATCAATTATGGGAAGTGGATATTTGTTTTTGATGGTGACTTTGTTCAACTGACGATAGTCAATACACATTATAAGAGAACCACTTTTCTTATACATGAATAGGACTAGTACGCCCATGGGGAAACGCTGGCCTAATGAATCCATTATCTAGGAGATCTTTCTACTATTCTTCCAACTCTTTGAGTTTAGGTGGAGCCATTCTACATGGAAGAATAGAGATAGGCAGAGTATCTAGAAGAAGGTCTATTCCGAAGTCAATTTCTCTTTCGGGTGAAACTCTAGGAAGATCTTCAAGGAAGACATCTGAAATTGCCTTACCACTAAAACCAACTCAAGAGTTGGAGCCTTTGGATTAGAGCCTTTGAATCAGACAAGATGGTAAATACACCCCTTAGATATCATCTTCCTCATTCTAAGGTATAAAATAAGATGAACCCTAAGAGCTATAGTTCTACCTCTCCATTCAAGGATTTGTTCATTTTGAAACTGAAAATGAACTAATCTATTTCTACAATCAACTGAAAAATAACATAAGTGGAGCAAATATATGTCAAGAATGATGTCAAAAGCCATAATCTCTAAATCCACAAGATCAACTGAAGTAGCTTTCTTAGATACTGTAATCGGGAAGTTGTTGTATACCCACGGGGCTATACTAAAATAGAATCCTTAAAATAATGTCTTAACTAAGACTAT
>NC_061121.1:177973583-177982291 GCF_002878395.1 Capsicum annuum | reverse complement strand
TGTCTTAATTAAATAACTCATAAGAATAAGGGCATAACTTTCAACTTAAGGAAATTAACACACTAGAGAGCTCCTCTCAAGCCTGTTGTGTAACTTTTGAAATTTCTTCTAGAAAATATAGAAGCATTACCTTGGGAAGAACTAGAGCTTGCAAATCATGTTATCTCAAAAATAATACATAGAGGGAGAAGTATAGATTAACATTGTAGATTCTGAGGAGGAATCTGAAAGCACACCTAACCTAGGCTTAGTTCACGACTTTTATGAACATGAATAAAGTACTTCAATATTTGGAACTCAAAAGCACTGACAGGATACTTTCTAGATCTTTTACAATCCCATAACTATCTACGGAGAATTAAGCTTAATTGTTTTTGATACCTTAAAAATGAGGCAAAGTTGGCCAGAATAGAGTAACATGAGAATCTATAAAAGCTTCTTGGAGAATCGTTTTATAGCATGATCTTAGACTTGAAAGAAGGGAAACATTTCCTAAATGACCTGTACCTCTCGAAGAAAAGTACAGACGTCTCCGTACCATTCCGCAAGAATCTACTAGACACGACTTCATAGACACCCTAGGACACTTGAACTCTGTGCTCTGATACCAAGTTTGTAACGCCCCGAAAACGGGTCCCGAGATGTTACACGGTGCTTAAGGTCACAAGTGACGCTAAGTTAACCCTTCTACTAGCATAACTCATAAGAAATTGAATAATAATACAAATCCATACAAATTAGCAGAAATTAACTCTTTTCTGGATCTGATCGATACAAAAATGGAATTTTACAGGATTACAATTCTGCCTTTACAACCAAAATTAAAACAAAATACATCAACTTCTACTGGCTGTCTATGAAGCCTATACTAGTACTGGTTGTAGGTAGCTGGGTCATGACTCCCGACTACCCCAACTCAATACATCTGAATAAAGAAAATACAACACTATAAACTCTGCATAACAAACCCAAGCCCTTGAATCAAAAGGACTCATCACCTGCTGACTGGATACCACGAACTAACTGGATCTGAAGGTACAACTATACCTTGTACCTATATTTCAAGAAAATATAGCCCATATACGAATATGTGGGTTAGTACCATGGAAATATACAGAGCATATGGGGGTGCAATGCATATATAAAACAATATCTTAATATCATCATAGTTTATAAAACTATGCATGCTGATATAGATGACTCACTTAGCTCGAATTAAATCATCAAAATCATGAGAGGATGAAATAAGTATAATAACACATGTAAGTCATCATATAATTTGTCAATCACTTTTAGTTCATCAAGAATATCAATTATCATAATGTAACTATCATTTAAATCTTTTGAAAGAATAACTTTCACAATTCCACTTTTAAATCACTTCACTATTCACCATAGACATAAGGAAACATACACACACTGGGAGATCCTATAACCGACATAAACTATGTGAGCTACATGGAGTCCAACGAACAACCCGTGTTGGGGAGAGACATCCTATACTCGCCATTGGAGTAGCACTTCCAGTATCAATTCAAAAACACTAGTGGTCACTATATAAATCAGCCTCAGGCTCATATCTTATGGGGGCATGTAGTTCTAGGAAAGAAAGGTTACTTTAGATCTCCCACTCGGTGCTAAAGATTACTCTCGAACTTTGCTCAAAAATTTAAATCAGCCTCAGGCTCACATTAAAGAAAATCCACAATAAACACTTCAACAATTTTCATCGGGAGCCAATTTGCTACCCCTTTATCATAATCTATAAAAATGTGAATTTCTTTCACAGTCGAGTTCAAAATAACTCATTCACGACCAAAAGGTTAAATCATTCATAATATCTCAAATATTCAATATCAAAGTGCTTATAACACACACTTTCTCAAAAAAAAAAATATAATTTCCAATAGGGATTCACGACCTAAATATCAAAATCATGATAAATATCATTCAAGATTTATGCTTTATATCACCACACATGTAAATTCATATTTCAAAATCATTAACATCAATATTTCATAATAATCATCATAAGATATGTATTCATGCTTCAAATTCATAAAAATCAAATAAAATCATGCCTTTGTAAAGAAAATTACTTTTGGGCACAAGAACGAATGAGAGTTTATGTTAAAAACCCCTACATGCCTTGTATGATGAACTTTAGATCGATACTCATTTTTTAGATATTAATCGTGCCTTTGAATAATGGTTCTTGGAGTTCTTGAACTAGGAACTTGGAATCTTGAATAAATTTGCAGAATTAATGGTGAACTTTGGAGGTTCTTGAAGTTGGATGTAGGAGCTTAGGGTTTTCTTTTTGAGGGAATTTGATGAACTATAGCATATAATGCTTCCAATAGGCTATAATATAGGGTTTAGATGGATTTGGGTGAGGGGAAATGACCAAAACTCCCCTAAAAATCAAATAATTTTTGAATTTGTCCCTTGGTGGACTATTTTGATTGTCTGAAGTAGATCAACCATAATGTTTTACTCCGATATCCAAATTGGATGAAACCAATTTCATTAGAAATAGAACTATCATATCTTTTCATTGATATATAGTATCTCACCCAGATCATTGTGTATGAGGAGTTATGATTGTTTGAAGTTGACCCAAAAATTTAATTTTGATAGGATGAAGTAGATCGATTATAACTTTTTGCTCCAATAGACAAATTGGATGAAACCAATTTGATTGGAAAGAGGACTCGTAGAGATTTTCGTTGATATATAGTAGATCACCCAGATCATTATGTACAAAGAGTTAAGATTGTTTAAAGTTGGACCAAAAATACGTCAGGCCTCAGTACTTTTTTTTCCTGCACGTTTTACTGTTCACAGTTCTATCGGAATGGTCGTAGTTCAATCGGAATGTTCGTAACTCATTACTCGAGTGTCCATTTTCGATGATCTACATATCGTTGGAGAATTATTCAATACTCTACGCAATTGTAGGTCAACATCTTTGAATTACTACACAGAAAATTTATGGATCTCTCTAAAGCGTAGAACTCGATATGTTTGTCACAAAATCTTTACAAAGAAAATTTTCTGGGGTATTACAATACATCAACCAACCCTTCCACAAATTTGAAACAAGAACACAACAAGATGCAACACAACACATATCATGACATCATAAATCTTAGCCAAAATTTTTGCTCAAAACCAAAAATTTTTGCAAGGCCACATTCTTAAGTGTTTTAAAATCCAACTTAAAATAGTATATGGGTTTATAAACTGAAAACCAACTCTGATTTTCTTACAGAGATAATATTCATGAGGAAACTTGTGGATTTTATGTCTTATCTTAGATTATAAGATCAATCTGAACTTTAATTATGTTGTAATACTTGTAAATAAAGTTTATAAGCTTAAACTTCTTATAAACTCAATAGCTTATGCTTGAACTTGAAATCATTCTTTATATCATAGAAACTTTATATCAAAATATCAAATTCAATGCTCAAATTGAATTTTTTTATCAATTCATTAAACTTTATGTCAAAATAATGAAATTCATCTCATAATAGCAATCATGGAAGTAAAAGCATGTGTAAAGATAAATTCGTATGCAAACTGAACTTTTAAATCATTTGATAATACCATAATCTAAAAAACATGAAAATTGAGTATAAATCCTAATTGAAATCACATAAATTCAACTTGAAAAATCAATGCTTTTGGGAACAGGATGAAAGCTTATCCTTGCTCAAACACCATATACCTGAATTTGATGAATATCTTAAGGGAAGGTTGAATTTTAGATTTGGGACTTGAACTTTTGAGAGAAACCCTACTTCTTTTATTCTTGAGAGTGGATAGAATAATGAATTTTAAAACTGACTTTGAATGGGAAAAATAGCGTCTATTGGATGATTTAAGTTATGGAAGAGGAGTTTGGTGAAAGGAAATGACCAAATAACCCCTAAGGAAACCTAAAAAAATTGGAAAAATTTTTAGTTGATGACTTAGCTAATAGCTCATCAACTAGTTGATGGTTTATCAACTTAGTCATAAACCTATAGTTGGGATTGGACACTTTCTAGCTAAGGTTGATGACTTAGTTGATAGCTTGTCAACTAGTTGATGGCATATACACAAAGTAATCACATTCTCTAAATGAGTTAGGGACTTTTCTGGTTAAGGATGATGACTAAGTTGATAGCTCATTACTTAGTTGACAGCTTATCCCTTAAGTTGTCACCTTGTTGAAAAACAAACACTCCTAAGTAAAATGAGCAGAATTTTCTACTCCGATATCGAATTAAGGTAAAATAGGATTAGTTGGAAAGAAGACTAGAATATATTTTATTTGATATATAGTAGGCCACCTGAATCGATATATTATAGGAGTTACACTTGGTTAAAGTTGACCCTTGTAGGATACGATACTAATACTCAGTCGATATAAATGCTTTCAACTTAACTTTGCTCTATGTTTTTTCTATGACCACAATCACATCATAAAAACTTCACACATAAGGTTAATGGCCAAGATACTTAATTATGGCTTGACATGATCTCTTTGGGGTCTTTAATCATGTATGAATAGTTGGAAACTTATATTGGAGCTTGTGGGATATTACATTATCTCCCCCTTGGGATTATTCGTCCTTGAATTAAGGCTAATATTTGGATAAAAAGAATGTAATTACTATATTGAAACTAAAATTCTAAAATTAATCATATGTCATAACTGAAACTACCTCTTAATAGGGTATTGACTCGGCTAATACATATGGGACATGTCCACATATATAGGAATCGTATGAAATGATGTTGACATAACAAGTCTGCTAATGAAGGATAAAACTGAGCTGAAATGATAAAACTTCATTCATGAAATTGATTTTTGAGCTAAATTGATTGACTATAAGGAGATGATACATGATAAGAGTTTAGAACTTACTTTAAACATTCATTAAATAATCATACATATAGAATTTTGAAGTGATAGCTAATGTGATAGAATATCCAAGAGTTACTAAGAGTGGAATATGAGTTTCCTCAAACTTACCTTATCATAACTTCAAATAACAACCAAGGGAAAGAATTTTGTGCATGATTTGGTTATGGAATTTGAGAAAGGAATTGCGACATGGTAACAACTCTATAACATAGGATATCGACATATAGAACAGAAGCTAGAATAGGATTACTATGTCTTAGGTAATGTAACTGTTAACTTTCAAGCTTAGCCACACTTCTCAAATACTCTCTCAACAATACTTTTCCTCTTAAACTACACTTTATTTAATGCAATTTATAACCTTCACATGGGTAAATATGACTACTACAAATAAATTTTGAGTTGAACTGCATACTCTCACCAAGTTCAATCCTAACTCGACATCACAAGATACTATACACAACACTATAATTCTAGTCTAAACTACCAGATTCAATATTTTATGTCTTTGCAGAGCTCTTATCTTAAGAATAATACTCCTTACCACTTCAAAACTAACTCAAAGCTATAATTTGGAATTTACTAGTGCATCATGCATTCATTAACTTACCCACCAATATGACATTCAAGCCTATCATTATAACCATGTATGAGCTTCAACGCAACAAACTCAGTTAGGAATTTTCCATACTCCTTAATACCTCTATCAATAACCACTTTTATACATTATCCTTAAAAAGGTATACATAGAATTCCAAACTGACGATGACATATACCAAATATTTGCCTCAATCTACCTTCATCTTTTTGCCTTAGACAAAATAAGCATACAATAATCTTCCTTAATGATGGATATCTATACTTTCTCATCTAAGCCATTGCTCATCCCTTTTTATCACTACTATCTTCACATAAGAAGAGGTCACTAAAGGGATAGAACATGAGGACCTAAAGTATACAGGAAAACTATACATAGCTTTGACACTTAAATTAGGCCTGAGGAATACAGCATTAAAGGAATATATTCATTAAAGAGATCTAAACTGTGGACATACATATCATAATGTAAATCTCACATATCATTAAGGGTGTACTATGAATTCTTAAAACTAAGCATACTCTGAAACATCAGTTCAACTTATCATAAATTACTTAACATAAGAATGGGATTCATAGATTCATGAGGAATGACTTGAATAACTGAGTGAAGCTGTTACTTTTTTACTAGAGTTGAGAATGAACTTGAATATGCATAAAGTGTAAAAACATTGGTCATGGGCTTGACCCTATCATGCAAGACATGGATAGGGTGCCATAATGACTGAAATCTAAGAAAAGAAATTTCTATAGTAATTATGGATCACAATCACATCACTACTTTTATTGACATACATTAAAATCTAATTTTAAAAATTTGATTTGTTTCTTCACCCTATCATCTCCCCCTTTGATTAAAGCCAACATTCTAAGCTTATGGTTTAATTCCATATCCTTAAGACTAAACCATTATTTCTTCACTCTATTGTCTACACATAAATGCTTAAACTCTCCCGAATAAACTATATTTGGACAATACTAGCATCATTCTTGGACACTAAATTAATATATACCATCCTTAACTTTCTCTAGCTGTAATAATAATTATCATATACTTACGCCCTTCTCCACCAGCATATTTGTCTATCTAAATGCATAATCTACCCTATCTTTATAGCTTACTAGTATCACACCTCTAAACTTATGTTTTTACCTACACTATGAGAATCAAACTCATGCTAAAAGACTTAAAATCTTTAACCGATAACTCCTAACTTAGCTATCAAAAACTCCATATACTTTATCATGAGCCTTCTTCACACTTAGAAACTCATGGGTACTATCTAAGCACACATGAAACTAACCCTATATCACTTAGGGTATACCTTTACATCATACCTACACCATCACACTTAATTGAAAAATAAGTGAACTTAAATTCTTGCACATATTATTCAAGCCTACTATCTCACCTTTCATATAACTAGTATCATTATCCCAAACAATCATTATTTCCACCTTAATGATCATTCACTGTTCAAGCTTAGATTCCTAGTACTATATATGATAAACAATACAACCTCGCCTATTATTCTCACTTGGCAAAATATCAAGAAATACTATTCCACTAGAACCTCAAAATAACAATAATTGATCATAAGATTATGGTCTATCTAATTACAGTTCATTAGCATATCCTTGTTTCACACATCACTACTACTTATCCATCCATATATCTAAATTATACTCCTAAACCTACAAGAATCAACCAATTTCTCTTTCACAACCCTAAGGAAAATCCACATTAACAATCCTTAACAACATACTACTTTCGTTAACAACCTATACTCTTCTAATATAATGAAATACCATCAAGAACTCCTTTTATACTTTAAGCATACTCCAATACACCTTAACTAATAACTTATTCTCTACCTTCCAGCAATACCCCATACTTTTTAAGTTCAGACTAGCTCCTCATTATAGTATAAAAATCTCAACACCTAAAAATTTGCTAAGTAATGGGAACTTAGCTTAAGTTTTAGCCTCCTAACCTTGATAACCCTAGAAAGTGACTTTCCTAACCCAGTGATGTAATTTTAGGAGTTGATTCTTATTCAGGGGTCTAAGTAGCATGTCTCAAGTAAGTTTTAGATTTTATGGACAAGGTTTGGTTCATATTTGGTTTGGCAAAATAACAGCTTAGCGCGATTAGGCTGCATCATGGTAAGTATCGCGGTGAAGGAGTCATCT
Organism: Capsicum annuum; assembly: GCF_002878395.1. Classification (NCBI taxonomy): domain Eukaryota; kingdom Viridiplantae; phylum Streptophyta; class Magnoliopsida; order Solanales; family Solanaceae; genus Capsicum; species Capsicum annuum. The sequence continues at coordinate 177,974,583 of NC_061121.1, read as the reverse complement.
CATTGCGGTGAAGGCTAAAAAGGCTACCATTATTTCTAGAGATCCACTTTAATTGCACCGCGTTGTGGTGGATTTCATAATAAGGGGCTCATAGCAGCGTAAATTAGTATTTGTCAAAAAACTAGTGGGTCACTGCAATTCTACCTCATCGCGATAGGTATCATGATGACACACTCACCACGTCAAAGTGAAGGCTCAATCAAGACTCTAGTTCTAAATTTTAAATTCCCAGGGGCATTTTAGTCTTTTCCCATGGCCCCAAATTGTGAAAACACAAGATGTGACAACTGAAGGGGCATATTTTGGTCATATTCTCTAATTTTGTTCAACAAAAAACCCTAAGCTCTCCATTATTCATCCAATTTAAAATCATGCTAGCTATTTGCGTTGAAATAAAGCTATTCTCATATTTAAGCCATGCATTAAAAGTTTTTGATAAAATGCCTCAAGGAATGAGTTTTGAATATTGATTATATGTCATGTTCTTACAATATTGATATTATCTTACTGTCATTGATATCGAGTCCTGGGGGTTATGAATACCCAAAAACATAGTTATTTACTTAGTCTTAGTATCTTCAAAATAGTTTCAAAATATGTTATGGGCTTTATCAGTTTAGTCAGTCATCATAATCAGTTAAACATAGAATAGTTCAGTATTCTGAGTTACTTTAGTTAAGAGTAGGAATTAGCACCGAGCGACTTTAGGGATGGAAGCATCCCCATCAGATAGGCAGAGTCATTAGTAGCAACCCCTGTACTCCAGAACTATTTAGCCAGCAAAGGATATAAGGAGTGACCCATCATTTTAGTCTTGACTACCTCATAGGGTCACCCGTTAGTTTAGGCTTAACACTCTTAGTCCTTTGGGACTATACATCAGAGGATCCAAATAGCTAGTGTTATTACCCGTGGCACAGTACTGACACCCTTCCAATTGGGGTCACTGGTTGGACCCCAAATTTGGTCATTTAGGGCATGTCAACTAGATGATAGCTCC
>NC_061121.1:177852970-177970583 GCF_002878395.1 Capsicum annuum | reverse complement strand
TTTCCACTATATGACATGGTCTCCCCTTGGTCATAACCAATGCATACGGCCCATATACTACTCAACCTTATAGAGTGAAACCTTAAATAAAGTGGACTATTTTTGTCACGAGTGAAGCTTACAAGTTAGGGGTGATTCGTATCCTTTGAACATGACTCAAAGGTTTCCAATCGTACCTAAATTAGTATGGTTGACCTAGAAGAAGCCTAGGGTACAAGTTAGTGTACCACTTGTACCCTTGGGTACGATTGCTAAGGGAATCATATCGGGGAGTCGTACCCCTGTATGAGTTCACTTTCCAATTTTTTACTAAGGGACTTATGGTAATTTCCCTTTCCTTAAAACCTACGTTCCTTCACATTATAAGTCATCGTATCCCCCTAAGTCCTTAATTACAAAACTCAAAGTACTCCAAAGGGTTCTTGGAGCAAGATTAGAGGCAAGGATTTAAAGGGAGCTCATCTAGTGTCAAAGAAGAGTCAACGTGATTCAAGTTGTTTAAGAAATGTATCTCTTTCCCTCTTTAAATATCTCTAAACCCATGTATTTTACACTTGGATTAGTAACTGTACATGGTGGTTTTGAAATCAAATTAAAAGGGATTTTTAACCTAATGATGTATGATGGTTAATGTTGCTTAGACTTATGTTTATATGTGAAATTGATTATGGATTTCATGTGTGGGTACTTTTTGTATGTGTTATAACATAAGGATCTTGAGTAACCCTAACCTTTATAAGAAATAACATAGAAATGGCCTTGTTTAAGGTATGCACATACGGTGTTTGTGAAAATATCAAAGTGAATTGAATTAGGTAAATATCCCAATAAGCATCAATGATTGATAAGTGATATGAAAAAGATAATGTGAGTCATGTATGGTAAAATTCATTATGTTGTTGGGTTAATGACTACTAAGGGGTTAAAACCCCAATCATGAAAATAACCTTGATATATGTGTTGAGCCTAAATGTGGTGAGGATGGGGTGTAAGATTGCTAATGAAATATGAATAGTTATGTGTATCTTGGTGATGATTAATTGAATCAAGGCCCTTAGTCTATTGAAGTGATTGACTGGTTAAATAGTTTATGAATGTTAAATGTGTATCTATGGAATTAGTGAACATGAATGAGTCATTATGATGACTAAATGAATGTGAATACTTGTAGATGGTTGGTAAAGGCCTTGTTGGCAATGTATTGAGCTATAATGATTGTGGATGCTTGGTAAATGGAAAATAGGAATCATGTTTTCCATGTAATGGACTTGCTTATGACTTTAAATGGAGTGATGACCATATAACAATGAATGACTGATAATCGATGTTGTATTGATGTTGTTAGCCATGTAGTTTATGAAACTATGTCCATGTGGATTAGATATCTAAGATAATGGTTCAATTCCCTAAGTTTGAACTTGAAATTATGTGTGGACTAAAGTGTAGTATGGAAATGCTAATGATAAATAAATGAGTTAGTAAGGGTCTTGATGACCGCTAATTGAAATGAATGATGATTTTAATTGAGGTATTGTCTTTGTAAAGTTTTTAATTGATGAGTGTTTCTATGAAGACCTTATGATCCCGTGTGGGTCTTGATGTCCATAATTTAAATTTTATGATGAAATTAGTTAAGGCATTTGCCTATTGAAATGGTTGAGCAATGAAAGATCCCATTAAGACCATGTGGTCATGCATAGTATTAAATTGGTTAAGTGAGCCAAAGTCCATAAGTGTGGGATGGATTTTATGGAGGTTAGTGTATGAACTCCTGGGTTAAGAGTTCAAATGTCGACTAGTGATGGTAATCTGATGGATTATGGCTAAAATCCCCTGCCTTATGAAATGACTTGTGGTTGGAGTCCCTTGTCTAATGACTTGTGGTTGGAGTCCCTTGTCTAATTACTTTTGGATAAAGTCCCTCATCTAATAGCTTGTGGTTGGAGTCCCTTGATTAAAGAGATCTCTTAAGGTTAAAATACCTCACCTCATGAAATGACACATGATTAATATTACATGACCGATTAAAAGTACAACATGTGATTAAAGTTCCATGGCCAATTGAATATGGGAGAATGTGACTAGAGTTCCATTCCTAATTAAAAGTGTAATCATGTGATTAGTCCCATTCCGAATTGAATGTGTAATCATGTTATTAGAGTTCCATGTCTAAGTGAATGTGTTAGCATGTGATTAGAGTTCCATGCCTAAGTGCACATGTTAGCATGTGATTAAAGTTCCATGCCTAAGTGAATGTGTTAGCATATGAATAAGTTCCATGCCTATATAATTGTGTGTGTATGGGTAGAGCCCTTGTTCCAATGAATGAGTGTGTAGTTATAGTCCCTTACTTTATGAGCGTACCCATGGTTGGGGTACCTAGTCTAATGACTTGTGAATGTTTTAAAGCTCTAAGCCTAATGAGAACGGTTTGGCCCAATGTATTGAATGTTAGAGCCTCTACTTAATATGTCATGATTAAATGATTTGAAGATGCATGCTTAGTCTTGTCCCCCTTGTGGCATAATATGATCATATTGTGTATATCAATGTATATGAGTATATGTTTAAGAATATTATTGAGGCTTGGTCTCTTGAATGTTACACATGAAATACCTATATGTAAGGATAAGTGTATGATTGTGATTGAAGATGACATATGGAGTTGTTATTGAATGATAATGTTATTTTTTCCTTATCCTTGGATTACATGCTAGCGCTCCAATCGCTAACTATCTCTAGATGCTATGTCCCCACACAATATAGGGGTCGCAACATCATCTTTTTCTTCTACGCAGTGAATAAGAGTTCGAAGTGGATCATTGTTTGACTCAAAGTGGTGAGCTTCCATACCTTAGAAGGCATTCACTTCTTGGTCTCCTATATTTAGACTGTCTTATTTAGACTTGTTTTGTCTATAGTCGGGGGCTTGTTCTGACACATACATTTATTGACTTTGGTTTTGTATAGAGGTATTGTGAACAATTGTGTACTTAAGCATAGTTATTGTTATGAATCTAATATTGACTTACAATAATGTTTTCTCTATCATGACTTATGATTGGAGTACATAAGACTCCTATGGTACGATGAGACAATTAGGTTGGGTTAACAGGGCGACCTCCAATTTATGTAAGCTTGAGGTTGCCATATGACATGGTCCAAAGTTTGGGTCGTGTCATATTTCAAAATTATGTGCATATTAGTATATGTTTTTTGAGTAGTATTTTGCACTGAGAGGGGAATGTGGGTTCAACGGATCCTATTCTCTAGAAACTACATGCCACCACAGGTTTATGTTTAGGGGCCTTACTAAAGAGTGTCCCCTCCTCTGCCCACTTTGTACTAAGTATAGTGATAACTTTACATTAAGGTTCTATTATGATGGCGAATGTAGAAAGATCTCCTTAACGTAGGTAAGACGTTGAACTCTAGGATAGCTCATATGGTTTATGTCGGTTGTAAGAATCTCCCACAAAAATAAAGATTTCTGAAACTAAGTGTAATAACTCACTAAGCTTATCAGATTAAGCTTTATTATTCATGTTTTATGATATTTTAGCTTTTAGTTTTATTCATGATCAAGGTGAGTCCTTTTGCACTAACCATGTATGATTTAAAAGTATGTTCATCTTTAGTTTTACTTATTATATTCACCCTCACACACTCAGTACATTCCAAAAAACTGACTACATATATATGTCTATGACGACATTGCTTTATAATGTTGATACCAGTTATATCCCACAACACCATGATCAGACATAACACAACTTCCAGCCAGTAGGTAATGAGTTATCTTAATTCGTGGACTTGAGTAAACTCTAGTCCCATGTTTATATTTTATTCAGTTGTATTTATTAAGAATGTCTTGGCTTCATGTCCCAACTACCTATACTCAGTATTAGTAGAGGCTACATTAATAATCATTCAGAGTTTATGTACTCAGTCTTAGTTTTCATTCTATATAATCCAGTGATTTAAATGTTCTAAAATAGTGTTTTATTAAATAACTTTAACTAAAGACATCTCTTCCATTTATTATGTTTAGTTTTATGTATTTATTTCAATTGCTTATGAGTTATTCCAGTATCATGGGTTAGCTTAGGAACACTTATGGTTCTAAGCACTGTGTGATGTCTAGGGGATAATCTTGAGGCATTACAAGCCTGTATATGTGATCTTAGAGTTGAGGTTCCTTTTACGTCGGTAGTTACTCAGTCCGCTATGTCTTCTGAGTAGCAGAAAATATTGGGTAAACTCTCAAGATTGGCTCTGCCTAGATTTTTTTGTGATCCGTGCGAGGATGCATATGAGTTTTTATTTCTTGTGAGGATAGGCTCTGTAATTTGGGCTTATAAAGACTCTTGGTATACATTACACCACATTTTAGTTAGACTTGGCTACTCGACATTGGTGGAGAAGTTATATGGTTTCTAGACTAGTTGGATCTTCTTCTTCGACTTGGGCTCTGTTCTTCGAGATGTTCTTGGAGAAGTACATTTCTCACAACCATAGATATAATTTGAGGGCTAAGTTCTGTAAATTTGAGCAAGTCTCCATGACAGTTGTAAAGTATGAAGCTTATTTTCACAAGTTGGCTATGCATGCGACTTATAGACTGGATACTCAGTATGAGAAAGTTCAATGCTTTGTTAGAGGATTGATACTCCCCATTCATATGTCTACAAAAAGTTTAGTTGCTATTGGTAGGTTTTTTCCTAAGGTGTCAAATCATGCTCAGGTGATGGAATAGACACACTGTGAGGGTTGTGCAGGCCATGATAAGAGGCCTAGGTTTCAGAGAAGATTTAGTTGGAGCCATCGTAGTTCCTAACCCAGAGATAGAAGTTCTCTGATTAGGTATCCTTTAAGTCCATTCTATAAGTGTTAGAGTTTGCCTAGCTAACCTATTCAAGCAGCACTTAAGATTACTGATGGAGGTTAGTCTAGTGCTAGTGATCTCCCAGTTAAGGGTAGTGGTCAGTTTTTGAGAGGTTTATCATCTGAATATTCTATATATGGTGATTATTCCGGCTCAGCCAGATCTATTGGTTCTAGTTCACTATAGGTTTTGTGTTCTACTTGTGGTGCTTCTGGTCACTATTTCTGAGATTGCCCTAGCAATGGGGTGATTGTTGTTTTAGCTCATAGTGTTCCCCCTTTTATAGAAATTTATCCCTCAGTTAGAGGTGGTTCTCATGGTCCTAGAGGTGGTTTCCAAGTTACTTGAGGAGGTTCTTAGGCAGGTAGGACAGGAGGTTGGTTAGGTCCCTAGCCAGGTGGTGCTGTGGTCAGTTGTATACAATACCTACTAGAGCCAAGAATTAGACTTTGGATACTGTTGTTACAGGTAAAATTTTAGTGTGCTACCAGTCGCCCGTTACTTTATTTGATTCAGGATCTACTTATTCTTATATATCTGCTTATTATGCACCATGGTTGGAGTTGTCATATGACTTATTATATGTGATATTGGGCATATCTACTCTCATGGGTGATTATTTAGTAGTGGATTGAGTTTTAAGATCGTGTATTATGACTTGTAGTGATGCTGATACTTATGCTGATCTTAGTGTTCAAGATTTATTGGATTTTGATATAATTCTTGGCTTGGACTGGTTATCTCACTATCATGTAGTCATGAATTATTTTGCCAAGACCGTTACCTTAGCCATGCCCGGTGTAGCCTCAGTTATGTGGCAGGGAGTTTTTAGCCGTTAGTTGACTAAGATTATTTCATATATGTGTTCTAAGAGACTTATTTTGAGGGATTGCGAGTATTATCTCGCTTATATTTGTGATAATAGTATGAGATTCTGTCACTTGACTTTATTCTTGTAGTTTGTGTGTTTCGTGATATGTTCCCTATCGACCTGCCAGGTATTCCCTCTGTCCATGAGATTGAATTTGCTATTGACCTCGAGTCTGGCACCCAATCTATTTCTATGGAACCTTACCGTATGGTTCATCACAAGCTTAGGAAGTTGAATTCTCAGCTTCAAGATCTTTGTTGGGGTATATTTGAAAGTGTATGTTTCTTTAGGGAGATCCTGTATTGTTTGTGAAGAAGAAAGATGGATCCATGCTTATGCGTATAGATTATAGGCAGCTTAATAAAGTGAAGGTGAAGAACCATTATCCTATGCCTTGCGTTGACGATTTATTTGACCAAATTCAGGGTGCAACGGTGTTTTCTATGATTGATTTAAGATCTGGTTACTATCAGTTGAGGATTTAGGGTGAGGATATCTGAAGATAACTTTAGGACCTGTTATGGTCATTATGAGTTCTAGTGATGTTATTTTAGTTGACTACTACCCCATCCACATTTATGGATTTAATGTGTTGAGTATTTAGGCCTTATTTAAATTCCTTCATGATTGTGTTCATCGACGACATCCTTGTGTATTTGAGGAGTAAAGAGGAATATGCAAACCATTTGAGGATTATGCTCCAAACTTTGAGAGTTTATGTGCTTTTGCCAAGTTCTCTAAGTTTGAGTTTTGTCTTTAGTCCGTGACAATCCTTGGACATGTGGTGTCTAAGGATTATATTATGGTAGACCTGACTAATATTGAGGAGATTTGTGATTGGTCTAGGCCTACATTTCTGACTGAGGTTCGCAGCTTCATTGGTTTGGCCGATTATTATAGATAGTTCGCCGAGGATTTGCTACTATTTCACCTCTTATGACCAGATTGACTTGAAAAGAGGTTCCTTTCCATTAGTCCGAGGATTGTGAGTCGAGCTTTGGGAAGCTCAAGAATTTTCTCACTGCAACTCCTATTTTAGCTCATCCTATATAGGGTAAGGGATTCACCATATTTTATGATGCCTCTAGTGTCAGTTTGTGTTGTGTATTAATGTAGTGGGGTCGTGTTATTTCTTATGCATCTCAACAACTTATGGTGCATAGTGCAACTACCCCACTAATGTTTGGATTTGGCGGTGGTAGTTTTTGCGCTGAAGATTCAAATGTATTAGCTTTATAGTGTGTATTGTGAGATTTCTACTGATCAACACAGTTTTTAGCATCGTATGACCCAGAGGAGATTAATTCTAGACAACGTAGATTGATAGAATTGCTTAAGGATTGTGATATATTGAGCTAGAAGGAGGTGAGTACGGGTAACATGGCTTGTATTTCAGTTTCTCAGAGGTCGTTAGCATGGGACATTTAGTATTTACCCAACTTGAGGGTTTTCCTTGATATTTTGGACCCAATGAGGATTCTTGCTAGTGTTGAGATTAGGGCTTTTTTATTTGAGAAGATTCGAGATCGTCTGTTTGAGAATGGTAAGCTTTCCTTACTTCTTGAATAAGATTTCGAGAGGAACACCATAGATTCTTAAGGTGTTTTGTGATTTGACAGACACATCTTAGGGTGTTGACACGAGGACGTCATCCTGGCACAGCTAAGATGTATAAAGATTTGAGACAGCATTATTGGTGGAGTGGTATGATGAGAGATATGACAGAGTTTGTAGTTCATTGCCTATATTGTCAGAAGGTAAAGGTAGAGCATCAACGACCGGGTGGATTGATTCAGAGATTTCCCATTCCCGAGTGGATATAAGAGAGGATTACCATGGATTTTATTAGTGGTTCACCTCACTTCCTATGGTTTAGGTGGTATTTGGGTTATTGTAGATCGTTTGACCGAGTCAGCATATTTTGTTCCTATTCTGATGTCCTTCAGCGCTGAGATATTGGCCCATATCTATGTTCGGGAGATACTATGTTTACATGGTGTGCCCATTTCTATTATTTGAGACCACCGTTGACATGATCCGAACCAAGGCCTAGTCCGGTCGGGTACCTCAATCCCAACCAAGATCGGGGACCACCCCTAATACCTAACCATTACTTCCCTACTTCTTAACTTGAATGAATTCCGAAAATATATATGTAACATATCTAAATAGAACAAGCATAAATCAAGTACAGTCAACCGGTATCAACCAGTATACAAATACCTATGCTAAGGCTACTGCCAATCTGACCCCATCTATACCAACCCATAGTAGTCTCACAAAGCCTCTATTCGAAAGCAAAATAGTATTTGGTTGGGACATGCCCCCGACCATAGCCAAAACCTTAGTCTAAGAAATAAGCAAAGTATGAAGACAAGACCTTAATATGAAATGGAGCCTTCCAGTGTATAAAAGCCCACCACTTAAATCAAAGTCTAGCCTGTTCTCGAATTCGATCGCTGAGCAGGAGTAGTAGTATGGTCGGTTCCTGCATCGTGTGCGGATACAACACCTGAAGACGGGTTAGCTAGTGAATGCTATTATGTATTCAAGAATAAGGATAAAATAATGCCAACATTTAAAACTAAGTAAATAATCATATGCAATCACATTAATACATATATAAATATATAATCCATGCTGGTAAAGGGAATCGGGTTTAGCATGCACTTAAAATCTTTAACCTGGGTATGTATAGCTTAACCATCCTAGAACCACCCATGGGCTATATGGGTCGAGTGTTACCCACTGAACGGGCCCTAGTACATGTAGCCGTATGAACCGTGATATCACAGGGGTAAGGAATTCCCGTGTACCCTTCATCCTCCATTTTACATATATACAAGTATAACTTTGGGGATTCTCGTGTACCCCACAAGTATATGGTCATCATGACCAATCCTTATGTCAGCAAACATGAGTTTCTAGTGTCAGTCCATTGGAATCACACCTTCACGACTAGCTATCACAACCCACTGTTATTTCCTAATTAAAAAAATTAGCACACAACAAAACCACCAATTCTATATATTATCAACTAAGGCTATAAGAAGTGGTATCGTTATACCGACTATAGCCTGCAAGCAATGTCCGTAGTCAATCACCTACGGGATTCCCATGTTCCACATAGGTTCCATTATTAGATTCTATTGGGGTATTACTGTGTACACCACAAGGTTCTAAATCAAATCCATGGCCCCCAAGGCCTTACCATTTAACCATTAAAACCATTTAACCAATTTAGGTTCAATTACCATATTATAGCATGGAAAGTCTTCAATGAAAGTCCAACTATGTAATAGAAGGATTCTCATAGGTATTTTAACAAACCGGTTGAGGGTATATAGTTTCCAAAACCAAAACCAAGTACCAAATGACCATTCCCATGCAACCACATGTTCAAACTACCATTATAATATGAAAACCCATAAGTAAAAACATGGGAAAGCATAAATCAACCATTAATAACCAAAACCCCCAATATATAATTGAAAACCCAAACCCATATCACAATTATTCTATGAAAACAATTCATAAAACATGCCTTTAATTGAACTAACAATGAAAGAGGAGTAACATGCCTTACATTACGAAGAAGATGAAGGGAAATCACTCCTTTAGAGCCCTAATTGACCACTTTGAAGAAAACCCTAGCCTTTGCTTAAACCAAGATCTTCAAAGAGAATTGACAGAGTTTTAGAGTGTTTAGATTAGAATACTAAGGTAAATGTAGTCCCAATAGTGTTTTAGGTTTTGGGGCCATAATAGGTTAAGAGGGGAAATATCTAAAATACCCTCAACTTAAACTGTAGAAATTCCCGTAGGAGGATATGACTCCACCACCCAAACCGTACCCTATCATACGAGTGGTACACACCACTTATATCCTATACAAAATGTTGGACCTCAACATTATCCAACACACGACCACCAAGGTCCACTCATACCCAAGCATACAACAAGTACCCTTAACCCGTAACCATAACAGAATCAAGAGGGGTTGGACTATACCACTCGTAACCTACACTCATGACTCATGGTGAGCCACTAGTACTCGGATCTAGGTTAAGTTAACAAATTTCAGATTAAGTGAAGGATTAACCAACCGACCCGTCACCAACCAAATGATCCATCACCAACCATACGACCCATCGGCAACCATATAACCTGTACCCACCAAACTATAAACAAACTAGAAACTCACCCACCAAACATTGAACAGCATACAAGATAGGTCACCTGATTTGTACCGTCACCATATGGATTGTATGGTGAGTCGTGTGATCAGCAGAAGAATCAAAACTTTAGGAAATTATAAGGATCAAAACCCAGGGTGTTTTAATTCTCCCCCACTTGGACCATTCATCCTCGAATGATGGAACAAGGAAGTACAAGTACGATTTACACCTCAACACCTCAAATCAAACCTTTAACTAAGTTAGAAAACAAAGATGCAAGGAAATCAATCTTTACTTTAACAAAGTTTGAAAACAAAAATATGATTAAGAACACATAACTTCCATATGAATTACCAAAGCAGAAAACAGGAATGAGTACTTGGACTTTATGTCCTCTTCTACTTCCTAGGTAGTTTTTTCAACCTTGTGGTTCCTCCATAAAACCTTAACCAAAGCTACATCCTTGGTATGTAATCAACAAACCTGCAAATCCAAGATCTCAATTGGGACCTCTTTAGAAGATAATAAATCTGAGATACCAATATCTCTAACTGACATGATTTGAGATGGATCATACATACACTTTCTTAACATTGAAACATAGAACACTAGATGAATGGAGTTCAAACTAGAAGGAAACTCCAACTCATATGCAACCTTACCAACGCTTCTAAAATCTAAGTAACAATCCATATACCGAGGACTGATATTTCCCTTCTTACCAAACCGCTTCACTCCCTTTATGGGAGACACCTTTAAGAACACCCTATCCCTAACCTTAAACTCTAACTCTTGTTGCCTTAGATTGGCATAGGACTTTTGGTGACTTTGGGCAGCCATAAGTCTATCCTGAATCACCTTCACCTTTTCCATGGCTTGGTGAACCAAATCTAGGCCAAACATCCCTGCCTCACCGACCTCAAATCACCCATTAAGAGATCTACATATCCGACCATACAAGGCTTCAAATGGAGCAATCCCAATACTAGAGTGATCGCTATTATTGAAAGCAAACTCTATAAGAGGTAAATGCTCAACCCAACTACCACCATAATCAATCACACACGTATGAATCATATCCTCCAACATCAGAATAGTCTATTCAACTTCAGGTGAAAAGTAGTACTAAGACTCACTTAATCCCCAACCCTTTTTAAGATGACCACCAAAAGTGAGATATAAATTGCTACGATTAGAGATGATAGAGATGGCACCCATTAGCTACACAGTCTCATATAGATACAACCTTGCATAATCCTAATCTGAAAAGTTAGTCCTTACTAGCAAACACTGAGCTAACTTTGTCATCATATCTACGATAACCTAAACGAATCAAAGTGATTTTGAGATTGAGGAAAAGCAGTAACAAAATCCAAGTTGACACTTCCTATTTCCATTCAGGCAATTTAATTTTTTGATACAATCCTCCGGGTCTCATGTGTTGAACTTTCACATGTTGACACACCATGCACTTGGCCACAAAATCAGCCACATCCCTCTTCATACCATTCTACTAATACATCTCCTTAAGGTCATGATACATCTTCATCAATCTAGGATGAACAACATAGCGTGATTCATACGCCGCAACGAAGATTATTTCTTACAAAACATCGATATGGGGAACACCTAATCTCCTTTGGTACCATAAGGTACCATCACCTCTAATCTCGAAGGCCATAAACTTTTTCCCACCAACATCACCCTTAATCCTCAACAAGATAGAATTTAACACCTGATTCTCCTTGATTTCAGCACCAAGAAATAGCTGCGCCACTTTCTAAATGAACACTTCACCATCCTCAGAGTCCAAAAGACGAACACTAAGTTTAGCCAAATAGTGAGTATCCTTCACAAACTCCCGCTTCTTTTTATCAAAATGAGCAAGAATCCCCATGGATAACCTTCTAAAAGCATCAATAACTACACTATCTTTACCTGGATGGTAGTGAAGACTCATGTCATAGTCCTTGCAAAGCTCAATCTATCTCCTTTTCCTAGGGTTAAGCTCTTTTTTAGTGAACATATACTGCATGCTTTTATGATCGAAAAAGATATCCATATGCACCCCATACAAATAGTGATGCCATATTTTCAGCGCAAACACCATAACTAATAATTCCAAATCACGAGTCGGATAATTTCTCATATGTACCTTCAACTGTCTAGAGGTATAAGCTATCACCTTAGCATGATACAATAGAACACAACCAAGTCCCACATAGGATGCATCATAGTAAATCACAACCCATCAGTGCCTTTAGGTAAAGCCAAAACTAGAGCAAAAGTTAGCTTATCCTTTAGCTTCTCAAAACTACCCTCACACATATCAGATCATAAGAACTTTACATTTTTCTTAGTCAACTTAATCAATGGGGTAGATATATAAGAAAAACTTTCCACAAACCTCTTGTAATAACTTATTAAACCCAAGAAACTTTAAATATCAGTTGGAGTTATGGGTCTAGGCCACTTCTTAACCATAACAACCTTTTGCAGATCTACCATGATCCCTTCACGAGAAATAATATGACCCAAAAAGTGATAATGTTCAACCATAACTCACATTTACAGAATTTGGCAAACAACTGTTGCTCCTTTAAGGTCTATATACAACACGGAGGTGATCGACATGATCCACCTCAATCTTAGAGAATACCAAAATATCATCTATGAACACAATGACAAACAGACCCAAAAAATAATGAAAAACCCTATTCATCAAGTCCATGAATGCCACCGGGGCATTGGTCAACCCAAAAGGCATAACTAGAAACTCAAAGTGACCATACAAGGTATGAAAAGATGTTTTAGGGATATCTACCTCCCTAATATTGAATTGGTGATACCCGAATCAAATATTAATTTTGGAGAAAAACTGAGCACTCTGTAATTGATCAAATAAATTATCTATCCTTGGGAGAGGATACTTATTCTTTACCGTCACCTTATTCAACTACCGATAATCAATACAAATTTAAAGGGAACCATCCTTCTTAAGCATTAATAACACCAGTGCACCTACAGGGACACACTAGGATGTAGGACACCCTTATCTAAAAGATCCTTTAATTTCTCCTTAAACTCCTTCAGCTTAGCTGGGATATTTTATATAGAGGAATAGAATATGGACGAGTGTCCAAAACAAGATCAATCCCAAACTCAATCTCCCTATCTGGAGGAACACAGGGAAGGACATTAGGAAAGACCTTAGGAAATCCATTTACCACCCGGATAGATTATAAAAAAGGACCCTCCGAGTTAGAATCTTTAACCTGAACTAGATGTTAGAGACACCCCTTAGAGATTAATCTCCAAGCTCTAATATATGATATAAACTTCCTCTTAGTAGATAGGGAACCACCCTCCCACTCAATAATCTAATCATTAGGAAAATTAAAGGCAATCTTATGGGTACGATGATCTAGAGATTCATAGCACGAGTTAAACTAATCCATCCCCAATATAACATCAAAATCCACTATATCTAATTTTAACAAATACATCGAAGTTTCTTTACTACCAACACATACCACACTTCTCCTATAGCCTCATTTAGTGATTACAGATTCACTTAACAGCGCAGAAATAGAAAAAAGGTCTAAATCATACTTGGGACTAAAACCAAAATGCACATCCACGAATGAGGTAACATAAGAAAGAGTAGACCCTGAATCAAGTAAATAGTACACATTATGAGAAAAGAGTTTCAATGTACAAGTCAAGACATTAGGTGATGCCTCAAACTCATGTCAGGTAGTGATAGCATAATGATGATTTCGACCAGTACCGGAACTAGATGGTACACCCTTTGGTGCTAGTTTTGAATAAGATGCAACATGAACCTTGCTTGCCTAAGAAGCAACCTTACCAACAGGATAGTTTCTAAGAATATAGCCTAATTGACCATAGTTGAAGTACCTATCCCTTCCCTCAATAAAGAAACCATAATGCAAATGACCACAAAATCTACAAGGAGTTTATGATAGAGCTGACTAAGCCCTACTAGCCTGAGATTAGACACCTTATGACCTAAAGTTATCACCACTATGGAAACACCTATAACCTAAAAACTTTAGGTAAAGAGCACAAACCATTAAATAAGAACCTAAATTTTCCCACTTCTTCTTGGGCCACTTACCATCATCCCTACCACTCTACTATTGGACACCAACCAACTTAGAAAATTTGAACATCTTTCCTTACCTCTCTCCTAACTTGTCTTGCTTTTTTTTCTCTTTCTCTACCTATTATATGTATACTATTAGCCTAGACATATCCATGTTCTTGATTATTAAGGTAACCTTACTCTCAAGGATCATCTCATGAGACAATCCCAAGGAAAATTTCTTCATTTAGCCTTGATATTAGACACCAATTCCAAAGCATACCAAGACAGTTGGTAAAATTTCAAGGTATACTCCTTGATCGAAATATTCCCTAGCTTCAAATTAACAAACTCCTCTACTTTCACTTCCCTCAACTCATGAGGAAAGAAGCAGTCTAAAAATGCATTAGTGAAATCATCCTATAGTGATGAATCATCAGTGTCACCCTTTACCTAAACTCATTTCTTGTACCATTGGTATTCCAAATCTTTCAGCTGGTATGCCACAAACTCCACCCCTTCCACATTCATTGCATGCATAATACAAAAATCTTTTCCATCTTATCCAAAAAACCCTGAGGATCCTCTTTCCATTTTAGCACCCTTAAATATTAGAGGGTTTAACCCTTTGTGTCTTTAGAAGATAGAGTGAAAGGAACACCACGATCAGACTGAGTAGTTACTAACTGTGCCAATATATGTATTGACTGAAAAAATTCAGTGTTCGTCACATAGCCTGAGGAGTCTGAAAAGGACTTGAGAGAACCGATGGAACTCTAGAATGATCTAGAACTAGACCCCTAGAATTAATATGGATCCTATAATTAGAGCATGTCGTATCAACATTATCCCTAATTAGGAAAGAAGAGTTATCGTGAGCATCAGATTATTGAGGCATGATTTGAAAAGCGAACAAATGGGAATTAGAGAAGATTCCCAGACTTAGACTCCAAAGTTTTAAAATAGAACACAAGGAAGAGAAATAATCCTAAATGTATTGTAGCCTCTCCCTTATGAGTGTGGCACATAACATACCCTTAAAAAGAATCTATTTGATAAGACATTGTGGATTCCTAATTGACTATGAACCTAGCGCTTTGATACCAATATGACATGACTCAAACCCGAGCCTAGTCATGTCAGGGGACTCAAGCCCAACCAGAATCTGAGACCACCTGTAATACCCAACCATAACTTCCTTGAACCTTAAGTCAAATGAATTTCAAACATATATATGTATATAACATAAGAAAATGGAGTTATAAATTAAATAAAGTCAACCGGTATCATCCAATACCAATACAAAATCCAAGGCTAACACAAATGCTGACCTGACCTATACCAACCCATAGTAGTCTCACAAAGCCTCTATTTGAAAGTAAAATAGTATCCATTTGGGACATTCCTCCGACTATAAACAAAGCCAAAGTCTAAGAAATAACCAATGTATAAAGACAAAACCATAACATGAAATAAAGCCTTTCTGAGTATGGAAGTTCACCACTTCAATCCAACTCTAAGTTGTTCCTGAATTTGATCATAGAGAAGGAGGAGTAGTATGGGTAGTTTCTGCATCGCATAGGGATATAACGTTCAAAGACGGGTTAGTGAGTGAATGCTAACATGTACTCATGAGTAAGGATTAAATAATACCAATATTTAAAACCAAGTAAATAACCATATTCAATCATATTCGTACATATATATATATATTTATACATATATACATATATATATATATATGTATATATATATAATCCATGATGGGAAAGAGAGATGAGATTAGAATAAATTTAAAACCTTTAGCCTAGGTATATGTTGCTTAACCATCTTAGAAACATCCACAGGCTATATGGGTCCAGTGTTACTCCCTGAATGGGCCCCAGTGCATGTAGCCACATGAACCAAAGATATCACAAGGGCAAAGGATTCATGTTTACCCTTATCCCTCATGATACATATAAACATGTATAACTTAGGGGATTACCATGTACCCCACAGGTAGATGGTCGCCATGACCAATCCTTATATCGGCAAACATGACTTTCTAGTGTCCATCCATTGGTCTCACACCTTCACAGTTAGCTATCACATCCCACTATTATTGCTTAATTAAAACCATTAGCACACAACCAAAACACCACTTTCATATATTATTAACCAAGGGGATGAGAAGTGGTATTATCATACTGACTATAGCTTGCAAGCAATGTTCTTAGGCAATCACCTATGGGATTCCCATGTATCACATAGGTTCAACTATTACATTCACTTGGGGGATTCCCGTGTACCCCATAATGTTTTAAATCAAATCCATGGACCCAAGGCCTTACCATTTATCTTTTAAAACTACTTATCCAATTTAATTTCTATTACAATATTACACATTGCAAAAATTTTAATAAAAGTTATGTAATACAAGTATTCTCATAGGCATTTTAACAAATATACTATGGGCGTATAGTTTCCAAAAACCAACACTAAGTACCAATTGGCCATTCTCATGTACCACATCTTCAAACCACCATTATAATATGAAAACCATAAGTAAAAACATGGGAAAATACAAATCAACCATTAATAACCAAAACTCCCAACATATAATTAATAAACCAAAACCATGTGACAATTATGCCATGAAAACCATTCATAAAACATGTCTTTAATTGAAATCACCCCTTTAGAACCTTAATTGACCACCTTGAAGGAAACCCTAGCCTTTGCTTAACCCAAAAGCTTAAAAGAGATTTGATAGAGTTTTAAAGTGTTTAACATTAGAATAATAGGGTAAATATAGTCCAAATAGTGGTTTAGGTCATTGGGTCATAATGGGTTAAGAGGGGAAATATCGAAACTACCCTCAACTTAAACTATAAAAATTCACGTAGAAGGATACAACTCTATCACCCAAACTATACCTTATCATATGAGTGGTACCCACTACTCGTATCCTAGAAAGAATGTTGGACCACAATATTTTCCAACATACGACCGCCAAGGCCTACTCGTACCTAAGTATATAACAAGTACACTTAACCCATACCCATAATACAATCAAGAAGGGTTAGACACTGTCTAACATACGAGTTGGACTATACGACTCGTACCATATCCTCATGACTCATGGTGAGGCACTTATACTCAGATCCAAGTTAAGTTACAAAAGTTTAGATTAAGTGAAGGACAATTTGAGAAAAATATTCATGTACTTGAGGATATGCTTAGTTATTATTTTATGAATTTTTTATTCCAGTGGGAGAAGAACTTAACCTTGGCAGACTTTGCATATAATAACTACTAGTATTTGAGTATTATGATTGATTATTTTGAGGCTTTGTATGGTAGGGGATGTCATTTTACGGTTGGATTGGTTTAGACTTTTGAGGTTAGGTGTCATGGTATATATTTACATCAGTAGTCATTGGATAGTGTCACGGTGATTCAGGATAGGTTGAACTAAATCAAAATAGGTAGAAGGCCTATGAAGACCATAGGATTCATGCCTTGAGATTTGGAGTTGGTGATCATATATATGTCGGCATATCTTCCATGAAGGGTATGGTGAGCTTTGGAAAAATGGGCAAGCTAAGTCCTAGATATATTGGACTTTTTAAGATTCTTCGCGTAGTTGTTGAGGTAGTTTATGAGCCAGCTCTACTTCCAACTTTTGCCACAGTTCATCTAATTTTCCATGACTATATTTTACGATAATAGATCATTTAGGCTGTTCTGAAACCATAGAGTTGAAATACTTGACTTGCATCCTTATGCCTTAGGTGAATCGGACTTCATCACTCATGTTAAGCATGATAATGCCTTAGTTTACTCAAGGTAGGTAAATATACTCTAGCTACAGAACTTAGAGTTAATTGACCATAGTTGATTGGACTAATAGAGGTTGTTCCCATTAGAATTAGTTGAAGTGCTTGAGAAAAATCTTTACCTTAGGGAAAATTGTGGCTTGGTATACATCCATGAGTGTATTTAGACATTTTAGCCTAAACCGGGGTATAATTTGACTTAGAAAGTATTTAGGGGATATAGAAGTGGGATCTTCGACTTACTTTAAGACAAGATTGATGAATAGCTCTCTTGAAACCCTTTTATGCTTATTAAATTCCTAGAGAATGTGTTTTTTGCGGAAATACTAAGGAACCTTGGTAATTGTTTGCTATGATGAATGACGCTTGAAGTAATGCCTAAATGATTATGCCATATGTATGATTATTGGTTGAACTTATGGGGAGCTATTGATTATGTTATTGTTTTGGCTATTGATTGGACTATGAAATATATCACTGAATAAGCTGTTGACTATGATTTTTCTTATGCCATAATTTATGTTATTGACTATGCTATAAATAATCTATAGATTATGCCATGGATTAGCTATTGCTCAAGCTATTGATAAACTATCTTTTGTGCAAAATTTAAGCCATTGAGTATTCAGTCGTTTCTCTTGATATTACTTATGATTATAATCTTTCAAGGAAATTATGCTATTAATCATGCTATAAAACATCCCTATTGATGTTATTAGTAATTGTACCATGAATTACATTAAATGTCATGCTTATTAATTATATGGGAAATTACGTTACTAAATTATTCTAGAATTTACGATGCTTGATTATGTTGGAACTTCTGGTATTAATTATATACTTGGTAAGGATGGAGGATGACTGTGATTCCATCTTAATAACCAACAAGTTTGGAGGATGATTATGATGACATACTGATACCTGACAAGGTCGGAGGATGATTATGATGACATATTGACACCCAATAAGGGCGGAGGATGATTATGATGATATATTGATACTCCGAAAGAATGGAGGATGATTATGATGTTATATTGATACCTGACAAGGCCATAGGATAATTATGATGATGCATTGATATTTGTAAAGGCGAAAGGATAATTATATTGATGTGCCTATGCGCACATCTACTGGTTTGAGTCCGGCTATTCCCTTTGTGTGACTACTATATATATATATATCCTTATATGTAGTTGGGTATAATATTGATATTATGGATGTCAGTTGTAGGCTGCATGTGGTAAAAATTTTAATTAGTGAACTTGTGAGGATTACTGATAACTATTGATTAGTGATAAATTATTATAAAGTGGTATAGTTAATGATTAGTGATAAGTTAGGATTTTTGGTGGATATTCTTAAGCGGCTATTCATGACTAGTTGATAAATAAGGATTAGTTTGTGAAGGATTATTAGTTAATAAATGATGTTAGTTGTTAAATAATGGTTATAAAATATATGATGATTAGAAAAAATGTGGTGAATTGTTGCTAAATTATGACCAGTGGTTATATGATGACTAGTAATCACATGAATTATTTAATAAGAGATTGTTAGCTAATAAATGGTGACTAGTAAGTATCGATGATAAGGTTGTTAAATAATAGTAGTCTTATAGAATGTGGGTACTTTGTCAAATGTTTGTAAATGATCGATTGATGATAAGTTATGGAATGATGGTTAAATAATGAATTGGTTATTTGTAAAAAATGCTTGCTTTATTGTAACCTTGAGTGTACCCTGTAGGCGTATGGGAGTCTGTGATGAATTATTTACTTTTTCTCACCAATTGGCTTATGGGAGCCAATTTTGTCATTATATTTACTCGTGTTGATGCTTTATGATAAGTTATTATTCTGCATTGTTATTTATTATGCACGAAGATATTGGCATGTGTTGATGCCTTATTTTATACTATTATTTTGATGTAATTACTTATTATGTACAATAATATTTGAGATGATTCAGGTTCGTCTCTGTACCTTGACTTAGTTATGTTTTCTTGAATTTTATCATACTTATATCATGATTTTTCTTAGTTGGCTGATGATGCCTAATGAGTACCCGATGTTTTGGTACTCATCCTATACTTCTGTACCTTTTTGGTGTAGATTCGAGTACTACCTGTCTCTGTTGATCGTTGATCTTGTTGAGATGATATTTTTAGAGATAGGGTAAGCTCTTGGATTTGGAGTCACCCATCTCCCTCTATCTTTAATATTCAGTCTTTTATTATTGAGACAGATGCTAACTATTCTATACATTTAGTTGTATTATTATTAGACGCTTTTTTACTTGCTCTACCAGGTTGTGGGATGGTATCTTGTATTGACTGTTTTATTTATCTAAAACCCTTGCTTATCTATAAATTATATTCTCAAAATTTGCATATGTTGGGCATTTCCAACCAAATTAACCCATTGTGTTAGCTCTGAGCTATGGTTTGGCTTAGCTACTGGTGAGATTTAGTAGGTGTCATCATGCTCGTAAATTGGGTCATGACATATGGTTATATCTTTTATCTTAGTTTCCGTTCAGTATTTATTAGTTTAGTTTTACTATTATTAGAGTTATGCTAGGCCATGGATTAAATTGGGGTCACTTGTGACTCTAAGCCCCATGTTACAACTAACGGGTAGTCTAGGGTCGTGACAGGTTACTTGCGGCCTTAATACATATCTAAATCACTTATCATACTACAGAACATGAAATTTGGTTCTACATGTACTTAAATAATGTTTCTAATTTTAGCCAGGATTTTTTGGGGTGTTACAATACTATATCAAAATAATAATGTCGATGTGACATCCGATCTAATACACATTAATTCATAGAACAACTTCTATACAATGTCAATCCATGATGAAATCAACAATCACAAATAATTCTTGAAGGCTAGTCATAAAACTTTCAACTTAAATATACACACAAAGTCAAATCAAGTCTATAACGACATTTAATTTACTCATGCATACCCCACTCTTATGATCATTACCAACCAATTGTCGTCTATAACCCTACCTCTTTCCTACCTTAAATTACACTAGTATCAATATTAGTACGAGATATAAATCCTAATTCAGTTTCACACACACAAACTTCATATATTACTCTTAACAACACAAAAAATATCCTTCACATAAATAAATCATCTCTCTAACCTCAACTCTATTCCTACCCTTTATCATTGTCTCGGAACACACATAATGCAACTCTACCTCTACACAACATGCTTACCTATTAACCTACCATTATTAACAACCTCATGACAAATCCCATTTACTAACTAACTCTAGTTCCATATAGGTATCATAACTTTCCATAAGCCAAGGTTTAAAATAGTTCATTAACTCAAAATTCACTATAGAATTCATCAACTCATTATCCTAGGTTCAGTTTCTTATTTGTTCCTCCAAAATCCATGACCATGTCCTAGGCATGAAATCTCCCATCATAACTACAATTATTCATTCATCTAACCTAAATCTACTATAATTAAACCATAACCTACCTCATGGATGAGTTTTGATGATATAGAGGGTGAAAAGTCATTCCACGCATGTGTTTTGTCTTAAGTATGTTGAAATCTCCGCATGGAATGGTTGGAAATTTCACTCTTAGAGTTTAGCCTGTAATTCTTTGTCATTCTAAACCAAAGCATTTATCTAGGGCATTTTTGGAGAAGGAAAACGAAATAGGAAACGTATGTTAGGAAAAAGGTTTAAGAAAACTAACACGACCCAAACTAGGGCCTAGTCATGTTGGGCTTCTCTAGTCAAACCAGGACCAGAGAGCACCCGTAATAACAAACCATAACTACCCTATACCCTATGTGGGATGAATTCTGAACATATAACAAGAATAAACAATAACAATTCAAAGACATTAAATAAAGTCTGTAATCATAATCCAACCACCCCAACAAAATGTTCAACTGGTGCCACCCCAAGTGCTGATACCAATACCAAGGATGACACCAATACCAACACGACCCATGACTATAGTAGTTTGACAAATCCTCTAACTAGAAAAAAAGAACATCCGGTCAGGACATGCCCCAGACAATAGCCAAAACAAAAATCCAAGCATTAAAAATAAATAAAAGAAGTCCATAGCATAAAATTGAGTCTTTTGGAGTATGGAAGCTCACCACTTCAAATTGATTCAAAGCTATCCCTAAACCAAAGTCACTGAGCAGGAGGAATAGTAGTATGGTTGGTTCCTACATCGCGTGTTCCTACATCGTGTAGGGATACAACACCCGAAGACATTTAGCGGAGTGAATGCTAGTATGTAACATAGGATTAAAGATAAAATAATTCCATCATTCAAAACCAAATCAAATAACCATCTGCAATCACACATACACACACACACACATCTATATATATATAGAGAGTGTCGGGGTAGGGAACAAGGTTTAGGATACATTTAAAACCTTAATCTAGACTGTGTAGCTTTGCCTTCCTTAATGTCCACCCACGGGCTATATGGGTTCAGCACTCCTTGTTGAAGGGAATCCGGTGCGTGTTAGCTACATGAACTGGAGAAAAACCTGAGATGACTAGTACATCTCCCAAAATATAAAGTGTGACGTCATGCACACGATCACCATGACCAAACCTCATATCAACAAACATGTGCTTCCAGTAATAGTCCCCTCGGGACCTCCGCCTTCCATAACTTTGATACACAACCTCCTTCTTAAGCCCATATTTAAACCAAATAAACTGTCATGACCATTTACGAAGTAGTATTTTTATCAGGCATGAACCATTGGTTTTGTCATACAAAAATTAGAACTTGCAATTCTATTCCAACCATCCCATATAAATCATTAAATAAAATTAAACTCCATCATTTCCAATTTACCAACACCATTTATAAACAAACCATGGACACCAAGGCCTTTCCAAATACATGTGATATAAAAATATTATCAATTCATCTTCCATTTACCACTTATGCAATGCAAGATTCCATGGATAATCAAGCTATGTGACAAAAATCATTCTCATTGGCATTTTAACAATTATGTTGAGGGAACATAAGTTTTAAAAACATAAACAAGAAATTCGGAGAATCCATAATATACAGAAATCCATTCATCATTAACATGCATCCCAAAATGTCAAAATCATACTAAAACCATGAAAGAAAACATAATTAAACCATGAGAAACCTTGTTCAACCATGAACATCGAAAAACCCAAACCTTTATGGGAAAACAAAAATAATACCATGAAATCCATACATTAAAACACATGCTCTTTTTAAAATGAAAATGAGGATAGAGTAACATGCCTTAGACTCCATAGATAACGGAGAGAAATCATCCTTGAAAGTCTTAACTGACTATCTTGATGAAACCCAAGTATTTTTCATGAAAAAGGGTTTGAGAGAGTTTTGAGGAGTGTTTGATTGGAAATAATAGGTTAATGATGTCCCAAAAGGTGTTTTAAGTCATGGTGTCAAAGTAAGTAAAAAAGAGGAAATGTCCAGAATGCCCCAACTTAAAACTATTAAAATACTACAGGTGGTTACGCGTTATTCTCGTGACTCATGACCACAACATACAACTAATACCATTGAGTCGTCACCAATATAATGAGTTAGAGACCCATACACTATCCACCATACAACTCCCTGATCTCACTCATTTCCAAACCATACAACTCGTACGGCCTAGTCGTACCCAGGATAGAAACTAAAGGGATAGACACAGGACAACAAAAAATTCAACTATACCACTTGTACCTTATCCTCATGGCTCTTAGTGTACCACTCATACTCAGATCCAAGTCAAGTCGCTAAGTTTCTAATTTGATGAAGGGTCATCCTAACGAACCATCGCCACCCCTAACGACTCGTACTACCAAAGCAAAACCACAACAAAAAACCCAAAAAAACCCCAACCACCATCTACTGGATTCTTAACAACTAGGGTCACCTAACCTTTATCACACCATACGACTCGAATGATAAGTCATTACAAGGACAGTGAGCTCAATGCTCAGGAAATATCCAAGTGTAAACATCTAGGGTGTTTCACTTCTCCCCCACTTGGATCATTCATCCTTGAATGATGGAATAAGGAATTAACTAGCATGATCAAAACCCCAACATCTCTACTCTGACCTTTAACTAAGTTTGAAAACAAATATATTAAGAATAACACATACCTCAGGCACAATCTTCCAAAGTGGAAAACAAGAATGGATACCTGGACCTTATGTCCTCTTCATATTCCTAAGTATCCTCTTCAACCTTGTCGTTCCTCCATAAAACATTTACAAAAGCTACGTCCTTGGTCTGTAACCGATGGGCCTGCCAATCTAAAATTTTAACTAGCACCTTCTTATAAGATAAATAGTCTAAAATACCCACCACCTCCAAAGGAATAACAATCGATGGATCACCTAAGAACTTTCTCAACATCTAAACATGAATACCAGGTGAATAAAGCTCAAACTAGAAGGCAACTACAATTCATATATGACATTACCCATCCTTCTCAAAACCAAGTATGGACAAACATACCGAGCACTAAGTTTCCCCTTCTTCAAAACTGCATCACTCCCTTCACGGGACACACCTTCAAGAACACCCTATCCCTAACCTCAAACTCTAACTTCCTATGCCTTATATTTGCATAGGAATTCTTTTGACTTCGGGAGACTTTAAGCCTATCTCGAATCATCTTCACCTTCTTCATAGGTTGGGGAACCAAATTCAGGAGAAACATCTCCGCCTCACCAACGTCGAAACACTCGATAAAAGACGTACACCTCCTACTATACAAGAACTTAAATAGAGCCATCCCAATGCAATAGTGATAACTATTGTTATACGCAAACTCTATAAGAGGAAAATGATCAACCCAACTACCACCATTGTCAATCACGTAAGCTCTAAACATATCTTTTAATGTCTAAATAGTTCTTTTTGCTTGCCCATCCAACTATAGGTGGAAAGCAGTACTAAGACTCACCTTGATCCCCAAGACTTTTTAAAATGACTAGCTAAAATGCGATGAGAATAGCATACCATGATCCAAGATTATAAAAATAGGCACCTTATGCAACTTCACAATCTCTTGGAGGTACAACCTTGCATAATCTTTTGCCAAAAAATTGTCCCTCACTTACAAGAAATGAGAAGTCTTTGTAATTCTATACACAATAACCCAAACCAAATCAATCTGATTTCGAGACCAAGAAAGAATGGTAACAAATCCATACTGATCACCTCCCACTTCTACATAGGAAACTTAATTTCTTGAGACAATCCTTTGGGCCTTATATGCTCAACTATCACTTGCTAACACACCATGCAATTAGCTAAAAAACTAGCAACATCATGCTTCATATTGTTCCATCAATACATTTCCTTAAGGTCATGATAAATTTTTATCGAACTAGGATGAATAACATAGCATGACTCATGCATCTCATCTAAGATCCTCTCTCGTAAACCATCTATATTGGTATCGCATAACCTTCCGTGGTACCGCAAGGTACCATCACAAAAAATATCAAAGTCCATCACCTTTTTCCCATCTATTTCACCCTTGATCCTCATCAGTATTGGATCTAAAACTTGCTTTTCCTTTATTTTTGGACCAAGAGATGACTATACCACCTTTTTCTCAAATACACCACCATCCTTAGAGTTCAAGAGACAAACTCTAATGTTAGGAAAATGGTGAATATATTTCACCAAGTCCCACTTCCCTTCATCCACATGATCTACTCCCCATGCATAGCCTGTTAAGAGCATCAACAACCACGTTAGCTTTATATAGATGGTAGTGAAGACTCATGTCATAATCTTTGAGCAGCTCAAGCAATCTTCTTTGCCTGAGGCTCATCTTTTTTTGAGTAAACACATATTGCAGGCTCTTATGATTTGAAAAAATATACACATGCACTCTATACAAATAGTGATGCCAGATTTTCAATGTGAACACTATAGACAATAGCTCAAAGTCATAAGTCGGATAATTCTTCTCATTCACCTTCTACTGTTTGTAGGCATAAGTTATCACCTTGCCATACTGTATTAAGATGCAACCAAGCCCAACTCGGGAAGCATCATAATATTCCACAAATCCATCCGTGCCTTTGGGAAAAGTCAAGACTAGAGCCAAAGTAAGCTTATCCTCCAGCTACTCAAAACTACCATTACAAGCATTAAACAATAAGAACTTTACCTTCTTTTGAATTAGTTTAGTCAACGGGGTACCTATAAAAGAGAAAAAGTCCCAAACCTTCTATAATAACCAGCAAAACCCAAAAAGCTCTTAATATTGATCAGAATCATGGTTCTAGGCTACCTCTTAACCACTGCAACATTCTACCAATCTGTCATGATCCCTTCACTAGAAATGACATAACCCAAAAAGTGACAACATTTAATCAGAATTCACATTCTAAAAATTTGGCATACAATTGCTGCTCTTTCACGGTCTACAACACAATCCAGAGGTGATCGACCTGATCCACCTCACTATTAGAGTACACAAAAATTTCATCTATAAATACAATAATGAACAAACCCTACAAGTGATAGAAGAGTCTATTCATCAAGTCCATGAAAGATGTCGGGGCATTAGTAAACCCAAAATACATAACCAGGAACTCAAAGTGCCCATACTGGGTATAGAAGGTAGTCTTAGGAATGTCCAATTCCCTAATCTTTAACTGCTAATACCCAAATCAAAGGTCGATCTTCGATAAAAACTTGGCACCATAAAGCTGATCAGACAAATCATTTAACCATGGTAGAGGGTACTTATTCTTTACTGTTACCTTATTTAATTGCCAGAAATCAATACAGATATGATGAAAACCATCCTTATTACATGCAAACAACATCAGTACACCCCACGGAGATACACTAGAATGGATGAAACCCTTGTCTAAAATATCCTTGAGTTGCTCCTTAAGCTCTTTTAACTCTGCTGGAGCCATTCTATAGAAGGTAATAATAATAGAATGAGTGTCTAAAACAAGATCTATACCAAAATAAATCTTCCTATCAGGAGGAACACTAGGATATTCATCAGGGAAGAACTCAGGATATTTATTCACCACTGGGAAGGAATGTAGATAAGGACCCTCCAAGTTAGAATATTTAACCCGAACCAAATAATAGAGACACCCCTTGGAGATTAACCTTTGATAACTAAGATATGGTATGAACTTTTCTTTAGGAGCTAGGGAACCACCCTTCCAATAAATAACAGGCTCTCATTAGGGAATTTAAAGACAACCTTATAGGTCCAATAGTCTAGAGAAGTATAGCACGAGGGAAACTAATCCATCCCAAAGGTTATATCAAAATACACCATGTCTAATTCAAATAGATCTACCAAAGTCTCTTGACCACCCATATATTCCGTACAAGCCTTGTAGATTCTTCAAGTCACCACAGAGTCACCCATCAAGGTAGAAATAGAAAAAGGGTTTGAAATACACTTGAGATCAAAACCAACATGCACAACCATAAAGGGTCATATAAGAGAGAGTGGACCCCAAATCAAGTAAAAAGTATACATCATGGGAAAAGAGTTTCAACATACCGATAACAACACCAACGATGCCTCAAACTCTTAGCGGGTAGTGAGATCATAAAGTCAATTTCAATAAATATCAGAGCTAAATGGTGCACCCTTTGGTGTTGTAGCTGAAGAAGTGGCAATAGGAACCTTTTTTCCCCCAAAAAGAAACCTTACCAATAGGAAAGTTCATAATCACGTGCACTGGCTGAGCACAGTTGAGGTACTTGTCCTTTCCTTTATCAAGTAAAAAGTATACATCGTGGGAAAAGAGTTTCAACATACCGATAACAACATCAGGGATGCCTCAAACTCTTGGCAGGTACTGAGATCATAAAGTCAATTTCAACAAATGCCGGAGCAAGATGGTGCACCCTTTGGTGTTGTAGCTGAAGATGTGGAAATAGGAATCTTTTTTCCCCTAAAAGAAACATTACCAATAGGAAAGTTCCTAATCACGTGCACTAGCTGAGCACTGTTGAGGCACTTGTCCTTTCCTTTATCATAGTATCCCAAAATAGTCATCCATAAAATATGTAGTGAACATAAGATGGAGGTAATTGAGCCCCACTTCTATGGTATTGGGCACTCTATGCCCTATAATTCTCACCACTATGAAAACACCAGTCACTAAATGACTTTGGCTAGGGAGCACTAGAAATGGAATAAGACCTAGAATCACCCCACTTCTTTTAGAGCCACTTTTCACCATCCCTGCCACTTTGTTATGACTACTACCCTGCTCAAAAAATCTAAATTTCTTTTTCTGCCTCTCCCCGATTTAAGCTTTCTTCTTCTTCTCTTTCTCAACCTACTGTATGTGCAAAACCAACCCAGATATGTCTATGTTCTTATTTAATAAGGTAGCCTTACACTCCAAAATCAAGTATCAAGATAATCAAAAATTGGAATTCCTCATTCTAGCCCTCATACTTGAAACCAACTCTGGAACATACTGAGTCTACTAGTGAAATTTCAAGGCATGCTCCATGACTGATATATTGCCTTACTTCTGATTAACAAACTCTTCCACATTCGCTTCCCTCAACTCTTGAGAAAAGAAGCAATCTAGAAAGTCACTAGAGAAATCATCCTACAGGGATGACTCGACATCATCACCCCTTGACTTGTCATATTCCTTGTACCACTGGTATTCCATATCTTTCAGCTAGTAGGTAGCAAATTACATACCCTCCACATTCGTAGCTTTCATAGGATGAAAGATCTTTTCTATCTCACTAACAAAACCTTAAAGATCCTCTTATACCTTAATACCTGAGAAAACAAAAGGGTTCAACCTCATAAATTGGCCTAACCTTATAGCCTTGAAATATGGAGTAATAGAAGTACCACACTCAAACTAAGAAGCTACCAACTATACCAATATATGAATAGACCAATTGAACTCAGCATTTATCATATCAGTTAAAGGATCTCGAGAAGAACTAGGGGGAATCAGTGGAACCCCAGGAGGGAAATCAGGGACTGGAACCCTAGATCGAGTTTGGATGCCATAAGTATGATGGGTCCTATCAACATTGTCCTCGAGTAGGACAGAGAAGATTCTGTGAACTTTAAATTTTTTGGGAGGCGTGATCTGAAAAGCGAATAAAAGGGTAGTAGGGAAGATTTTAGGACCTTAGACTCTATAACTTGAAAAAAGAACACAAGAAATAGAAACATTCCAAAATTCCTTATAGACTCACCCCCATGAGTGTGGCGTGCTACATACCCTTACAAGAGACTCTACTCAACACGGCTTTGTCGAACACCCAATTGACCATAAATGTTGGGCTCTAATACCAATCTAACATAACTCGAACCAGCGCCAAACTGTGTCGGGCATCTCAAGTCCAACCAAGACTGGAGACCATTCACAATAACCAACCATAACTACCCTAACCCCTATGTCGGGTGAATTTTGAACATATAACATGATAAAAACTTCAAAGACATTGAATATAGTCTATAATCATAATCCAACAACCTTGACCAACTATCCAATTATTGCCAATCATAATGCCATTACTAATACCATGGTTGACAATAATACCGACGACGCCCATGCCCATATTAGTCTGAAAAGCCTCTAAACAGAATCAAAGAACATCAAGTCAGGACATACCACCGACCATAGCAAAAAATAAAATCCAAGAATTAATAATAAATAAAAGAAGTCCATAGCATGAAATAGAGCCTTTTAAAGTATGGAAGCGTACCACATTACACTGACTCAAAGTTATCTCTAAATCCAAGTCATTGAGAAGGAGGAATGATTGTATGGCTGGTTCCTACATCACTTAGGGATACAGCACCAAAAAAAAATTAGTGGAGTGAACGCTAGCATGTAACTCAGGGACAAAGATAAAATAATGCCATCATTAAAAACAAAATAAAATAACCAAATTCAATCACACACACACACATAAGCTCACACACATATATATATCGTGCCGCGGTAAGGAAAAGGTTTAACATGCATTTAAATAACATGCATTTAAAACCTTAACTTGGACTGTGTAGCTATGACATCCTAAATGTCCACCTAAAGGCTATATGTGTTCAGCTCCGCCTACTAAAAGGGCCCCAATGTATGTTAGCTGCACGAATTAGAGAAAAACCTGAGGTAACTAGTACATCTCCCAAAATATAAATGGTGACATCATGCATACGGTCGGCATGACCAAGCCTCACATCGAAAAATATGAGTTTCCAGTATTTGTTCCTTCGGGACCTTCACCTTCTACGACTTTGCTAAATAACCCCCTTTTTAAGCCTATATTAAAACCAATTACACATTCACAAATATTTAACAAGGAGTCTTTTTATTAGGCGTGAACCATTGGTATCATTATACAAAAATTAGAACTTGAAAGTCTATTCTAACCATGCCATAAAAACTAATAAACCAAATTAAACTCCATCATTTGTAATTTACCAACATAATTTATAATCAAACCATGGACACCAAGGCCTTTCCAAATACATATGAAATGAAAACATAATTAATTTATCTTCCATTTACCACTTATGCAGTGCAAAATTCCAAGGATACTCAAGATATGTGACAAAAATCATTCTCATTGGTATTTTAACAAACAAGTTAAGGACACATAAATTTCAAAAAGATAACCAAGAAATTTTGGAAATCCATAATACATAGAAATATATTTACCATTAAAACGTATCCCAAAATGTCAAAATCATACTAAAAGCATGAAAGAAAACATAATTAAACCATAAGAAACCTTGTTCAACCATGAACGCCCAAACCCCCAACCTTTATTGCAAAACCATAATAATACCAGGATAACCATACATTAAAACACATGCTCTTTGTAAAATAACAATGACAGAGGAATAACATGCCTTGAACACTAAGGAAGATAAAGAGAAACCACCCTTAAAAGCCTTAATTGATTATCTTGATGAAATCCTAGCCTTTTGCTTGAAAGCGAGTTTGAGTGGGATTTTAAGAGTGTTTGATGGGAATAATAGGTTAATAAAGTCCTAAAAGGTTTTTTAAGTCATGGTTTCAAAGAAAGTTAAGAAGGGGAAATGTTAAGAATGCCTCAAACTTAAAACTGTAAGAATACAACATGTGGTTATAAGTCGATCCCATGACTCATTACCACAACATACAACTCATACCATTGAGTCATCACCAACATATTGAGATAGAAACCCACACACTATCTACCATACAGCTCTGTAATCCCACTCGTTACCAAACTATATGACTTGTACCCTATCCTCACGGCTCTTAGTGAGCCACTAGTACTTAGAGCCAAGTAAAGTCACTAAGTTTTTTATTTGATAAAGGATCATCATAACGACCCATCACCAACCTTAATGACCCATACCACCAAGTCGTAACAATAATAGAAACCCAACCACCATCCACTGGACTCATTATAAAAAGGGTCACCTGACCCGTACCCATACCATATGACTTGTATGAGGAGTCATTACGAAGATAGTGAGCTCAAAGCTTAGGAAATTTTCAAGGGCCAAAACCTAGGGTGTTTAAAAAACCCAAGTGGCTTATTACTATAACATAATTATAGTGATAGAAATATCACTGTAGCTATGTCTTTTTACTGATAGTTGTATTATTATAGCTATGGAGTGGCAGGCCTGGCCTAATTTCACGAAATTGGACCAATAATTTGGTCCATGGACCTTTCCCCTAGAAAAATTATTCCTAATAGGGTTCAAATCAAATATTTCTTCATCAAAATATTGTTTGGAATGATTTTAGCTTAAATATGATTCAGGTCATTATGATAGATACTAATATACCCACTGTTCATCTTTGAACGATTATTGAAATTAGTAGAAAAAGTCGTTAACATGATTCTCAGATTCTAAATGTACACCATAATTAAAATATCATGCAACCTTCAATTCTAGTTAATTAAATTTTATAATCCCCTTCAAGAATGATGTCGTTTAAATTTTACAATAATCGTTACCTGCTTAGTATACACATCACATATCACAAGCTCTTGACACAACTTATAATCACATAACCCAAGGGCAAAATTCTTAGTAAGACATATGTAATTGGTAATCTAAAACAACCTGGGACACCCTATATCATTACAACTTTTAAAATTTATAATGAAATGAAACTTTACACATCCCATCATTAAAACGATGGATCAATCGTCGCAACAATATTACTGTAATGATAGAACTATCGCTGCAGTGATGGTTTGATATATTTAAAAAAGGAAGTGGGATTCCTTTCTTTCTCACTTTCTAAATTTCAAAATTCTCTCAAATATCTCTCTAGTAATCAACTTATCGACATTAATACTAAGGAAATTCTTTGTCCCTACAATTTTAATGTCATAAAAATTATTGAAATTAGGATTGACTATGGTTTTCCCAATGGGTAATTGTGGTTCAAAATGGGAATTGAAAAAATTTACACTTTTAATGAATTTATGAATCATGTTAAACAAATTTATGAATTATGCTAGACAAAATAAAGAGTCATCTTCCTAAAAGATTTCCTAATTAATTGTCGTTTGTTTTGGGTGTTAATCACTCCTAATTTATTATGAAAGAGTTAGAAAGTATTCTACCAATCTCGATCTATGCTTAAAACTTGAGATTTGAGAATATATTTTGGAATCCACAACTGGAGGGGTTGGGAATAATGGCATCACTGCAGTGATGGATTCATCAAAGTACGATGCCACTACGGTAATACCCTATCACCATAAGAACATTTCTACAATGACCAATATATCCCTCCAGTGATGGTCGAGTAGTAGCTTTCCCAGAGTTTTTCAAAAATCATTTTTGATTTTCTTCTTTTCATAGCTTCTCTAAATGGGTTTTAATTACTATGATTCTATATTTACAGGGGTACCTACTAATTTAAACTAAGTGTTAACCATCCCTCATGCTAATGATTCTTTAAAAATGCTTACCGTGACCATTATGAGGAGGGGTTGAGTACCCCAGGCTTCATTCATGAGAGAGGTTTCATGATGAAGGATATAACCAAAGAGGCACCTGAGTTCTATGGGAATAGATAGAGTTCACTCCTACATACAATCTAGAAAACTCTAGGAGTTCCATGCCATACTACTGATGATAAATTGGTCTTTGCCTTAACCTACCATCCACATCCAAGGAAAGAATGTTCCAATGAATGCTACAGTAATTGATTATACTTTGGGGGTGATAAACCCCTTAAATACATCCTTTGAGGTGAACAAAGTGATAAGTATGACTTAATAAGATTGGAAAGTACCTTATATCTATAGGGTTAAGAGAATAAGGTACAGTGGATGAGGATTAAGGGAACAAAAAGTACCTTTTTTTAGTAGGGGCTCAATAATTGCTGAACTCAATATCTCAAAGGATCCATCCTTTAGGTAATGTGCAAAATGTGACCTTTCACTAGGACATAATAATAGTTTGTACTCTATCAGGGATCATGGTGAATGTGGGGATGCAGATTATACATGAATGGAAGTATTTCTACTTAATAGGAGGACCCATGCTTGATCATTAAGTTGTGGAAGTGGGTGGAAATATCAAAAGAGGAAGGTAACTCTTTTGAAGGAATATAATGTATCCTTCAACCCATTCAAGGTGAAGGGTTCATAGGGATAGAGAAAAAAATTGAGAAAAATAGGGGTGGAGGAGGAGAGCAGTATGAAAGGAGAGGGCGAGGAGACTAGTACTCCTCCCACGTATCCTCCTATGTATTTGAGTGCTTGGATGTAGACATTGATACTATCGAGGATATTTGACTAGTCCCACCTACCTCCATATGGTTTGAATCCTTTGAGATTTATAACATCACTAGACCTAATTTGAACCTACATAGAGCTTCATAGGGAGTTGGAAGAGGAGATATGGAATAGGTGGTACTAAGATCACATGCTTTCCTGAATGTTGACTGTGAAGGCCATGTTCAAATATGTCATCCTTAATAAAATCTCCCTAAGTTGAAGAAGGAGTATATGAATTAGTTCTCCTTTTTGAGCAGCATAAAAGAGGAGGTCTCTGATGCTTTGATCCTAAATGATGATGGAGATTCTAGCTAGATCCCTTAAGTGCACATTAGTCTATTCCCTTTCCCTTGCTTATTACTATTTATAGTTTTAGGTCGCCCCTATTTGGGGTATGTAACAAACAAGTTTTTCTTTTTAAACACTTTTATAATATCTTATTTTATTGTAATTTACCTTAATATATCTTACTATTTATTCCTAATAAAATATTTTATTTCATCAATATTTTAATTACAAGATTATTTTTATGAAGCAAAAGGACATAAAAAATAGGGTATTTCCATTAGCAACATTCTTCCTAGGCATCACTGCATCTATGGATCCCTCACCACAGTGATGGATTAATTTCATAGGAGTGACAAGGAGTCATTGGGGTGATGTCGTTGCATTGATGAATCTATTTTCAGCAGCAACTTTAAACTAGAGACCTTGGGTCTATTTTCCTCTATATTTCCACAAAATTATGTTCACCTATAAACACTTTCATACTTTTATCCCCTATATTTCATGTATTTCTTAATAAATTAGGCCCCAAAACATTAATTTTATACTAGTCTGATAATTGGCTTTTAATATCACATGCCTTATCTACAGTTAACCAATACCTCTAGAGGACTATACGTCTTGACAAATTCCTAATATAATAATCACAGATCTACCTACACAAGGATATCTAATTATATCATTAAGGGCCAAATCAAGATTACGACATACTTCAAATCACAAAACGTACCTCAAATTCATATAAATAAAGGCGTACCTTGAAATCACATCCAACCTTTACGATCTACATATTTTCTTTTGTAACCACTCATCCTATATCACTCTTAGTAATCATTTACATTTATGAACTTCAGCTACCGCACATCAACGAAATAATTTAGTAAAGTCGATAAGAATAAAAATATGGAATACATGTTGCATTCAATCATAGTACGACAAAAACATTTAAGGCATAATTATATTTTTGGTAAATATAACCAAACAATCAAAGAAAATGTTATACGTACAAATTCCAATAGGAACTCCAATATTCCACTTAATCAGACAACATAACCACCTAAAAGATGCATGTATTACTAATTCAAAACATAATTCATGACATTAGAATACAATGCCTCTTATTAACCTTTATTAATTTGGATAATGCTATTTCAACCTTCTTAACATTACCAATATATATATTTTGACCAACTGGTAACGGTTATTATTATCAAGATACTAATTGGAATCTTCTAGATACCAATTTGGTTTAACTCATGGAGATAACACTGATTAGCACAATGGGAGAGAAGAAAGTGAGATTGATTTCTTAGATTCCTTGTATCTTTCTATAAATTTGATGTGGATTCCAACACACCAATCTTTAAGACTCCAGTCAACATTTTTTCTTGTACAAAAAGACTGTAACATAGGATCTGATGCCAACTTATCAAGACCTAAAACCCAAATTATGTTGGTACTATCTACTTTCACCTTGTAGGAGAATCCTTACCACTTGCCCTTTAATCATTGTGGAAACATTTCCAAAACTTTATGCATTAATAAATAATAAAACTTTTACCTAAAACAAAAGTTAATGTAGAGTACATTAAAGAAATTAAATACATAACTCTCTTGAACGTAGTCAAAATAGGTACGAGAGCACTAAAAATAAAGGACAAATCATCACACAACATCCATTTAGGAGTAGAATGATATGATTTGCTAAAGAATAAGCATCATCACACATATGCAAACTCCAATTGACTTGCCATATGGATATATCCTAAGAAAGAGATATATTAAGTGTAGTATCAATACAACCACACGTACTAGAAGTTATCGGCAGATCAAGGTTAGAAACAAATAGAATTTACAAAAATATCATGACAGTAATAACTTTTTTAATTAACTTAACCTTACTAAAACATTTCCATATTTCCCACATCTCAACCTTACCATTCTCTCTTTACCTACATTAGCCTATATATCATTTACTAAGTGACCAAATAAATCCAGCTCCATAATGCTCCCAATGTCCATATTATTATGCACTTACTTTTCGTAATCAAATCTAATGTTTCAAACTCATGAAAATTCAGACCCACTATTCTTCTCGCTACTTTCAATTAACATATTACTACTTCGACCCTTAAAAGACAACCATAATCTTGCTAGAAAGAAAAGAAAGAGAAACCTCATATATATGACATATACAAAAGAAATAAGATATGTGTACACTATTAAAATGTACCTTATATCCAAGTAAACATGTCCATTACTAATAATTAGGTAGGTTAGTAAGAAATAGTAAAGACAACCATATGCACAAATGTAATAATGATTGCATGAATGTAAGATATACATATAAACAGGTCTATAGGGACCTAATAAGCTATGACCTATAAGGAATGACTCAGTATATGTACCAATGCTAGCGTGACACCTAATCTATAATATATATTAAATGTGACACATAATCAAAATAACAATATCTATGCTAACCTTGAGCCACTAGACATTATTTCAGTAAACAACTTTTATACATGCCAATGTATGATGAAAATAATAATCATAAATAATTCCAAAAAGCTAGTCTAACATTCATATTTAATAGAATAACATAGTCAAATCAATTCTATAACTACATTTAATGTACTTATACATACCCCATAATCAAGATCATTTCTAATCGGTTTTCGTCTATACCTATCCTGACTCCTACATTGATTTAAAGATGCTATAACCTTACCTCTTTCCCTTTTTTATTACACTAGTATCAATCATAGTATGGGCGACTAATCCCAATATGGCTTCACCCATAAAAAATTCTTCTATTACTCATAACGATACCATAACTATCCTTTACACCTGTCAATACCTCCTTCAAACCTTAACATCATTGTTAGACTCTGTTCTCAACTAAAAACGATGGTAGGTAACTTCACATCTACTCAATAGGCTCATCCATTAACCTACCATTGTTAACACACTCATGATAACCATCATTTATGGACCTAACCCTAGTTTTCTACAAGTATCATAACTATTTAAAACCAAGGTTTGACATAGTTAATTAACTTGAATGCATGACAAAATTTATAAGTTTATCATTCTAAGCCTCCAAATGAAAATTTCTCAATTAAATACTTTTCTAGAAAGATTTTCAACATAACAAAGATTTGGTTCATTACATTTTGTCAACCCTTTTGAGTTATCAAATTATAGATTTAATTAATATCCTAAATTACTAGTTGTGAGTTAATATTTATAATGTTGAGCATCTTTTTATCAAATTTATGACTACTCAACTATTCCTAATGTGTATTTTCCTATGGTCATCAATCAATAGTGAAGTGCATGCAATTTCTATTTTATATAAATAAAGTATGGATAACGAGTAAATTATTTTATCCGCATGAGTAAATCGTTCCTCCTTCCAAATAGAGTTCACAAAGAATCCATACCATTCTTTATTGTGGATGTAATATCCCTATTCCTAATCAAAACTATGCATCCAAGATAGTATTTTAGAGGTTGTCAAGCTTGTAAAGAATAAAGACCAAGAGAATATAGCTAACTTAATAAAAGTGGAAATAAAAACTAAAAAATATGATAATCATATACAACTCTTATGTCTTAACCTCAACCTTAGATACTATGAGTTTTTATACTCATGACCTAACTGTAAGATAAAAAATTATAGACAGATTCAACATTGAAAAGTAATGAAAGGAGACCAAAGAGCTTAGTGTAAATTTCCCTCTCAACTTACATATCTTTCCTTCTACTAAAATATCTAAAAATGACTACAAAGGAGTATATATAAGTTTGAGGGGGTGTAAGTTGAATCAAGGTCACCCATGCGACTCCCAGCC
This sequence comes from Capsicum annuum, assembly GCF_002878395.1. Classification (NCBI taxonomy): domain Eukaryota; kingdom Viridiplantae; phylum Streptophyta; class Magnoliopsida; order Solanales; family Solanaceae; genus Capsicum; species Capsicum annuum. Next base: position 177,932,762 of record NC_061121.1, on the reverse strand, counting down.
AATTATTTCTCAAATTTTTTAGTAGGGTAGTAACCAAGTCAAAGCTCTAGTGCATTTACGTAGTCCATAGCTTTTAGTGTGCGGAGGACTCCCTTTGTCACTATAAGGGCAGTATTTTTCTTAGTGTATACTTTTATCTTTCTTTTTTGTTTTGCTTCTGTCAAGCTCTAGTCTTGATCTACCATCTTAGATATGCTTTGATCACCTCTTTTTCTGCTGTTCCATCTAATGATGGAATTTTTGTATCTTTAACAAAAGATAATTGTAAGTTATCAAGAAATCATTGATCTTTTTAATGTTTTTTGTGTTTACTTTTTGGAAATAAGCCTAAAGATAAAAAGGGAGATTGTGTTATAAATGGGTGTAACAGCTCCCCTATTGAACTTCTAGATCTCAAATGAGTGACCATACCTATCATCATTCATAAGTCAAAGCGGGGTGACAACTCAACTGATGGGCTATCAGGATCTCGGCGAATTATCATGCCATATACGATGAGAATAATTGTGTAACTCTCATACATACTTGTACCATCTAAAACTTTCCCCATTAGTCTCTCAAGGCTAATTGTGATGATACATGGCTGGTGAAATTATCTTAGGCCTCCTTGGTGAATATTAGGAGCCCACTTTAGCATAAATAGCCTACCAATACATAAAATAGTATCCTTAGTTACCTATTTTAAGACTTCAATTATTTCTTTGGCAACCACATTACAAGCCTTGAACCATTCAAAGTTTTTCCCTCTTTTGAACCCTACCCTCCTTGAACTTAGAAAATGAAAATTGAGACCAAATGCCTAAGCTGGGGGTGGTATGTTTGGAAGAGATAACCTTGGGCCATGATAATGTAAATGGATTCCTATAATGTATAAGAAAAAGAGAAATTGAAAAAAAGTGAAAAAGAAAGTAATTAGAAATAGAAAAACTAGTATAGAGAGAAAAAAAAAAGAGTCCAAAGAAAATGCTTTCAATGAATTAGGTAAATCAAGGTAGCAAAAATAAGCATGTATGAATTTTGGAAACAAATGATGTGGTCCATGGTCAAAAGTATGGTTAAATAGTGTGATATAGATTTTCAAGGAGGGTATAGTAACTTAGTGCCCAAATGATATCATACCCTTTCTTAAACCTACATTACAAGCTTGAAAAAGTCCTTTGAGATCTCCAACCAAGTGTAGTCATTTTAGTGGCTATTGAAAAAAAGGAAAACATATGGTATGGTATTTGTTAGAATTGAGAGAGTCTTTGTGAGAGTGACTATTTGCACTTAAATTCCTTATTGCGTATTAGATAATTTGGTATATGTGATTTCCTTCTCGTGAGGAGGCATGTAGGTTAATTAAGGTGGGTGAAATTATCATCTTCTAGAAAATAAGGCAAGGAGTATAGTGGAGTTGCTATTGATAGGAAGTCACTTATAGAGAGTTAGTAATTGTTACATTATGGTTCTTTAAAGTCCTTTGCATCATTGATATTGTATTTCTTGTCTAAGGGAGTCGTGAGAATAGCTTTGCCCATGTTTTAAAGCTACTTGTGGTGTTAATCAAGCTTAAAGTCATTGTGATCATTTGGTTTTAATAACGGGATTAAATTTGCATTTCTTATTGAGTAAGAGGTAGAGTTTCTTGAGGACAAGAAAAATTTTTAGTTAGGGGGTATTGATGAGTCATAAATATAGAACTCATTTATATTCAAAGTCATGCACACTACTATATTTTCAAGGTATAATTGAGACAACTTTGTTTATTGAATGCCATTTTTTCCACATATTGTAGGTATATAAGTGATGAGATGTAAAGAGAGATGTAAAGAAATGGAATTAAGTTTAAACGGGATGGAAAAGGAAACAAGTGATGCAAAAGCTTAAAAACTCATAGCAAATTTAGCCTAAGGTACTGTAATCATAGAGTGAGAACCATAATTGTGGTTAGTTAAGATTGTAATATATGTGCGATCTTGAGAATTTCAATACGATCGTGGCCAAGCTGGAGCGATCACGGTATAGCGAGTTTATTCCCTGGGGAAATTATGTAATTTTATGAAGCTAACCCCAAATACCTTATAAGGCTAAAAGCCTTTCTCATTTGGGAATTATCACTTGGTGAATTGAAATTGGGGACTTTGTAAACTTTACCAAATTGGGGAAATTGAATGTGCTTAGTTTCTCAATCATTTTTTGTTGTAATTTAAGTTGGATATTGTATTATTCTTGATTAAACTTTTATGGAAGCATTGAAAAATCAATTTGGTATATTTCTTTCCCCTAAGTTTATGAGTAACTAAACAATTTATCTTGGGATTATGTTAAAATAGGGTGAATATATGTGTGGGTTGTGATTTATTGGTGTATATTCTTCGTTAATACTAGTGGATCTCTGAAACAGCTTGTGTTTTGATCCTTAGAAATTTATTGGGATACAAACTCTCTGGACATTATACAACTTGGGGTACTAGTCGTACGTTGGGCTACAGTTTAGGGGCCATCACTTGTATGTTGATTAATGTGGTTGGATTGGATACTTTCAAAGGTACGACTTCTTTATAAGAGTTGTATGATGGGATGCGAGTGGTATGATAAAACTCGTTATATTGTCTTATGTCTTAACCTAGGTGATTCTATTCTTCTTAGGGTATGGTTTATGGGTACCAATTATATAATTGGGTAAGAGTAGGACTTAGGAGTCGTAGGTTGGTCAATTTAGAGTTGATATTTTACTTAGGTATAGGTGGTGGGTACCACTTATACCCTAGGGTACGGATGGAGGGGGTGGTCATACCCTCCTACAGGAAATTAATTATGTTTAAGTTGGGGGTATTCTGGAAATTTCCCCTTATAAATCCTTGGGATCCCATGACTTAAAACCACTTTTTGGGGATCATTAACCTATTTTCAATCAATCAAACACTTTAAACTATTTAAAAATCTCTCGACTCTCTTGGGTAAAGAAAAAGCTAGGGTTTCGTTCAAGGTGGTCAATTGAGGCTCATAGGGGTGATTCATTCTCATATTTTTCTCAAATTAAGTCAATTTACTCCTCCCTCATTGTGATTTCCAACTAAAGTTATATTTATGAATTATTTTCATGGAATAAATGCCATATGGTTTTAGGTTTTAAAATATATGTTGGTTTTTTTATGTTATAATGGTTGGTTATAGTTTTCCCATGTCTTTTACTTATAGTTTCCATATTATTATGATGGTTTGAACATTTGGTTGCTTGGGAATGGTTAATTGGTACTTAGTTTTGGCATTGGAAATAATATGCCCCCAATATGCTTGATAAAGTGCCAATGAGAATGTTTTTTGCTAAATTGTTGGACTTTCACTGTAATTTGCATGGAATAACTTGGTAATGGAACCCTAAATGGTATAAATAGTTTAAATTATTTTGAATGGTTATATGGTAGGTCTTGGTGGTTCTGGTTGGTGTAATTTAAAGCCTTGTAAGGTACAAGGGAATCCCCCAAACAAACTTAATAATGAAATACTTGTGGGGTGCATGGGAATCCTTCAAGTCAACTCAATAATGTAATCTATGGGTACATGCGAATCCCTTAATCTCTAAATGGTTGGCTAAGGATGTTGCTTATAAGATATAGTTGGTATGACGATACCATTAGTTATATCCTTGATTAATAATAAATGAAATGGTTGTATAGTTGTATGGTAATGCATTTAATTAGGCAATAATGGTAGGATATGATAGATAACCGTGAAGGTGTGATTCTAATGGACGGACACTAGAAACTCATGTTTGCCAACATGAGGATTGGTTATGGCGACAATATATGATACTTACGGGGTATACAAGAATCTACTAAGTACACTTATTTATATGTATCATGCAGTGCAAAGGGCACTCAGGAATCCACTGCTCCTATGGTATCTTCGATTTATATAGCTACACGTATTCGGGCCTATTAAAGGAGTTACACTAGACCCATATATCCCGTGGTTGGTTCTAGGATGGTTCATCTATATATACCCAGGTTAATGGTTTTAAACGCATGCTAAACCTAGTTTCTTTTCCCAGTATGGTGTTATATATATATGTATGGCTGTGAATGTGTATGTTGGATTACTTAGTTTTAAAGGTTCGAATTATTTTATCCTTATCCTTAGTACATGCTAGCATTCGCATGCTAACCTATCTTTGAGCGGTTATATCCCTACGTGATGCATGAATCAACCATTCTACTCCTCCTTCTTAATGGTCAGATTTAGGAGCAGCTCAGTTGGATTGAAGTGGTGAGCTCCATATTCTAGAAAGGTTCTATTTCATGCCATGGATGAATTACATACTTTGGTTATCTCCTAAACTTTGGTTTTGGCTATGGTTGGGGGCATGTCCCAACAGAATATTATTTTACATTCTGTTATAGGCTTTATGAAACTTATACTGATTGGTATGGGCAATGTCGGTATTAGTGTCAGCCTTAGTATTGGCATTGCAATTAGGTATGATATCGGTTAATTTTATATTATTTATATTTCTTTAATTTTTTTTGATAATATATATTTATATTAGAACTCCTTCGGTGTGGGGTGTATGGGTTGGTTTACGGTCTTGCTTTGGTTTTTGTTATTAGTTGGATAATGAATGGTTGGACTTGTTTGGGTGGGTCAAGGTCATGGACCTATCCCAGAGTATAGAATTGTAATAAATGCTACCTTGTTATACATTTGGAATTAGTCCGACTCAGGGCATGCATATTTGTAGGTTGGAATGGGTAATGGGGTTGATCCCCGTTCCTGGTTAGACTTGGGATGTCCATTATGACAAGGCCCCGATTTAGGTCGTGTTAAGTTTGTGTCATAGATTTAGGATGGTCAATTAAGAGTCCACAAAGACATGTCGAGTAGAGTGTTTTTCAAGGGTGTGTAGCGCCTGATACTCATAAAGGAGAGACTACAAGGTATTTAGGAAATATTTCTCTTTTTTGTGTTCTATTTTCAAGTTTTAAGTCTAAGCCTTGGAATCTTCTCTAATTTCCATTTGTTCATTTTTTAGATCATGCCTCAACAATGTAAAGTTCACGAAAACTCCTCCGTCCTAGCCGAGGATGATATTCCTAGGACATGTTATACTTAGGGGATCCAAACTCAGTATAGGGGTTTGGTCCCTAATTTCCCTAGAGTTCCACCAGTTCCTTCTAGTTCTCCTTAGGTTCCTCAGACTAATATGAAGAATTTTGAGTTTTGTCAGTTGATCCATATAATTGCGCAATTGATATCTTCTCAGGATGAGTGTAGTACATCTAGTATTACATATCTTGAGGGTATAAGGGTTGGCTAGTATATAAAGTTGAATCCTCCAACTTTTTATTGTGTTATAGTAGAGGAGGATCCTCAGGGTTTTCTGGATGAAATGGAAAAAATCTCCAGGGTCATGCAGGCTAAGAATGTGGAAAGGGTGAATTTTGCTACCTATCTGCTAAAAGAAGTGATGCGCCAATAGTAGAAGGAATGGGATCAGGAAATGGGTGAGGTTGATAAGTTATCTTGGGCGTATATATATGTCCAATCATCAATATTCACCTATATTTGTACTTGTTATAAGAGAAAAAATATGCTATTCTTATTGTGTTTGAGCCTTATGTGTTCCGTATCTAACCAACGTGATTAGTGATGCAGTGTGAATTTCTAATGGATTTGGACTACATTAGGGACATGATATGAAGAAAGTGGCAACTGATATGGTGGAATTGATATTCTTGATGAGGAAAGGCATTTTTAGTGAGTCAAAAAGCATGCGAAGAAGGGATAGAGAAAGTATAGAAGAAAAAGACAATGCCTTAGCCAAAATTCTAAAGTGAAGTTCAAGAAAGTCGACGTGATATCGATGTGTTGCATCGCTCCTCAATGCGGCAGACAATGCAGTGCTTTTGCCTTCACAATAAGATACATGACGCAATGCATTGGCTTTTTTAATGAGATAAGCAATGCGGCACGTCGGTTATTCCCGTGCAGGCTAAGTTTGTCTAGCTATATAAGGAACATATGAACAAAAATTAAAGCTTTTTTTAGCAAGCACATAAGTAACAAAATAGTACAAAAATCTATCTTTTAAGGTTCTTAGAATTTCTTTAGAACTTCTTCACCTTAAGATTAATTTTGGGTATAATTAATTGCTTATTTTTGATGTTGAATTGAAACATGAGTGGCTAAAGACCCTTGTTCTAGGGTTCAGGCCAAGAACATGATTACTCCTTAATATTTGTTATCGTAATTTCTTTTTGGATTATCATGTGGGTTGTTTTTAATTTATTGAGCTTATTATTTTAATAAGTGGACACAATTAGAATAAATCTATATTTTGATGTGAATCCGATAGGAGAATCGCAAGATAGAATAAAGAAATTAAAGAGCAAGTTTCTTATTCTTCTATGAAATAACGGGTTTGAATTAGCATCTAGGAGAGGGATATACCTAGAAGCCTTGTTTGGTTCAATTGCAAGAAGATAACTTTATGCATATAGAGGAATTGTTTCTTCTCTTCTAGCTGAGGTAGTTGCAATAGTCATAGAGGTAGAAGATTTGATGTCAGGAAACCAAGATCGTAATATAAACCTTGCAAATCAACATCCTAATAACTAACTATACTATGATAAGAATAGATATTTGTAAGATTGTTAGAAGTGCCTCAACCCTAGAATTCTAATCGTTACTGTTTACAATCATTGCTTGCTTTGCTATTGTCACAATTTCTTATTTCTTATTTATTAATTTATATTTTTATTCACAATTTCACAATCATCTTGATACTTTACAAAACATAATACCTCATTTTCTAAGACTAAAAGTTGGTTAAATTTTTAGTTAATTAGTTCTCATGGGAACGATACTGATTGTCTAAATCACTATATTACTTGTACAATCACGTGTACTTGTGTGTGCATTTGAATGCAATAATGAGTTTTCTCTGTGGGAGACTTTCTCTATTGATTTTCTGTACTGCTTCTTTCCTCAGGAGTTGAGGGAAGCGAAGATGGAGGAATTTATTAATCTGAAATAGGGGAAGATGTTGGTCATGGAGTATGCCTTCAAATTTCACTAGTTGTCTAGGTATGCTCTGGAATAGGTGTTTGATATGAGGGCCATAATGAGAAAGTTCGCTTTAGGACTGTCTCGTGAGTTGATCCTTGAAATCAAGACTTTATTTCTAATCAAAGACATGGATATTTCTAGGTTTGTTGATCTTCTGAAACAGGTAAAGGAGGAAAAGATAAAGTAGGCTGAAATAGGGAAAAGGCAGGGTAACAAGTTCAAGTTCTCTAAGTAGGGTGGTCAACAACAAAGTGATCTAGAAGATGGAAACTAGCCAAAGAAAAAGTGGAAGATTTTTAGTTCCATCTCCATAGCTATTACTCCTTACCTAAAGTAATTGGGTAATAGGCGTCAGTAGAGTAGAGACATCTTCAGGGCACGAGGCGTCCAATCTAAAGCTAGCTAGGATCAGTTGGCCTTATTGTATACTTTTTTTAGGTTTTGTGGTTGGTTATATCAGGTTTCTACGATGAGTAGAGGGATAGTTGTTTCAAATATGGTCAGGTAGGCCATATGCTTAGAAATTATCTGGTTGGTAAGGTTGTGTCAGGAGTGAAAAAGGTTCTGGTTATCTCTTGATCTACTCCTGCACAAAAGGGTACTACTTCTACATCTGTTCTGCTTCTTGTATTAGCACAGACTGGAATAGGTTATATGCACTCACTTCCTGATAGGAGTTTGAGGCATCGCCTAATGTCGTGACTGGTACATTAAAACACTTTTCTTAGGATGTTTATAGTTTACTTGATCTGGGGTCTACTCTTTCTTACGTGTCCTTATTTATGGCTGTGTTTTTGGTTCTGATCTCGAGGTTATTTCAAATCCTTTGTCTGTTCTACCCTAGTAACTGACTCTGTGGTAGCTAAAAGAGTCTATAGGGGGTGTGTGGCATCTGTTGGTTGTAAGAAGACATTAGTGAATTTACTCGAACTAGGTAAAGTGGATTTTAATGTTATTCTGGGTATGGATTAGTTACACTCGTGCTATGCATCCTTAGATTATAAAACTATTAAGGTTGTAGTTAGGTTCCCTGGTGAGCCAGTTATTGAATGGGAGGGTAGTTCTCTATCCCCTAATGAGAGATTTATATGATATCTTAGAGCTCAGAGTTTAATCTCTAAAGGGTGTCACAATCATTTAGTCTGGTTTAAAGATTCTAGCTGGAAACGCCCTTATTTATATTTATTTCTAGTGGTGAATGAGTTTCTCGAGGTCTTTCCAAATGATATTCCTGGTGTTACTCTATATAGGGAGATTGAGTTTGGGATTGATTTAGTTTTGGACACTCGTCCAATTTCAATTCCTCCTTGTATAATGGATCCTACTAAGTTAAAGGAACTCAAGAAGAAATTTATTGATCTTTTGGATATGGGTTTCATCCGTCCTAGTGTGTCCCCTTGGGGTGCACTGGTGTTAATAATGCATAAAAGGATGGTTACCTTCAGATGTGTATTTACTATAGGTATATTAAGAAGGTAATGGATAAGAACAAGTATCTTATTCCAAAGATAGATGACTTGTTTGATTAGTTGCAAGGTGCCAAATTTATTTCAAAGGTAGATATGTGGTTTAGGTATCATCAACTTACGATTAGAGAGGTGGGTATCCCTAAGACAGCTTTCCATACAAGGCTTAGGAACTTTGAGGTATTAGTTATGTTATTTGGTTTGACAAATTCCCCAACGACATTCATGGATTTGATTAATAGGGTCTTCCATCAGTTTCTAGATCAGTTATTCATTGTGTCCATCAATGACAATTTGGTGTACTATGAGGGTGAGGTGGATTATTGTAACACCCTGATTTTCTGAACCGGAATGCTACATGGTGCTTATGACCCCGAAGGACCACAATCTAACCCATGACTGATATCTGTGCCTGTAAACTGCATAATAAACATGTAAAATGCGGAAAACATGAATAACAGGCCATAATGTTCAACAAAATAAAATATCTGACAAATCATAACATCCATATGGGGTAACAAGTACCCAAAATAACTGAAGTCTGAAACAAATCTGAACTAATTCTGAAAGCCACTAAATACTGTCTGAGTAAGGAGTTGAAGGAACATGTCTCCATCTAACTCCATAAACTGAAAGATAACCAAAGAAAATAAATGAAGTCAAATCATATTGTCCTCGAATGAAGAGGACTCACTGTAACTCTGTATACTAAAGATCAACTGCTACTGCGGATTGTAACTCGTGGCTCTGAACCTATAGTGTAATGCAAAATAAAGAACCATAGAGAAAATGTATCGGTACAACTGAAAGTATTGATTATACGAGTGAGGTAGGCTATATGCAAAAGGGCTTACATATATGAGCAGTGCTAATTGAATGACTAATATGAATGTGAGAGTGCAAACATGCATAATAGTAACTGAGATGGTGAATACGTGATATCTAGGTCTGTATGCTAATACATGGTTTATTGATATCTAACATGACTAATACTGAGATTTCTAGATAATATGGATGACTGTGTCTGAAAGTCCTGAATCTGGTAAAACTACCTGAGTTTCATATTGTAATTGAATTGACAATATCTGACAGTCCTGGTATACTGAAATCTGAAGAACTATTTCAGTTCTTTTGCTGAGACTGAGACTGGAATTGTGGGAGAAAGTTGTTTAACCGACATGCCTCAAATGCGCTATAATAGCTGAGTTGGGATCCAATCTGTGTCCTAATTGGAATGGTGTCATTACCGCGCCACTAGTAAGGATAAGCTGTGACTGACCCTTATCTGGCAAGTTACTCTAATGAGAATGGTGGACCCTGATCTGACTGGTCAAATCACCATATCAACCCTAATCTGATATGTTAAGATGTCTCAACCTACGCTGGCTACGTAGTTCTGGAACACAAGGATGACTGCTAAGAATCACACACTTATCTGGTAGGTGAGTTCCCATCCTTGGGTTCACTCAGTGCTAATTTCTAATCCCATATGAAGAGATTGAACCTGATTAACTGACTATACATGGACTAAGTAACTAATTTTTGTTTACTGACGAAATAGTACTATTTTCTGAGAATTAACTGAGATCATGAGATTTCTGAGGTTTCCTGAGTCACATGACTGTCTGAGTTCTATAGATCATTGCTTGATTGAGTGTATCATGATAACATGACATTGCTCTAGGAAAATAGCTATATTTTTTTCTGGTACAAGTATCCCCAGGATTCGATGAAAGGAAACTAACACACATGACTGACTTGCTCATAAAAATAGAGTCCACAGTTCACAATATCATAAGTAAGGGATTTCATACTACACTTGGTTCTCAACGTCTTATACATGGAAGGGGATGTGCACAACATGTATATACTCACGTTGCTTCAATATCATGCTCATTCCATATCACAACAATAACACATAACAATAACGTGGAGTTCATGTGGAGTCATAAAGAATAGAACATGGTCTTGTAATTTAAGCACTATTAAATAATAAAAACATGGATTCTATCATTCTTGCCATTTTATCAAACACGTTACATGCACAACTTTGGGTATAGGTGTACTTATCAATTTGACAATCTTAATCCATCCAAAATACATGGGTTTTAACTTACCTAATCACATGCTTCATGAAAAACACATCAAGATACAACCTTCAATCCAAAGAATAATCATCAACATGAATATAGTCATAACACAACAAGGAAATCATAATTTATAATTTAAAACATGATTCTTGAGCTCCATGGATGAAAGGGACCCATGGATGAACACTACGCATACCTTAGTGATTGAATCTTGAAAGAGATCTAACGTTTCTGAAGGTTCTTGAAGAAATAATTAGGCTTGCTCTTGATTTTTCTTGACTAGGGTTTAACCCCTTTGGGAGAGAATGTTTTTGTTCTTGAGGAGATAATTTTGAGAGGAAACCCTAATCTTGTGGTTTAGAGTGTATGAGAGAGCTTTTTGCGATGTTTAACTAAAGAGAATGAAAGATAATATGATCCTTATGGGTTATAAGTCATGCCAAGTTAAGGAAAAGAACAAAATACCATTGCATAAATGTCCCTTAATTGCTGGAAAAAAATAGCTGATGACATTTATGACAGGTCGTCAAGCTGGTGATAAGTCGTTACGAAATGTCATCACAAAAAGGTAAAAATTTCATTTTCTGGTTAAGGTTGATGACATTGGTGATAGGCCATCACGGGCATGATGAATTATCACAAAATATCATCACTAGGGGTGGAAATCTGCCCAGGGCTGAGGACATTGGTGATAAGTCATCACGCTTGTGACAACTTATCGCGAATGTCGTCACTCAGTTTCCCAGCCTGACATGCTTGAGTAAAATGGGCATAACTCCTTACTACGATATCGGATTTAGGCTAAATTTGTATCGTTCAAAAGATAATTCAATTATATATCTTTTGGTGGGTCATGAGCTCAGTAATTCATAGCATAGCAAAAGATATGCTAGTTTGAAGTTGACTATACCAATATCTTTCTCAAGAATTCAATTGGTAAGGAAATTTTTTTATTCGTCTATTAGCTAGGACACTTTTGAGGCCTTAATATGCATAAACCTTGATCATAGAACTACCAAAGCACTAAAATTTATCATGAGATTGAATCATGATCCTAAAAATTTCCTAACTTTTGGGGTATTACAATATCCCCCATTGGGAATATTCGTCCTCGAATGGGATTTACTAAGATGAGATTACTAATGTATTGGCCTTACTTAGGGGATGCAACATCTAAAATATGACGACATGAAAAACTTGAAGGATAAGCTGAATATATCTGAACATACTGAACATACATATCTGATGCATAACGAACAAGCTAAACTCATGCATATCTGATGCATGATTAAGTGATTGAACTGTTACATGCATGGATGACCGAATGCAATGATATTTAGTAAAAAATTCATAAATGGAATCCTAAACATGAAACTAAATAATCTTAAGGAGAACTATTACCTTGAGCTTGATATGAATTGGCAAAGATGAGGTAAGGATACTTGGTACGCATATCTGTTTCTGTTTCCCAAGTAGCTCCCTCAACGAATTGGTTTCACCAAAGAACTTTGACTAGTGGGACCATTTTGTTCCTCAGTCTACGAGTCTGATAGTCTAAAATTTTGACCAGAATTACTTCATAAGAGAGGTTGTTCTGGATATCCATGCTCTGAGTAGGGACTACAACTGAAGGGTCACCTATGCACTTCTTGAGCAAAGAGATATGAAAGACTGGATGAACTAAAAATAGATCTAAAGGCAATTCAAGCTCATAAGCTACCTTACCCAAGAGACTGAGAATTTTAAAAGGACCAATATATCAGGGACTGAGCTTTCCCTTCTTGCCGAATCTTTTTACCCCCTTCATAGGAGAGATCTTGAGATAGACAAAATTACCAACCTTGAATACTAGATTCTTTCTACGAACATCTACATAAAACTTCTGTTGGCTCTGAGCAGCTTGAAGTCTTTCTATGATTAACTGAACCTTCTCTGAGGCATCAAACACTATGTCAGGCCCTATGACTAAGGCCTCACTAACTTCGAACCAACCGATTGGAGATCTGCACCTCCTACCATAGAGAGCTTCGAACGGAGCCATCTAAATACTTAAATGATAGCTATTGTTGTATACAAACTCAATCTGAGGCAAGTGGTCATTCCAACTTCCCTTGAAATCAATTGGACACGCCCTTAGCATATCTTCTAGAGTCTAAATGATCCTTTCTACATGACCATCTGTCTGAGGATGAAAAGTTGTACTGAGATGAACTTGGGTACCAAGACCTTTTTAGAACACTTTCCAGAAGTGAGAGATAAACTAGGTACCTCTATCTGAGATAATAGATAGTGTAACACCATGTAATCTGACCAACTCCCTGATGTAGAGTTTGGCATTATCCTCGGCTGAATAAGAGGTATGGACTAGAAGGAAATAAGCTGACTTGGTCATTCTGTCTATAATGACCCAAACTGAATCATGCTGAGGACGGGTTCGAGGCAAACCCGTCACAAAGTCCATGTTTAGTTCTTCCCACTTCCAAGTAGGAATAGTGAACTCCTGCATGGAACCACTAGGCTTCCGATGCTCCATCTTAAACTACTGACATGTAGAGCACTTAGCCATAAAAACTGCAACATCTTTCATCATCCCATTCCACCAATATATCTCCCACAAGTCACGGTATATCTTAGTGGCCCCTGGATGAATAGAGTATCTCACACCATGTGCCTCTTCAAGAACGCACTGCCTCAATTAATCCACATCTGGAACATAGAGATGACCCTGACAATGAAGGACACCATCTTCCCCTTAGGAGAAAACCTCAACCTTCTGATTTCTGATGGACTCTTTTAGCTTGACAAGGCTAGGATCCCTTTCTTGCTTTTCTTTCACCTCGGAAACTAGAGATGATTCTAAACTATTCTAAACACATACACTACCCTCTAAAGAATCGACTAAGCGAACACCTAGTCTGGAAAGCTGATGGATTTCCTGAGCTATTTTTTTTTTTTGCTGTCCTTAATGTGAGAAACACTACCCATAGAGAGTCTACTAAGAGCGTCGGCGATAACTTTGTCCTTTCTCAGATGGTAAATTTCACTCATATCGTAATTAACTTTAACCACCTTCTTTGATGAAGATTAAGATTGTTCTGGAAAAGGATATACTGAAGACTCTTATGATCTGTGAAGACATTTACATAAACTCCATATAGATAATGCCTCCAAATTTTCAAGGAAAATACTACGGCTGCTAACTCAAGATCCTGAGTAGGATAATTCATCTCATGGGGCTTTAACTGTCTGGAGGCGTAGGCTATGACCTTACCATATTGCATAAGGAAACAACCTATACCTACTCAAGATACATCACAATATACTACTAACCCATCTGAACTATTTAGAAGATCTAGAACTAAAGCTGAGGTGAGTCGAGTCTTCCACTCCTGAAAAATCTTCTCACAAGAATCTGACCATTGAAACTTGACCTTCGTTTGAGTCAATCTGGACATAAAGAATGCAATAGAAGAAAATCGCTCACCAAACTATCTGTAATAGCCAGCCAAACCCAAGAAACTCCTGATATCTGATGGAGAGATAGGGAAAGGCTAGTTTCTTACCGCTTCAGTCTTCTGAAATAATGCCATCACTAAAAATAATATGGCCAAGGAATGCTACTAACCTTAGCCAAAAATTGTACTTACTGAATAGCTGGTGATCTATGAGGGTCTAAAGAATAATTCTGAGACGGTCTCCATGATCGCGCTCTGTGCGAGAATAGACCAGGATATCAGTTATGAAAACTATAATGAACATGTCAAAGTACTACTTGAACACACGATTCATCAAGTCTGTGAAAGCGGCTAGGGCATTGGTAAGACAAAAGGACATGACTAAAAACTCAAAGTGACCATACCGAGTACGAAAAGTTGTCTTTGGGATGTCACATTCACTAACTCTAATATGATGATAGCCTGATCTGAGATCTATCTTAGAGAAATAATTGGCACCCTGAAGTTTGTCAAACAAGTCATCTATCCTAGGAAGAGGATACTTGTTCTTGACCGTGACTTTATTGAGCTGATGGTAATCAACACACATCCTGAGAGAATCATCTTTCTTATGCACGAATAAGACGAGTGCGCCCCATGGGGAAATGCTGGGTCTAATGAATCCCTTATCTAAGAGATCCTTCAACTGTTCTTTTAGTTCTCTTAGTTCTGCTGGTGCCATTTTGTATGGTGGAATAGAAATAGGCTGAGTCTTTTGAATAAGGTTAATGCCGAAGTCTGTTTTCCTTTCGGGAGAAATGCTTAGAAGATCTTTAGGAAACATGTCTGAATACTCATTTACAACTGGGACTGATTCGAGATTGGGAGATTCATAACCAGAGTCTTTAACATGAATGAGATGATAAAAACATCACTTGGATATCATTTTCCTTGCCTGAAGGTAGGAAACAAGCTGACCCCTAAAAGATAAAGTATTACCCTTCCACTCTAGGACAGACTCATTCTTGAGCTGAAACTAAACTATCATGTTTCTGCAGTCAACTGTGGCATAGCAGGAATAAAGCCAATCCATGTAGAGAATAACATCAAAATTAGTCATCTCTAACTCAACTAAATCTGCTGATGTGGCTTTCAGAAATATCGTAATCGGGCAGTTCCTGTATACCCGCGAGCTATGATGGTATTACCTACTAGGGTAGAGACTGAAAAGGGATCTGCTAAAATTTAGGACTGATTTTGAAATTGCCTGCTATATAATGAGTAGAAAAAGACAAGGATGCACCTGGATCTAGAAAATCATAAACATGAACATGGAAAATCTGCAACTTACCAGCAACAATGTCAGAAGAATTTTTCTAATCTTGTTAGATCTGAAGAGCATAGAGTCTGCTTGGGCATTGCCCATTAGTAGCACTGGAAGTTGCACCCTGCTGATTTGGGTGACTGAACAGGGCTATGGAACAATTCTTATAACCCTGAAGACCTAACTGCGGACACTCTCTAACCCTATGGTCTGGCTTTCCACAACCAAAACAAACATTGCTACCAGCTCTACAGGTACCTTTGGGGTTCTTACCATAAGTCTGACATAGGGGGTTAGTTCTGGCACTACTGACCCTTCCCTAAGACTTAGAGCCTGGTGCTCGATCTCGATTGCTATCTTTGAATTTCAGCACTGGGGAACTGGTAGAAGAAGGAGCTGGAACTGCTGGCTTACGATAAAACTTTAAACTGCTTTCTCCGTCTGATTTGGGTTGAGCAAAACTTAAACTGTCTGACCTTGCTCTCTTGTTCTACCTCTCCCTAGTCCTAATCTTCTGCTCCTCTATTTGTTGAGCATGGGTCATGAACCTGGCTAAAGTCATATCATTGTTCAGCATCGTAGACCTACTCTCATTTACCATGCTATCGTTCACTCCTATCATGAACTTTCTCGTCTTAGCCCTGTTATCTGCAATCACATGAGGGGTATATCTGGCTAACTGAGTAAATCAAAAAGAGTGCTCTTTAATCATCATATTTCCCTACTTTAGGATGATGGACTATAGAACTTTTGGGGAAAGATATGTCTAAGAAAGTCGTGACAAATTTCTCCCACTCTATAGGACCTGCATCCTCTAACCTCTCAGACTTCCACTATTTGTACCAAGTGTGAGCAATATCCTATAATTGGTATATGGCTAACTGGGCACTCTTATAAAAAGTAACTCCCATGATGTCTATGACCTTCTGTACTTGGTGAATGAATTCTTTGGGGTCTTTATCAGATTTAGACCTGAAGAAAGATGAAGGGTTCATTCTGATAAAGTACCGAATCCTAGCTTCAGCTGATTTAGCCACTGGATTGGTTAGACTAGTTAATGGTCGTTCATTTTGGGCAGCCACAGACTGAGCAAGTATGGTAAATGCGGTCCTGAACTCTGCATGAGAAACATGATTTCCCAAAGGTTCTTCAAGCTAAGGGGCTGACTTATTTCTTCTCTTAGGAGGCATGTTCTAAAATAAAGAGAAAAAGTGGATTAGACTAAGAGACTGACTTGTGATTATGCTCACTGGCACGAAATAAATACTGAAAGAGGGGAAACTATTCTTAAAACATCTCATAGCCTCTTGCACATAAATATGGAATGCAACACACCCATGTACAAGACTTTACTAGATGTGGCTTTCAAACTTCCTAGGACTATATTGAACCTTAGGCTCTGATACTAATTTTGTAACACCCCAATTTTCTGAATCAGAATGCTACACGGTGCTTATGACCCCAAAGGACCATAAGATAACCTATGAATGATATCTATACCTGTAAACTGCGTAATATACATGTAAAATATGGAAAATATGAACAATAGGCCATAAGGTTCAACTAAATAAAATATCTGACAAATCATAACATCCATATGGGGTAACAAATACCCAAAATAACTGAAGTCTAAAAAAAATCTAAACTAAATCTGAAAGCCTCTAAATACTGACTAAGTAAGGAGTTGAAGAAACATGTCTCCATCTAACTTCGTAAACTGAAAGATAATCGAAGAAAATAAATGAAGTCAAATCATATCATCCTCGAAAGAAGAGGACTTACTGCAACTCTACATATTGAAATATAACTGCTACTGCTGATTTGGAGCTCGTGGCTCTAAACCTATTATGTAATATAAAATAAAGCACCATAGCACAAATGCGTCAGCATAACTAAAAGTACTGAGTTTATGAGTAAGGTAGGCTATATGCAAAAGGGCTTACCTGCATGAGCAGTGCTAACTAAATGACTAATATGAACGTGAGAGTACAAACATGCATACATAGTAACTGAGATTATGAATACATGATATCTACATCTGTACGCTAATACATGGTTTATTGATATCTAACATGACTAATACTGGGATTTCTGATAACATGGATAACTGTTTCTGACAGTCTTGAATCTAATGAAACTACCTGAGTTCCGTAGTATAATTGAATTGACTATATCTGACAGTCCTAGTATACTAAAATTTAAAGAACTATTTGAGTTCTTTTTCTAAGACTGAGACTGAAACTGTGGGTGGTAGTTGTTTAGCTGGGGTCTAATTTGTACCCTGATTGGAAGGGTGTCAATACCACGCCACTGGTAAGGATAAGCTGTGAGTGACCCATATTTGGCAAGTTACTCTAATGAGAATGGTGGGATCCTAGTCTGACAGTTCAAATCACCTCATCAACCCTAATTTGATAGGTTATGATGTCTCAACCTACGCTGGTTACGTAGTTTTTGAACACAAGGATGATTGCAAAGAATCACACCTTTATCTGGCAGGTGAGTTCCCATCCTTGGGTTCACTCAGTGTTAACTTCTACTCCCATCTGAAAAGATTGAACATGATTAACTAATTGTACATGGACAGAGTAACTGACTGCTGTTGACTGATGGAATAGTACTATTATCCAAAAATTGACTCAGATCATGAGATTTCTGAGATTTCCTGAGTAACATGCATGTCTGAGTTCTATAGATCATGGCACGACTGAGAGTATCATGATAACATGACATGGCTCTAGGCACAAAACAATAATTTTTTGGGTACAAGTACCCCCAGGACTCGATGAAAGGAAACTGACACACATGAATGACTGTATCATAAGAATAGAGTCCACAATTCATAATATCATAGGTAGGGGATTTCATACTACACTTGGTTCTCAATATCTTATACATTGAAAGGGATGCAGACAACATGTATATACTCGTGTTGATTCAATATCATGCTCATTCTATATCACAATAATAACACACAACAATACCGTGGAGTTCATGTGGAGTCATAAAGAATAGAACATGGGCTTGTTATTTAAGCACTATTAAGTCATAAAAACATGGATTCTATCATTCTTGAAATTTTATCAAATACCTTACATGCATAACTTTGGGCATCGGTGTACTTATCAACCTTAATCTATCCAAAATTCATAGGTTTCAACTAACCTAATCATATGCTTCATGAAAAACACATCATGATACAACCTTGAATCCAAACAACAATCATCAATATAAATATAGTCATCACTCAACTAGGAAATAACAATTTATAATTAAAATATGATTTTTGAGCTCCATGGATGAAAATTACACATACCTTAGTGATTGAAACTTTAAAGAGATCTATGTTTTTCAAGGTTCTTGAAGAAATCCTTAGTCTTGCTCTTGATTTTTCTTGACTAGGGTTTAACCCCTTTGGGAGAGAATGTTCTTGTTCTTGAAGAGATATCTTGAGAGGAAACCCTAATCTTGTGGTTGAGAGTGTGTGAGAGAGATTTTTGAGATATTTAACTAAATAGAATGAAAGATAATACACTTCTTGAGGGTTATAAGTCATGGGAAGTAAAGGAAAATAAAAAAATACCCTTGCAAAAACATCCCTTAATTTCTTGAAAAAAATATCTCTTGACATTCATGACGAGTCGTCAAGTTGGTGATAAGTTGCTGACATTGATGATATGCCATCATGGGCATGATGACTTAACACAAAATATCATCATTAGGGGTGGAAATCTGCCCAGGGCTGACGACATTTGTGATAAGTCGTCATGCTTGTGACAGCTTATCACGAATATCGTCACTTAGTTTCCTAGCCTGACATGCTAGAGTAAAATGGGTATAACTCTTTGCTCCGATATTATATTTAGACAAAATTAGTATCGTTGGAAAGATAATTCAATTATATATCTTTTGGTGGGTCATGAGCACAGAAATTCATAGCATAACGAGAGATATGCTCTTTTAAAGTTGACTATATCTATATTATTCTCAAGAATTCAATTGGTAAGGAAATATTTTGATTCGTCTATTAGATAGGACACTTTTGAGGCCTTAATATGCATCAACCTTGATCATATCACTAATAAATCACTAAAATTTTCTTACTTATGAGTTCGAAGTATGATCCTAGAAATGTCTGAACTTTTGGGGTATTACAATTATTATAATCACCTTCAAGTGGTGTTGTAGAACTTAAAAATGTAGCAGTTGTAACCCAAATTATCGAAATGTGAATTCTACTTGAACTTTGTTACTTTTTTGGGTCAAATTATTTTAGTTGAGGGGATCATGATGGATCCACAAAAGGTGTCGGTGGTTAAGAAGTTGCTTATATGCACGACTTCAATCGATAGTTGAAGTTACTTGGTTTTGGCTAGTTATTATAGGAGGTTTTTTGATAGTTTTTTCGATGATAGCTACCCCATTGACTATGTTGACTTAGAAGAAGGTAAAGTTATCTTAGTTGAAACTTATAAGGGTAGTTTCAAGATGCTGAAAGATAAGCTAACTTCAATTTTAATTTTGACATTGCCTGAAGGCAATGAGGGGTTTACGATTTACATTGACGTATCCTGGGTGGGAATTAGTTGTGTTTTTATGTAGCATGGGAAGGTGATTTCCTATTCTTCTAGGAAATTAATGATATATGAGAGGAACTATCCTACACATGACTTAGAGCTTTTAGCCATGGTTTTTATGGTAAATATTTAGTGGCACTATCTGAATGGAGTGCATGTGGACATAGTTTTTGAGCATAAGAGTCTACAGTATCTGTTCACTAAGAAAGAGCTTAATCTTAGGCAGAGGAGATGGCTTGAGCTTTTTAAGAACTATGACTTGAGTCTACAATACCATCCAGGTAAGGCTAATATTATTGCTGGTGCTCTTATTAAGTTATTTATGAGGAGTTTAAATCATATGAATAAAAAGAAGAAGGAGTTGGTAAAGGGTATTCACCACTTGGAAAATCTTGGAGTTCTTCTTTTAGACACCAAAATTGTTGTGTGTTGGTCTAGAAAGTGGTTTGATTATCTCTTGGTGCAGAGATCAAGTAGAGAAAAGTAATAAATCATGTCTTGATGAAAATCAAGGATACTGCAGGTGGGAAAAAGGTAATGGTATTTGAAATCAATGGTGACAGTAACTTGAGGTACCAAGGACGGTTATGTGCTCATAACATCAATGGTTTGCGAGAAAGGGTATTGGTCGATGCTCATGAATTGTGCTATGTTGTTCAACCTGATTCAATGAAATTGTATATGATCTCAAGGAGATGTATTGGTTGAATGGTATGAAGAAAGATGTGTCTGATTTTCAAGCCAATTGCATGGTGTATCACAAGTGAAAGTTGAGCACATAAGACTTTGGGGTTTGTTCAAGAGATTGAATATCTTAAATAGAACTGGGAATGATTAAAATAGATTTCGTTATCATTATTCCTTAATCTTGGAACAAATTTGATTTGATTTCGGTCATCGTGGATAGGATGACAAAGTTTTCTCACTTCTTACCGGTAAGGAGTAACTTTTTGGTTGAGGATTATGTGAGGTTGTATCTTCATTAGATTGTGAAGCTACATGGGGTACCTATTTTTTTTATCTCTAATAGTGGTACGTAGTTTTTGTCTCACTTTTTATGATTATTTCAGAAAGGTTTGGGTACTACGGTTAGTCTGAGTACTGTGTTTCACCCATAGATTGGTGGGCAATAAGAACAGTACAGACATGGGAATATATGCTTTGTGCATGTGTTATTGATTATGGTGGTAATTGGTTTGAGCATCATAGCTATCATTTTAGCATTAGGATGGCCGAATTTGAGGCATTGCATGGTAAGAGGTATAGATATCCCATTGGATTGTTTGAGCTTGGTGAGGAATATATGTTTGGCCCAAATTTGGTGTATCAAGCTATGGAAAAAGGTAAAGGTTATTCAGGATATGATTAAGGCAATCGAAAGTTGCCAAAATTCCTATGCAGATATAAGGCATAAGGAATTGGAGTGTGAGGTTGGGGATAGGGTGTTCCTAAAGGTTTCTCCCATGAAGTGAGTAATATGGTTTGGGAAGAAGGGGAAGCTTAGCCCTCGGTATGTTGTTCCTTAAATGGTTTTAAGGAGGGTTGGTAAAGTGGAGTACGAATTGGAGTTGCCTTTAAGTTTGAGCTCCATTCATCTTGTATTCTATGTCACTATGTTAAGAAAATTTATAGGTGATCCTTCATAGGTTGTTCCTTTGGAAGGATTAGGAATCTTGGATTTTCTGTCTTATGAACAGATCCCAATTGAGATTTTGGTTTGGCAGGTTCATTAATTGCAGATCAAAGATGTAGCTTCAATTAATTTTCTACGAGAAACCTCAAGGTGGAAAAAGCTACTTAGGAAGCAGAAGAGGACATAAAGTTCAAGTATTGGTATTTTTTTCTGCTCTAGATATTCATGCAGAAGGTATGTATTCTTGATCACATTACTATTTTCTAATTTACCTAAAGAAAAGGTTGATTTCCTTGTGTCTTTATTTTCTAAATTAGTTAAAGGTTGGAATAATAATGATTTGGTGTGATTCGTGCTTTTACCACCTTGTCCATACCTCAGGGATGATTGATCTTAGTGGGAGAGATGGAAACACCCTAGGTTTTGATCATTAGAAATTTTCTAAGTTTTGTACTCTCTAGACATTATGAGACTTGGGGTACTAGTCGTAAGTTGGGGTACGGTTGAGGGGTCATCACTGGTATATTGATCAATATGGTTGGTTTTCCTACTATCCAATGTATAACTTCTCTATAAAGGTTGTATGATAGGGTACGATTCATATGATGCAACTCATATGATGTCCTATGTCTTAACCTAGGTGATTCTATTTTGCCTAGGGTACGGTTTATGGGTACCAATCGTATAATTGGGAATGAGTTAGACTTAGGAATCATAGGTTGGTTAGTATGGGGGTTGAGATTCTGTTTGGCGTACGAGTAGTGGGTGCCACTCATACACTAGGTTACGGATTGAGGGGGTCATACCCTCTTGCAAAAAATTAATGTAGTTTAAGTTGGGGGTATTCTGGATATTTTTCCTTATAACTCCTTGGGATCCCACGACTTAAAAGACCTTTTTGGGGCTTTATTAACCTATTTACAATCAATCAAATACTCAAAGTCCTCTCAACATTCTTGGGTTAAGGAAAGGCTACAGTTTTCTTCAAGGTGGTCAATTGAGGCTCATAGGGGTGACTTTTTATCATTTTTTTCTGAATCTAAGGCATGTTACTCCACCCTTATTGTTAGTTCTAAGTAAAGGTATATTTTATGGATTGTTTTCATGGCATAAATGTTGTATGGTTTTGGGTTTTCAAATGTATGTTGGGTTTTTTTTTTGGTTATAATGGTTGGTTATGGTTTTCCCATGTCTTTTACTCATGGTTTACATATTATTGTGGTGGTTTGAACATTTGGTTTCATGGGAATGGTTAATTGGCACTTAGTTTTGCCTTTGGAAATACTATACCCCCAATATGTTTGATAAAAAGCCCATGAGAATGTTGTTGGTTAAATTTTTTTACTTTCATTTAACTATTCCATGGGTTAACTTGGTAATGAAACCCTAAATGGTATAAATGGTTTAAATGATTTGGAATGGTTAAATAGTAAGGTCTTGGTGATTATGTTTGGTCAAATAGAAATCCTTGTGGGGTACAAGGGAATCCCCAATGCAAACATAATAAAGAACTACTTATGGGGTATATGGGAATCTTCTAAGTCAACTCAATAATGTAATCTATGGGAACATGGGACTCCCTTAATCTCTACAAGGTTTATTAAGGATGTTTCTTTCAAGCTATAGTCATTATTACAATACAATTACTTATAGCCTTGGTTAAAAATAAATGGAATGGTGGTATGGTTGTGTGGTAATCGTTTCATTGGACAATAATGGCAGGGTGTGATAGCTAACCATAAAGGTATGAGTACAATGGAAGGATCCCTATAGCCCGTGGGTGGTTCTTGGATGGTTAAGCTATACATAACTAGGTTAGTGGTTTTAAAGGCATACTAAACCCAGTTGCCTTTCCTAACATGGTGTTATATATATATATATATATATATATATATATATTTGTATATGGATGTTAATGTATATGGTTGGCTTACTTGGTTTTAAAGGTTAGAATAATTTTGTCCTGATCCTGTGTTCATGCTAGAGTTTGCATGCTAACCCATCTTCAGGTGGCTGTATCCCTACATGGTATAGGAATCAAACCTTCTACTCCTCCTACTTAGTGATTGAATTCGGGATTAGCTCGGTCAGACTGAAATGGTGAGCTTCCATATTCTGGAAGTCTGTATTTCATTCCATGGATGTCTTTTACATAATTTGGTCATTTCCTAGACATTGGTTTTGACTAAGGTTGGGGTCATGTCCCAACCGGATATTGTTTTATTTTATTAAGAGGCTTTGTAGAACTACTATGGGTTGTTATGAGTGGTATCAGTATTTGTATCAACCTTAGTATTGGCATTGGTATTGGGTCTGATATTGGCTAACTTTATTTGATCTATGATTGATCCATTTTTCAGATAATATATATTTAGATTGGAACTCATTTGGCATGGGGTGCATGGATTGGTTTACGGTTTTGCGTTGATTTTTGTTATTGGTTGGAGAATGGATGGTTGGACTTATTTAGGTGGGTCAAGGTCGTGGACCTATCCTATAGTCTGGAATTGTAATAAATACTATATTGTTATACGTTCAGAATTTATCTGACTCAGGGAATGCATATTTGGAGGTTTGGTTGGATAATGGGGGTGGTCCTTGGTCCTGGTTCGACTTGGGATGCCCATTACGACAATACCCCGGTTCAGGTGGTATCAATTTTACTAATGCTTTCTTGATTTAGTTGGGATTTTTGGGTGAAAACCCCAAATTCCCAAAATGGCTTTGTAGGTGAAAACCCTAAATTCTCAAAAGCTCACATTATCCATGAAAAGGGATGAGAGTGAACTTTAGGATCATATATCATCCTTGAAAGAGAGATACGGGTGACAACACGTTAGTGAATAATACTTAGATTTAGCTCATGATCTTTCCATTTTCTTAGAAATAAGAGTGAGTCAAGAATTATCTATATCTTGGGCATTTTCCTAGAAATAGGGTTACCCAAATAAGGTACTAGGTGATTTTGCTTGACATATCTATAAGGTATCCAAAAGGATATATTGGTTGTATTCTTGAGGTTTGGTTGAAACACTAGTCTCAAGAACTCCTAACCTAGCCTACCCATGCATTTGATTACTAGAATATGCACTCAATTGTCATGCACACATTCATTATTTTCCCCTAGGAAGACATAATCCCAAGACTTGTCTCATATTGAAATCTTAACCACAATTTTTGCTTCGAGTTGTTTTTTTGATTTTATTTTGATAAAAGAACTTTCCAAACAACCCCCTATTTTAATTCATCTATTTCATCTTGTTTACACTAGGGGCATATACTTAGACTCTATTAACACATATTGGGTTTGAAGACTAGACTAACTCCTCAAGTATTCAACCTCAACATGAGTTGAGCTTATTAATAGTGATCATCCTATATAGAAACTAAGGTATAAGTGATCGTGATCATTAACCCATTGTGTTAATCACATCGTTATGGTTTGGCTTATGCACTGGCAGGATATAGTAGGTTCCATCAGAACTCATAAATTGAGTTGTAAGAAATTCGTATAAGAGCCTATGCTACACTGACAATGTTGGCACAAGAGCAATTGTCTAGTGAAGTCCTGCAGATCGGAACAATGACGTTCTTTTCCTTTCTCCAGGAGGCTATGGGACATTTTTAGGAGTTATTCACTTTTTTTACTCATTTCATGCTAAGAGTATGAGTTGGTTTATAGGGAATTCCCTTAACTTTAGTCTTTCACAGATAGCTAGGACACGTTTTATTGCTACACGAGATGAGGTTCCCGAGACGGAGCCTCAGGATTCTACTCCTGTTCATGGATAACTTAGAGTTTATGGACAACCTAGAGTGTATCCCTAGTTAGGAGCTAGGATAGGGTGCCTCTACCAGACCCTATTCTCGCTCTTGTGCAAGAGATTTCCACTTCATCCAGTAGTAGGATAGGGACCAGCCCAGGCTCTACCAAGTTTTATTTCTTCTTTACTAATCAGGAATGCTTTGGTTTAGCCTTTGGGTTGAAAGTGTGCCTCCTGATGGTAAACAGTCTACAAATTAGAATGGTACTAGGGTAGAAGTGCAACCTGTAGCTATGGCATTTAGAATTAAAGTCCCTTCTACATAGGTAGTTGCTCAGCCTGTAGTTGCTCTGCCAGTGGTTGACCAGTCTTCTATGTCTGCTGAGGATCAGAAGATCTTGGGTAGGTTCTTAAGATTCTATCCACTAGGGTTTTCTAGTGCTCTAGGCGAGGATGCATATATGTCTCTAATTATTTATGAGGATAGGCTTCGTAATTTGTGCCTTGTTGAGATTCATGGTGTCAATTACACTATATTTCAGTTTGACTTAGATACTCGACATTGGTGGTGAGGTTATCTTAATTCCAAGCCATTTGGATTTTCTCATTTTACATGGACTAAGTTCTTTAAGATGTTCTTAGAGAAGTACATGCCCTGCATTCTAAAGGATTGATTCGGATATCAGTTTTTAAGATTGGAGTATGGCTCCATGACTGTGGTGGAGTATGATGACCTCCAAATAACACCTCTTATTTGATGATGATACGATCGCTGTCAAAATATCGTAAACCAATAGAGGTTGTATTAAAATCCCAAGGGAACACGTCGCTTTGAAGATTCTAGCAGTTGTAGTCAACTGGAAGAACATGAAAAGCAAATGGGGGTTTTGTTGTAGTAATCTCAAGAATGTAACTGTACTAACTTCGGTTGTAATAGGTGTAGGTGAACACTAGGATTGTGTTTACCCTTTCTTCTCAACTCCGTAGGCTTATCGTGCTTCCGTAAAATCAACCTGATACTTTGCATGCAGAATCGATAAGTTATGTATCTTCTACAGTCTTTTGGATGAAAAAAAACATTTCTTCCTTTACCATTTAAGTATCAGGATTTTGCGTTACTAACCCTTATCTTGATCCTAGTTAAATATTATTTTTTGAGTCTCTAGTTATTAGATCAAACCTAACCATCTTATTACGATAGAACACAGAAAATAGACCAACAGTTAAACTATAAATTACTGTTGTCTTTATCATTTTCTTGTCACTGCTCCTCTTTTGGAATAAGAAAAAATATCTAGGGGGGATCGTAATGTGTTCACCCATTAAGAAAACTATCATAATAGATAAAGCAATAAATGTATAGGTATCAGTTCAGAACAACAAAACCACTTCCCTTACTTCGTCAATTTTCCAGGATTTCTACAAGCCTAGTTATGGGTTTTAAAAGATCATTCTTGTGAAGAAATCCATAACATTCATTTTCAAAAGCATCAATGATAAGAAGAAATAAAACCCAAAATCATAACTGAATTAATGAACCAATGTCAATACATGAAAATCCCATTATCAAAATCAGATCTTGGATCAAAATATGTTTGTCAATACCAAAAGTGCATAGCTCACAGTAAAAAGTACATAAATTGTATTTATAGTGCAAGATGAAACCCTTAAATCATAGCCCAAATAAAATAGGAGAAAATCGGATTGGTGGCCACCTGCTCTTTGTACTTGTGGTCTAGTGCCGAGCGCAGGTAATACCTGCGGTTTAGTACTGGGTGCAGGTAGTACCTTGGTATGGACACTGAGAGTAGCTACAAATTTCAGGTACCTTGATTAAAAATCCTAAAAGATCAACACTCGAAATTTCGGACTTCTTGTACTTTCTTTGCCTACATGCTGTCTGTAGGTCCTACTTGCGGCCACATGTTGCCTTTGTAAGAGTTGGCAGTAATATATTTAGCTCTACTTTGATACTCAAGCATGCTTTGATCATGAACAAGTGGGAAAACATCATAAATATCCATAATTTCTCAAAATATGGCCAAAAACACCTTTTTCAAATTTATCACAAACTTATCATCCAAAACATGATTTCCCTGCAAAACATACCTAAAACAAATTATATCTAACAAAATAGCCTCAGAAACTTGCATCTTTTCCTCATTTTAGGCATCGAAATATCAATATTTCTATAGAACATCAACACCCTCAACTTATAATGTTTGCATGTCCTCAAGCAACAAAACACAACAAAAACAAAAATGATACTTAACTAGGAGAAACTAAGCTATTCACGGCAGTTAGTCAACATGTAAAACTCAAAACACAACATCCCCCTTAAATCTTATTTTTCACATCCAACCGTGTATTAACATGAAGAACAATAATGTGACACAATGGGACAAGATATGAAAATTATATTAGCAACAGACAACCGCTCGTAAATACAAGTTACACTACCTAAAACAAGCAAATAGCTAGCAATATGACTCAAGTGCCCTCAAAAGAAGAATGTCCCACTCACTCGTATGAAATTATGCATGCCAATGCAGGGACGGTCAAGATACATGCACACTTAGAATAGAAGTTCCAATCAATGTATGTCAAATACCATAAGCTTGCCCTTATTTTCTTTGCCTTAGCATTCACATAGTTAAGTTTGGACCACTATAGGACTTTTCTCGGCTAGTAATATAGGATTGGGGGCTGGTATGGTAAATATAGATATACCAAGTAACTAAGCCTCCTTGGCACTACACTAACTTTGGTGTCTCACTTATTAACCATTTTAACTTTATTTTTGCCCTTAGTTCTCCTATATTTTATTCTTTTATCCATATTCATGTTGGGTGTGGTCTTTTATTCTTTATTTTACTCTTTTATTCATGGTTTTTCTTATCTTTTTATTTTTCTTTTCTTTTCTTTTTCTTCCACACCCAGCCCTGCTAACTTTTTCTCTTATTTTACCCTTCTTCATACTAATTTTACACTAGGTAGTATCTCACACACACATAGCATAGAGTCAATATTGCCCACTACTACTAATACGCCCAAATTACAACTCTTGTTAGAGAGTAAAAGGGGTCGCTGTCAAATATTGAACACCACTGGGTTGGGTGTCGAATCCCTTAGAGAATACTGTGTTAACTAAGTATTGTAGTTGTTACTATACTATTTATCGAAGGTTCCAGAATAGAGGAGGATTTTGATTTATCAATTATATACAAATGTTTGTCATACAAAGTAATACAACTATAGGCTATATTTCTAATAGTAATTCAATACGACAAGTCAAACTAGAGTTATGGTCACTAAGATGCTTAAGCAGCAAGGGCTGTGAACTATTTTGGATTCCCAATGAACAATTCTAATTGCAAGAGTAGTTGAATTTATGGTTTACCCATTAGTTTCTCAACCTAAATGAGTAACTTATCCATTAATTCTTTCAAACTTAAAAAACATATTAGTTATTCAACTATATTCTCACATGGGTTGATCCGGTCAAGGAATCTAGCCTCTATCTAAAGGTGAAAGCCTTTAGAATTGTGTAGACCCTTTCTTTTCCCAACAAACACTTTTATATTTAAACAAGTATTGTTCTTAGGCTCACTTTTGAAGTTTGCAATCAAGAAAAGTCATTAAAATGAAGAAGGTTTTATGCAATGCCAATTAATCATGGGAATCTACTAGATTCACAGTACAAAATCAGCTTTTCACATCAAGGCACCCATAACCCTCGTTATGGGAGGAAAGCCACAAATTTCCACCCAAGAAAGAGAAGAAACCATTGTGTTATTCATAAATTAATTAAAAGATTACTTACAAAAGTCACAATTGTTGTTCTACAATCTTCAATTGAAAATATGATAAAAGAATATAGATCCACAAATCTCCAATGAATCTTCGAGAAAAACTATGTGACAATGTATTTTCAGTATGGAAAACCTCAATAAAAGATAAAAGATAGATAAAAGATTACCTAATAAAACCTAAAACTGGGTATTTTTATGTTCCTAGATAAAAAGAATTTAAAATTCAAATAATATAAATTCTGCATCCGAAATGACAAACAAAGTGGTGGTCCATCACAAGTCTGACGGTTCACCATTTGGTCTGTCGATGCTAATCCTGCAGGGTCACTTTCTGCATATGACTGACGGTCTACATGTTGGTCCATCGTAAAATTGATGGTCCACCATATTGACTATCGCTGATGGTTCTAAAGTGTTAAGTTCTGGATAATCCTAAAGGCTGGAGTGGTGGTCCGTTGCAAGATCGATGGTCTATCTTGTTGGCTGTTGCTGAGCATTTCAAGATGCTTGGTTCTATTGAGCACTGACGGCCAAAGTGATGGTCCGTCACAAAACTGATGGTCAACCACATGGTCCATCGCTGGGTGTTCAAAATTCATGAGTTCTGCCAAAATCTGATGGTTGAGTTGGTGGTCCATCGGAAAAATGACGATCCACCATTTTGACCATCAGAAGTGTTTTTCTACTAATTTTCTGAGTCTTTTCCTTCAGTTAGCTCCATACCCTAAAACACAAAAAACTATTATTAAATGCAACCTTGGTTGCTTTAAAATATGAAATTTCCCAAGAAAAAGATGAAAAATGTTCTGCCAAAAGCTGAAACATCAACACCCTCAACTTAAGATAATTGCTTGTTTCCAAGGAACTTGGTATCAAATTGCAAATATGAACAATACAATGACAGGCATTTGCCACTGAACCAATTCTCACACAACCATTCATTTTTCATTCAAATCATATGGTTAAACTTGTCAGCGTCTATTACCAACATTGTTTCAAATTCAATTCATCTATACAACATAGATACAAGTATCTATAGAGACCAGCCAAATTAAGTACGAACCAAGTTTCCCTCAAAGTTAAGGAGATCCACCACTCAACATTTTTGTGGATACAAATCAAAACACTCTCACTCATCAAAGAAGTTGGAAACACAGCACATGCACCCATAAGCTTGCCTTTATCATCCAATGCCCCCTTATAGCTGAGTTGCAAGATCAAGCTAGTATTTTCTAAGCTATTTTTGAGGTATTAGGCTAGGTTAGGAGTAAAGTTTGGGCAAAAGTGACTAAAAACTATGCTTTAACTCTCTTTTCCTACAAAATAATTCTTCTTACCAAGGCCATTGCTTTGCTAGCTCACTTACTCTTTTCTCATTCATTCATGCTTTATCACAGTAGACCCTTATATATATATACAAACATCAGCCACCCTCAACTTAGGCTGATGCCATAAGTCAAAGTGCACATTATATTAGCTAGACCAGGGCCAAATGCTCTAATTCTAATTCTAGACCAACTTTTCATTAGGCTATTACCAGTCCTACAATAGCCACCCTTAACTTAGGTGTTTGCCTAAGTTTAGGCTCACATTGCCTATTACTAGGCCAGGTCCAGAGCTAGGAATCAATAGCTGAAATAGAGTTAACTAGATTGTTTAGGGATGAAGAAAAATTAATAAAGGCTCAACGAAGGGTTCAAAACTGGAAACTTATTTTTTGGTGGTGTCAAATTTTTTGGCTAAATGGACTAAAATCACAAGGTGGCCTGCCATCACTTCTTATTCCATCAACTACAGAACAACATCAATTGAACCAGACAAGTTCTAGGTACTATACTATGTAAGAACTAATACAAATACTTGTACACACAGTGGCAACTGAGTCACACCCATTCTACTGTTCTTAAGATTTGCATCACATATCATGTGTAATTACCAGTTAATGCCAATTACAGATTCACTAATAGTTGACCACACATTATAGGAGAAAAAAGTAAATAGTACATCATTTATCATCTATATTCACAACAAGATACTAACACAAACATCACGTTTATTTCATGGACCAACGTTAGCAACATACAAGACTTAAAAATAAGAAAAATGCAAATTTAAAGTTAAACCTAAATATGTCGCTTCTTCTAGATAGCATATGGTAGCGGTCTAGAATGAAGAAAACACAACCCCCATGGTACAAGGACCCCACCCCTATAGAAAAAAACACATGCATTGTCCTTGAAGCATTAAAGTAAAGTACAAAGAAATAGGCATACTTGTATTTGCATCTCAATTATCTGAGGCATCTATTAAGTGTGGTGAGGCTCCTACATCCTAACCTGGTGCAATTTTGGCCCCTATGGTGGTAGGAGCACTCAAACCATCACCCTCCTGGCTCGGAGGATTCATCTCCCGCACTGATGCAGAACTTTGCCCCCTTATTGGGGAAACATTAGTAGATATTCCTACTACTTTATATTCATCTCTCTTCTTTCTCTTTTCTTTATCTTTCCTTTGTTTCTTTTGTGCTCTCTTCAAATCATGTTGTTCTTGTTTCTCCAATGTCATTTTTTCTCCCTTTCTCCTCTTTTCTTCTTTTTTTGCAACTCGCTCATCCATCTGCTTCTTGCCTTTATCTTTCATAGCTCTTCCCATCATATCTATAATATCTTCGACATTATCACTTTCCACTAAGGCTGGGTCTAAAATAGTTTGCTAAGGTTGCCTTCCTTTCACCTCTACTATATTAGCCTTTGCCTGCTCAAATTCAGCCATGAGCTTTGCAAGATCAAGGAGGGGTAGTGAATCTAGACTTCTGTTGACATGGTGATCCATGCTGTCCATCTTAGCATAAATAGTTTGGAAAAGATGGATTACCTAAACTATAATTTCATTAACAAAAGGCTTAAATTTTGATGCCTATTTGTCTAACTGTCTCTGAAACCACTTTTGCAGCTTTACTGATTTTAAGAAATTCTCCTGCATCAACCTGTATTCAAAAAAGTTTGCTCCACCCATAGATTGTACAGAACCCGAACCTACAGATGTACCTGGAGGCATATATTCTGGTGATACATAAGTGCTAATGGGCAATGGCATACCTGCGGGAATTTCTGTAGCATCAGGAGCTAGTGTAGATTGAGTTTGGTAAGCTGGAGGCTTGGTGACATGCATCTCAAACTTTGAGTCATTTTTTGACTTCTCAATATCTTGTCTATGTGTAGTCAGGATTTCACTGTCAAGTTTTTGGATCAGGGGCACACCATCTTGTTTGAATAAATCAGTGATTAAGCATGGAAACGGAAATGCACTACTTATTTTATGTGCCCTCACAAATATCTCATCCGCAATAATCTGGCCAAAGTCAACTTGTAGCCCTGAAACCAAATTTTCCACTAATATGGCTCTGTATTTATCCAAGTTTCCATCAACTTTTGTTGGCATCAGCCTTAAGCAAACAACAGCCCACCAGAAGTTATCCTTGAAGATAATGGAATATCTTGCAAACCGCTCCCGTGGATTAGTCAACCAAGAAGGGTTACCATCATCACTCAATAATGAAGCCACCCAAGGCCTCTGAGTAGATGCAGTTCTCAACATATACTCAAGATCAAGTATAGCAAGGGAAGCCTCGTACTCTAGCTCAAACAGCATCCTATTGATTTTCCATCTTAAAATATCGATAGTGACTCCTCGGACTGGTATAGACTCTCTATTCGAAAAACTTGCAACTGGCATCTCTTTTGGATAGTCCTTTTCTATTAGAGAAAGGTAATTGGCAAAGAATTCTTTTACCCAATTTGGTTGATATGCTCCTGGTGGCTTTATCATCCATGCTATCATACTCATTGAAACAACATTCCAACTCAGGATATTCATACAGCTCCATTGTCACAATCTGATGCTCCTCTACGAATGGCCTTTTATCCCTCTTGCTGTAGGTATCAATTCTTCATAGAATCTCTCCTATGCTCCTTCTATTTTCCATATAATCTCCAATCACACTTAAGAATCCTTATACTTAATTACATTAGCATCATCAAGTTCAGTATCCATATCAGTCGCTTATGTTTGCTCTTCCACATTAGTAAACTCTATTTCACCCTCGACAGGCTCGGGTTGATTTTTAGCAACCATTACCTCATCTGGGTTTGAGCTGTGATTCTTGTACTACTATCGCTCTCCTCTTCATACTGGGAGAGCGTAGGAGATTTCTTTTCACATTGCTTGGTGTTGTAGGCAAGTCTAGATTTTCCACTTTCCCTTTGAGATCTTCCTCCTCTATTTAGTGGTATTTTGTGAGCCATAACACCTAAAAGAGAAGTAAAGAATTAGGTCACAACAAAAAATAGCATAAAAATGAAAATTTTGATTTGATAGCCTCACTGACGGTCTGTCAAGTAATTGGTGGTCCACCAGGTGTCCGTCAGGTCCTATCCAGAAGGCCTAAAATTTCAGGTACTTGCAGCGGTCCAATTTGGTGGTCTGTTGAGACAGCGATGGTTCTCCATTTCCAGTGGTTGTAACATTTGGGGTCGTTGAGACGGTCAATTTGGTGATCCATCACAAAAGTGACGGTCCACCTTTTCGACTGTCGCACCTCCTTCTTTAGATTTCAGCTTTCAATTCGCCATTTTGTAAACCATTTAGCATACAACCCCAATTTTTAAGCAACAATTAACACCCACTTCATATTTATACACATCATTTCTCATTTTTAAACATGTGAGTTACTCAAACTTCACTCATATTGCACACTAAAGTTTCCAAACATACAACAACTCAAAGTAACAGAATAACACAAGAAGGAATTTTAATGAACAAAGCACTTAGTCATTTTATGTTTTTGCAATTCAAAAATAGAAGGTTGGTGCTCAAACCTTTGTTGATGTTGTAGCTTCTTTTCGACTTGCTTGAAAATTACAAAATCAACTACAACTCTAGTAATTTACTTTTAAGATTTCTTGTGACAAAGATAAAGAAAAGAAATGAGTGTTGTTAAATAGAGCAAAAAGAAGTAGATGGAGAGTGCTAGGAAGATCAAATGCCCTCAAATTCTGTGAATACAAAGAAATTTGGTCAGTTGAAGAATTTGAAAAGGGTAAAATATATATAACCTCTCTTTTACCTCTTTCAAATAGCTTAGCCAATAACGGGTCACTTAAATAAATCTCAATTTCAACCCGACCTGACCCAGTGCTGGGGTAATTTCGACGGCCTCAGATATCTCGATTACTTTGACTTTATCAAGATAGATAGTATCAATACCCCTTATCGAGTCCATTGGACCGATATACAGTTTTACATATTGCCAATTTACCTTGAACACACTTTTGTCTTCATTTATAATTTCCACTACTCCAGATGAGTAGACTTGACTAACTTTAAATGGGCCAGACCATTTGGATTTGAGCTTGCCTTGAAACAGTTTTAGTTTGGAGTTGAAAAGAAGCATTAAGTCACCTCTCTAGAAATCTCGCTTTTCAATCCTGTAGTCATGGTACTTCTTGATTCTTTCTTTGTGTAGATCAGCTAGATCATAAGCTCCAAAATGGAACTCATTTATCTCATTTAGCTATCCCAATCTCATATTTGCTGCCTCATTCTAATACAAGTTAAGATGCTTTAGTGCCCACAACGCTTTATGCTCTATCTCAATCGGCATATGGCATGCCTTTCCATAAATTAATTGATATGGCCGCATGCCAATAGGTGTCTTGGAAGACGTTCGATATTCCCATAAGGCATTTTCCAGCTTGCTAGACCAATCCTTCCTGCTAGCATTTACAATCTTGGAAAGGATAGCTTTGATTTCCTGACTAGAGATTTCTATCTGCCAACTAGTTTGCGGGTGGTATGGTGTATCCACTTTAGGCTGCTTACTCCATATTTTGCCAAGGTAGCTCTGAACATTTTATTGCAAAAGTGTGATCCTCCATCGCTGATAATGGTATGTGGTACCCCGAAGCGAGAGAAGATGTTTTTCCTCAAGAATGCAATAACTCTCTTCCCTTCATTATCTGCTAGAGCCACTGCCTCAACCTATTTTGACACGTAGTCACTGGCCACTAGTATGTACTTCATCCCAAATGAGCTCATGAAGGGACCCATGAAATCAACGCCCCAAACATCGAATAATTCTACCTCCAACATTTTAAACATTGGCATCTCATGGTGCTTTGAGATGGACCCTTGCCTTTGACATTGGTCACAGCTATTGACAAACTCGTAGGCATCTTTGAATAAAGAGGGCCAATAGTAGCCACTATGAAGAACTTTCCTTGTTGTCCGATCACTTACATAGTGACCTCCAACTGGGGAAGCATGAATCGCTTCCAGTATACTTAACATATCTACTTCTGAGACACAGCATCTAAAAATACCATCCCCACATGGACAAAAAAAATATGGCTCATCCCAGAAGTTATAGGTCATATCATGGAGAAATATTTTCCTTTGATGAAAGGAAAGATTCTCTGGTATCACCTCACTCACCACTTAATTTGTGAAATCAGCATAACAAGGTATTTTCTCTATAACAGCAGCAACCAAGATTTCCTCTTTTGGAAATGCATCATTGATCTCCAATTCATCTCTAACTGCCTGTTCACTTTCCAACCTTGACAAAGGATCTGCAAATTAGTTTTCACAACCTTTTCTATCTTTGACTTCAAAATATAATTCTTAAAGTAGTAGCACCCATTTGATTAACCTTTGTTTTTCATCCTTTTTAACCATCAAATATCTCAAGGTTGCGAGGTCAGTATGGACCACCACCTTGGTTCCTAGAAAATAAGCTCAGAAGTTATCAAAAGCATAGACTACTAGCATAAGTTCCTGTTCTGTGATAGTGTAGTTCTTTTGAGCTCCATTCAGTGCTTTGATGGCATAATAGGTTGGATGAAACAATTTGTCTTTTTTGTCCCAACACAGCTCTAAGGGCAATGCCACTTGCTTCTCACATGATCTCAAATGCTTTTGACCAATCCAGTGCAACAATAATAAGAGTATCAACCAGCTTCCCTTTAAGGAATTAAAATTCCTTCAAGCAATCATCATCAAAGGATAATTTGACTTCCTTCTCCAAAATTATGCAAAGGATGTGTGCAATATTTTAGAAGTCCTTTGCAAACCTCCTATAGAAGCCAGCATGACCAAGTAAACTTCGCACCCCCTTCACTGAAATAGGAGGTGGAAGATTCTGTATAACCTCAACTTTAGCTCGATCAACTTTAATCCCCTTTGCTGAAATTTTGTGTCTGAGAACAATGCCCTCCTTCACAGTGAAGTGGCATTTCTCCCAATTAAGCATAATATTGAAATCCTTACACCGCTATAAGGCCCTACTCAGATTTACCAAGCACAACTCAAGTGAATCTCCTACCACAAAAAAATCATCCATAATCACCTCCTTGGTGTCTTTAACCATATTCTAGAAAATAGACAACATGGACCATTGAAAAGTAGCGGGTGCATTACACAATCCAAACGACATTTGCTTAAATGCAAAAATACCATATGGGCAGGTGAATGTCATTTTCTTCTGATCCTCCAGGGCTATAGAAATATGATTGTAACCAGAATAACCATCCAAAAAACAATACCAACCTCTTCCCGCCAATCGATCAAGCATCTGATCTATGAAAGGCATTGGGTGCATAAGAATAAGACCCCATGCCTGTCAAGGAATACATAGTCTCTTCATAATCTTCAATACCGTCTTGATCAAAATTCATTAATATATTAGATAAACTCTCTACAGTAAATTTTTATTCTATAGGTACTTCCTCCTCCTCTTCATAATAAACATCCATAATAGAAAATACGTTCATATCTTTATACTATTTCATAGACTGGCATACATCTAATTAAATTACTTTATCATTCAGCCAAAATAGTAGCTAATTAACCTTTAGATCAATAAGTACACTCCCATTTGCGAGGAAAGCTCTACCCAAAGATTATGGGCACCTCAAAGTCCACCTTGCAATCGAGAATGACATAATCAGTTGGAAATATGAAATTGTCCAGCTTTACTAATACGTCATATAAGAAACCCATGGGCCACTTCATAGACCTGTCAGCCATAACTAATCTTATGTTCATAGGAGTAGGATCCCCCAAACCCAGTTTATTATACTCTGTAAGCGACATCAAGTTTTTATTGGCTACCAAATCACATTGAGCTTTTGCGAAATCAATAGGCCCAATAATGCATTGGATAGTAAATACTCTCGGATCTGCCTTCTTCTGCACCAATGAACTTATGGAAATAGCACCACAATGATGGAGACTTCCCACCGTCTCATTACTAACTATCTGCTTCTTTGTAACAAGGTATTTCATGAACTTTGCGTACCCAAGAATTTGCTCCAATGCTTCCACCAATGGCAAGTTGATTGTCAAATACTTAAGCTTGGCCATAAAATTGCCAAAATTTATGTCATCGGCCTTCTTTTTCAACCGACGGGGAAATTAAGGAGGTGGGTTTGAGATTATAGTAACCACTACTTCGATTTCCTTTCCCTTTCTCTTCTCTAACTCATCAACTTGCTGATGGTAGGATGGTGCATTATCAATAACTTTATCTAGTTTTTCTGACTCAACTAGATAAGTTTCTTTATGCTTAATATCCTCTACAATCATAACTTTACCCATGGATAGACCAGGTAATACCTTACCACTCCATGTGGTAATTACCATTCAGGAGCCATCATTTTGAGGATTATGGACTGTATCACTTGGCAAAGTTCTGCTCTTTATCTGATTCAATATTGTAGAGAGTTGGCTCATTTGCTACTCCAATTGCTCGATAGAAGTAGATTATGAGTTTACCAACTGACTCATGGAAGACAAATCACTCTTCATAGTTGTCACCCTAGAGTTGGTAGTCTTAAGTCTCTTTAATAATTTCTCCATCATATCCTCTATATACATCTTGATAGAGCTATCTGCAGCATTATCTCTGCTTCCAGGAGGTACATATAGTCCACTCGTATCATTTTTGCTCTTCCAGTTCCCTTGATATCTATCTTTGTAGACAGATTTATCGTAATAGTGTCGACCTTTATTTCATTGGCTATTTCCTAGGAAACCCCCCAATTATTTAGATAGTTTGTATCTACTTTTGAATAAGAATTAGCTCTTCCCTGGGATGCAACATCTTTAACCTTCTCCATTTTCCCAGACAATAGATGCTTATTTAGCAAATCCATCCATATCTTCAAGTGTGCCATCTCCTAGTCACATTCTTCCTCCTTCTTACGATGCTCTACAGTCATACTAACAGACACAGTAGGGCTTGCTACCTTAAAATCCCTTGTATGCCAAGCTCTAATTTGTTTGGTTATCTAATCAAGCATCTCCGAGGCCTCTGGAAAAGTAATGTCAACAAATGAACCCCCTGTAGTATTATCCATGACTAGCTTCATAATGAAGTTCAAAGCCCAATAAAGAGTCTCCATCAAATGAATATCCATCATGTTTTCGTTCAGGTATTGCATCAGCTTCTTTTAAACCTCCCTCAGGTGTCATGAAGAGTTTTAGTAAGAAGTTGTAGAAAGTTACTGATTTCATCCCTTAACTATACCCTTTTGGAGAGTGGAAAGAACCATTCTAGAAAAGTCTCTTTCAACTGCCTCCAATTGGTTATAGAGTCAGGAGTCAGTTTATTTAGCCATAGTGTTGCCTCTCCATACAGATACAACAAAAATAAATACAGGCAGATAGTATTTTGACCCACTGTTGGATTATCAAAAGACTTGGAAATGGTGAAAAAAATCACCAAATACATATTTGGGTCATATCCAGGAAGACCTCTAAACAACTCCTTAAGATGAAGGAGTTGAATCATCATACTGGCAATATTGAATTTAGCTCCTGGTGCTAGAGGTGGAGGAATGATAGCTCCAGTTGCACCCACCCCATCCATTCTATACTTGTCTTCATTCAGTCAAACTGGACTAGTTGAAGCTCTTGCCTTGCCCCAAAGGGGCAATTTCTATTTACATTCAGATTCACTGGTGAAGCCCTATTCTCTGTACTACTTAGGTTAACAGGATCTAACAAGTCGTCATCCCCCAAATCATCATCATCAAGATTCAGATGATATTTCTACTGGCTATTATTATACTTATTTAATTGAGCTCTAGCCAGAGCAACTAGTCTTTTAGTATCTTGGGGATCTGCCATTCTACCAATTAACTATGGTTTCAGATGTATTGGTAATAATCGTTCACCCAATCTACTTGTACTTAGTATACACAATAACTCCCCTGCTTTGAACAAAAACAACAAACCAACGTAAAATTTAGGAAACATGACCAAAGGTCAATTAAAAAGCACAAACTTAATTGACAATAGTATTACCCGACAATGGCACAAAAATTTGATACACCAAAATTACAACTCTCGTTACAGAGTGCAAGCAGTCTCTATCAAATATAGAACCCAACTGGGTTTGGCGTCGATACCCCAGGAAATACTGTGTTCACTAAGTATTATAGTTATTATTAGACTAATGATCGAAGGTTCTAGAATAGAGGGGGCTTTTAATTTATTAATTATAGTCAAATGTTTTTCATAGAAAGTAATCCAACTGTACGTTATATTGCTAATACTAATTCATGAAGAGCATTTAAACTAGAGCTATGGTCACCAAGATGCTTAAGCAACTATATTTGTGAACTATTTTGGATTTCCAATGAACAATTCTGATTGCAAGAGTAGTTGAATTCTATGGTTCACCCATTTATTTCTCAACCTAAATGAGTAACTTATCCCTTAATTTTTTCAAACTTGAGAAACATATTATTTATTCACCTATATTCTCACATGGGTTGTCCGGTTAATTCATCTACCCTCTATCCAAAGGTTAAATCCCTTAGATTTAGTTAACCCTTTATTGTCCCAACAAAAACTTTTCTATTCGAACAAGTGTTGTTCTTGTGCTCACATTTCATATTTGTAACCAAAACAAGTCATTAAAATGAAGAAGGTTTTATGCAATGTCAATTAATCATGGGAATCTACTAGATTCACAACCCAAAATTAGCTTTTCACATCAAGGTTTCCATAACCCTTGTTATAGGAGCTTTGCCATATATTTCCACCCAAGAAAGAGAAGAAACCATTGTGTTATTAATAAATTAATTCAAAGTTTACTAACAAAAGACAAAAATGTTATTTTTCAATCTTCAATAGAAAATATTATAAAATAATATAGATCCACAAATTACCAATGAATCTTAGAGAAAAACTATGTAACAATGTATTTTCAGGATGGAAAACCCTAATAAAAGATAAAATATAGATAAGATATTCCCTAATAAAACCTAAAACTGGGTATTTAAATTTTCCTAGGTAAATAGAATTTAAAACTCAAATAATATAAAATCTGCATCCAAAATAATGGCAAAAGTGGTGGTCCATCTCAAGTGTGACAGTCCACTATTTGGTCCATCGCTGCTGATCCTGGAGGGTCACTTCCTAGATAAGACTAATGGTGCACATGGTGGTCCATCACAAACTGACGGTGGACCATCTTGACCGTCGTTGATGGTGCTAGAGAGTCAGGTTTTAGATAATCCTGATGGCTTGAGTGGTGGTCCATCGTAAGATCGACTGTCTACCATATTGGCCGGCGCTGAGCATTTCAAGATGCCTGGTTCTATTAAGTGCTGATGAACAAAGTGGTGGTCCGTCGCCAAAATGATGGTCCACCACATGGTCCATAGCTGGGTCTTCAGAATTCATGAGTTTTTCGTAAATCCTACGGTTGAGTTGGTGGTCCATTCTAGACATATCCTAGATATATCAGTTCTACTACAACACCACAACCAACAGAAAAAGAAGCACGACAACAAAAAGCTACGACGGTATGGTGTTCCCACCCTAGAAAATTTTTTTTGCACTATCCTCAATTCTTAAAAATAAAGAATAATAGAGAGAAGTGGGAAAATACCTGGGATTCTCTAGGCTCATGAATTAGGAGCATCCCTAAATAGTGGCTTATGAATTAGCAGAGGAAGTGGTGATGGCGGTGCACTACTAGATGATCACCCACTGCTAGAGATATATGTCTTTGCCTATCGACTAATGCTGATGCCATAGAATCATGTCTACCCTTTTTAATGTCCTGTTCATATGGTAAATTAGGTTCCTACAAGTCATCTATGAGACCTATCTTGGCCCCAACTATTGGGACCTCCTCAACAACCTCTATGAGAAAATCAAACTATCTCGGTGCGCTCAAAGATGATATCTGGACCACTTGGGGTACAACTGAGGGACTGGATAAAACATGGCTCTCCATAAGAGAACATACCTCTTCTTGTAATACATCCAACTCATCCCTTATTGGGGCTAGATTTGGTGCAATTGTCTCTGTGTATCAGGATATAACACATCTCTAAAACTCATAAAGTCGTGTTTGAAAGTTGGCATATATCTCAGACTGTGTAGTACTCTTTACGGCCTACTATTATACCTGTGCTTTCTTAGATCTAGTCCTAACTCTTAATCTCGTCTTCTCATAGAGGGTAGTCATCTCGCTCTCAACATCCCTCACTCTAGCATTGGTTGTCATCTGGTTATCCACTAAGCTCTGTAAAAACTAACTAGATACATTAATATTACCTATCACAAGAGCTATAATGGATGGGGGAGTAGGATTTTTAGTTTCACCAACGAGCTCTAATGTCGAAGTCGAGGTTGAGGAAGAAGTAGTCTGTGTCCCCTTGCCCTATGTACTAGAATCTGGAGCATCTCTCTTCTCCTCTACTCGATGACAATGCTAACCCCTACATATTTTGATGTACTTTAGTAGGCTCTATAGAAACTATTGGGTCCTAAGTCTAGGCCTGTGGTACTACTGCTTGCTTTTTTGATATCCTAGAAGTGTCTGGATATGCCAGCCCTTTTATGTTCCTCGACTATGCAGTCAGTTTCATAGCTACCCTCTCATCTATACTTGGTATATTAGGAACACCAACCTCATCATACAACCTCTAAATTATGCAAGGGAAAGTCATTATTAGCTAACTCCGTAAATGCTCTATTGCGTAGCTCATGGCAAAGAATAGCAACAAAGTCAACATTATATCTATTCTTCAAATAGACAAATTAACCTACTAGATCACATGTAATTGTATTATCCGAAGCAGTGGGCATCAGTTGGTATCTAATTAGCATCTACCAAAACTTGGCCTCAAATGCCAAAAGGCCCCTATTGATTACAACTTGCCTCTCCATCTATTATTAAATGGGGAATTATAACTTGCTATCTACCTAGCTATCTCAATCCTTTCATGTCAGTGCTTAAAATTCCACATGATATGTCGATCATGTACAATCCTTAATCTGTGATTGCACTCAGTTATAGATGTAAGAGTGATGTAATATGCGCCAAATATATCTCTGCAGATAGTCTCCTCTATAATATCAACTCTGACCCCTCTACCTAGTGTATGTTCAAGTTGTAGCTTCCTAGCAAAATTAGATTAAGCCTAGATGATGACGTATATGAAGGACTACAATAGCTTAGTAGAATGCATAAAATTCCTATACCATAGCTGGGCTATAGAAACTGAGTGGCCTAGTTATCCACTTTAGTTGAGATCTATTAAATGTTTCCCTTAGCTATGGTACTTAATCTATCCATGATAAGTCAACTTGATGATCCTAAAAAATACACCTTGTGGCCTTCCCAGCTTTCATACACCACCTCGGAGGTCCCTCTTTAAGAGGTGCCTATATGATTATATAGGTGTAGGGATCTGCTATACTGATGCATCATGGGAAGGCACCTCGGTACCCTCATCAAACTGGGGTACCTCTGTCTGTTGTACATGAGTGTTGGTACCCTCCTCAGACTTGGACACCACAAATAACTCCTCCTGCTCACCCTCATTAGATGAATCCTAGGAACCCTCCTCAGACTGGAGGTCCTGAGAAGCAATCTATGGAGTAGACTCAGACTCTTTCTTTTATTCCTCTTCCTTATCATCATCAGTTGAATGATTATCTAGTGTTGATATCATGTGGACTTCATACTTGGCTAAGCTGTAGCTGGTTGAGCAGCCTATCAAGTTTGTCCTCTCTTGACTTTGTGTGTCACCATAACTGTTGGATATATACGGTGCTTTGTCAAATACTCCTCTAATGAACTACTAGGCTCTAGAGACTCTACCCATCTCCTTGAAGTACTAGCCTTTGTCTTCTTCATCCCTTTAGATGCCCTATGTACTTGAAAAACTAGTTGTTATTTTCTAGCAAAAAGTGAGGCATTACAAGAATCGAAGAAAAATTCAAAATTCAAAAGTATGAATTTTTTCTCAAATTTCACACCCCTATAACCTATTTGAGAATCCAACAAGTCAAATGTACACACTTTTTAATAAATCCCAGCTTTCAAAGCAAAAAAATATGCTCAACTGTTGTTGTTACTTTTATTCATTCAAGTTCAACTTCCTGTTGGGGCCTAACTTTAGAATTTTGTTCAAAACAATGCCCTAATTATGTTTTTAGGCTACTTCCCGGATCATACATACAAGGGTTGTAGTTTGTATATATTTTTTAATGAATACACTTACCAAATTTTTTAAACAAACGATAAACGAATATATAACCATTAGGAGCCCATATATATGAAGAAATGGAAAAGTATAATGAAGAAATCAAGCAAACCAAAGTTGGAATATGTTTTTAGTGTATTTTAACAAGTTAGTATCTAAAACAAGTGTCAATTAAGCCATTCCTTAAGTTCTGTGTTAATTTGTGTTTTAAGTGGGGGTTTGAATTCAGTGAGAAAAGTGAAGTTTTGAGGATTTGAATGGTAAAGTGAATACATTGGGATAACCCTTTTCTATGATAAATACCTAGTCATGACTAAACTACAGTGGTGCATATTATCAACACCCTCAAGTATAGCTCCTTTCTTCCTTGTGACCAACTATTTCATGAACATGGTGTATCTTGGCATTTGCTCCAATGCCTATAGAAGACGTATGTTTAACCTCAATTATTTCAGTATATTAATGAATTACTTGAACTTACCTTACTATTTCTTCTGCCTCAATCTCTAAGAATAAGGTGGGTTAGTCTTAGAATCTTTTTAATTTTTGGCTCAGTGACCAAATCCTTACCTTTATCTTTAGTAGCTTTACCATTATCAACTATTATCTTTTTAGACTCAAATATAGGTATCTCATTATTAATATATTCTATAGTAGGTCATGGTTAATCCATAGTAGTGACACCATTCCACATGT
Source organism: Capsicum annuum (assembly GCF_002878395.1). Lineage (NCBI taxonomy): Eukaryota > Viridiplantae > Streptophyta > Magnoliopsida > Solanales > Solanaceae > Capsicum > Capsicum annuum. The sequence continues at coordinate 177,888,346 of NC_061121.1, read as the reverse complement.
TAATAGGAAGTATGTGACCATCCTTCTTTGGATTTTGCATTGTGTTTCTCAGAAGGGTACCTGGTTTCCTCTTGTTCAGAGTTGCTGAAATTTTCCAGAACTGGTGTTCTAACTGCTTCATAGCAGTGGCATATGACTTGACCTTTTGGGTCAATCATGAAATATCAGCCTTAATCTCAATAAGGTTGATGTCTTGATTTTCCTGACCCTTCCATTATGGATTTTGCATTTTGTCTACAGCTTAGCTAGCATCTCTTCCATTCTGGATTTTGCATTTTGTCTACTAGGAGGAATAAATCTATCTCCCTTCTCTCTATAGTCAACCTTCTTTCTCTAATCACCATCTCATCTTTGGATCTAGTCTCTGTATCTGTCATAATAGTTCTTACCTTGGTCCCCTTACCCTTGGGCTAGTTCTTACCTAGGTCCCCTGGCCCTTGGTCTTGAAAACCAACCTTCCAGATTATTTGCTTCCTCTTCCAATTCTAACTCATATGTTTTAGAATTAGACCATAGTGCTTCTATTTTATTTACCTTCTCTGAATTCACTGATGAAAGATGCTTTGTAAGTACCCTAAGATTAGTCCTTAGCAACACAATATCTTGCGCTACTTTATCATCAGCTACTTAAGAGTCACAGAAGGCACCAATTGCATAAGTGCTAGATCCCTTCTTATCCTCCCAAATTTTCCACTCTCAGTTAGTGAGATAGATTTTATCTAAATTTCCAAAGCTTACTCCCAGCATAGTCTTATAAAAGCTCCTTAATATATGGTGTCTACCATGGATCTAGAGCTGATGGTCAGGGCTCGGTAGAATATCTCAAATAAGCTCATCTCTAAAAATAAATGATTGGGAACCATGCTTAACTTCTTCTCTACACTGAACCATGCCTTGTACATAGACTCTGTCTCTAGCTACCTGAAGTTATAAGTCTCGTTCTTGAGCTACAACATCCAAGGTGGAGGAAAAAACCTATTTAAGAATTGTTTGTGCAAATAGTTCAATGTCGTGATAGAGCCTTTTGGCAATTCCCCAAATTACAAAGATGTTTCTCTAATGAACGAGAAGAAGAATAGCCTCAGTCTAAGTATTTCCTGATTTACCCCTAAAATTTTATATGAACTATACATCAGGAGGAAATTAGGAAGGTGTAGATTTGCTTTATCTGTAGGCAGAAAAACAAACACACCCTTCAGATTCAAAAGTTTGATCACTGCACTCATAATATTGAACTTGATTCCTAGGGGGAAATAAGAGGAACTATGGCTCTATTCTATGCGGGCTCAACATATCCCAAGCATTATTCATCATCTATATATGGATGAACATACTAATATGATGCAATTACTTGAACACATGCACCTCTAGCTCTGTTCTTGTTTCCACCATGTGTTGCTCGACGGTTTGCTTTTTGTCTCTGCTGTGCTATCTCTTCCTCTCTGGCTACCCATTTAGCTTTATCTGTTGCCCTCCTCTTGGCTTTAGATTAAGCTAATATCTCACTAGTTTTTAGATCAAAAATATTTTGTACTTCTTTGGGAGGAGGTAGAGTTATAACATAATGAACCTGTTTAAGATATTCATCTCTTTTCTGCTCAGACATCCTAGCTGGTGTTTGTAGAATTCTCTCTGGATTCAAATTCAGATGGAGTAACAAATTTCCTCTACTCTGTGTGCTAGGCATACACTAGTGCATGCCTATCTAAGAACAAAAACAAAAACCCAAAAATTATAACAACTTTATATCATAAATCAACACTGTATTCCCCTACAATGGCACTAATATTTTGATAATTTCCAAACAACACCTCCTATTCAATGATGATACAATCATTATAAAAATATCGAAACCCAACAGATATTGGGGTCTAATCCAATGGAACATGTGTCTTTGGAAATTCCAGCTGTTGTACTCAACAGACAGAATAAGAAAAGTAAATGGGGGGTTTTGATATAGTAATCTTGATTAACTGTACTAACTTCGATTGTAATCAGTGTAGGTGAACACTAGGATTGTGTTCCCTGGCTTCTCAACACCATAGTATTATTGTGCTCCGTTGACCCAACCTGATACTTTGCATACAAAATTGATAAGTTATGTACCTTATCCAGTCTTTTGGATGAGCAAGAAGATTTTACCCTTTAACTTTTTAGAATCAGGATGTTTCTTTACTAACTCTTATCTTGATCCCAGTTAAGTATTACATTTTAAGTCTCTAGTTATTAGATGAAACCTAACCATCTTACTAAGATAGAACACAGAAATGTGGATTGATAGTTAAACTCCAAATTATTGCTGTCTTTATCTTTTCCTTATCACTTCCCCTCTTTTGGAGTAAGCATCAATATCTAGGAAAGATCCTAATATGTGTACTAATTAATAAAACTATCATAGCAAAGATAAAACAATACATGCATGGGTATCAATTTAGAACAACAAAAGCACTTCTCTTACTTCATTAATTTTCAAGGGTTTCCATAACCCTAGCAATAGGTTTTATCTGCTCATTCTTGTGAATAAATCAATAACATTCATATTCAGAAGCATAGATGAAAATACAATGATAAGAAGAAATAAACTCGCAACCACAATTGAATTAATGAACCAAAGTAAATACAAAAAAAATCCTAAAATCAAAATTGGATCTTGGATTCAAAATCTATATGTGAATATCAAAAGTGCATAACTACCACTAAAAAGTACAAAAAGGGTATTTATAGTACAATAGGAAACCTTAAAACCAAATCCCAAACAAAATAAAAGAAAATCAGGCTAGTAGACACCTTCCCCCTAGTGTTGGGCACAGGTAGTACCTATGGTCTTGGCACTAGTCACAGGTATAAATTATAGGTATCGTGATAAAAAATTTCACAAGTTCAGCTCTCAATATTTTGTACTTCTGGTACTTTCCTTGACTACATGTTGTCCTTAGGTCCTACTTGTGGCCGCTTGTTGACTTGGTAAGTGCCGGGAGTCATCTTTTCATCACTACTTCAATTCTTGAACATTCTTTGATCAGGAACAAGCTGGAAAACATTTCAAATATTAATAATTGCTCCAAATATTGCCAAAACACCTTTTTCATAAACTTATAATCCAAAACATGATTTCCTGCAAAACATATCCAAAACAGTATGCATCCTACCCTTTTTTAAGCATTGAACGTCATATATTTCTTTACCACATCAGCGTATGAGGCTCATTTTCACATGTTTGATAGGCTTGTTATTTCTATTCAGGGTTCTAAGTATGAGAGGTTTATTTTTTTATTTACGGTTGAGGCTTCCTTATTTCATATCTACTAAGAATTTGATTAGTATGAGTAGATCTTTTTCTAAGGTTTTTGATCACTCTCAGGTGATAGAGGAGATGCATTATGATACCCGTTGAGTCAACAGTAAAAATCCTAGGCATTAGGGTTATTTTAGTGGGAATATTAGTAGATCCCAATTCAAAGGTATCATTTCTCATGATAAATATCCTCCGTGTCTATAGTATCAGCCTTTGAGTCAACCTATTAGACTTATTTAGGAAGCACTTCAAATTACTGGTAGAGGTCATTCTAGTGCCAGTGATCACCCTAGTCAGGGTGGCAGTTTATCTTTGAGGGGTTCTTCTTTTGGTTATTCTATGCATGGTGGCTATTATAGATTTATCAGTTCTTTTGTCTCTGGTTCAGCTCATATGACATGCTATAGCTATGTAGCTCATGGTCATTATTTGCGAGAGTGCCCTAGTCATGGAGCAATTATTGCTTCAACTTAGAGTGCTCCCCCAATTAGAAAAGTCCATCCCTCAACTAGAGGTAGTTATCACGGTCATAGGGGTGGTACCTAGGGTGCTCGATATGGTTCTCAGGCAGGTAGGGTAGAAGATCGATCAAGAGCCCAGCAGGTGACGGGCATGGTAATTTGTATGTAGAACCTGCTAGACCCAAGACTTAGTCTTCAAATAGTGTTGTCACTAGTATGATCTTGGTGTGCCATCAGTCCGCCCTTTCTTTATTTGATCTAAGATCCAGTTATTCTTATGTATCTTATATTATGATCAACCATAAGAATTATTTTGGGATTTATTATCTGTTCCCTTGTATGTATCTTCCCTCGTGGGTGATTCTTTAGTAGTGGATCAAGTGTTTAGAACTTGTGTTATATTTATTAGAGATGTTGATACTTATGCTGACCTTATTATTCTAGATATGCTGGATTTTGATGTGATTCTAGGCATGGACTGGTTATCCCACTATCACTCAATCATGGATTTTTTTGCCAAGATCATTACCTTAGCCATATATGGTATACCCCTAGTCGTGTGGTAAGGAGTTGTTACTTGTGAGTCAATGGGGATTGTTTATTATATGTATGCTAGGAGACATATTTTGAGGGGTTGTGAGTCTTATCTTACATATATTCATGATGTTAGAGTGGAGAGTCCGTCACCTAACTCTGTTTCTATTATTCATGAGTTTCTTGATGTTTTCCCTACTGATCTATATGTCATACCTCTTATTTGTGAGATTGAGTTTGTTATTGATCTTGATCCTGAGACCCGACCAATTTCTATGACACCATTCTGTATGGCTACTGCCGAGCTTAAGAATCTGAATTCTTTTCTTCAGTATTTTATTTATAAGGGTTTCACTTGATCGAGTGTGTGTTATTAGAGAGATCCTATTTTTTTATGAACAAGAAGGATGTCTCCATGCATATATGTAGTGATTATAGGCGCAACTTAATAAAGTAAAAATAAAGAACCTTTATCCTATGCCTCACTTTGATGACTTATTGGACTAGCTTCAGGATGCAGCGGTATTTACTAAGATTGATTTGAGATTTGGTTACCATCAGTTGTGGATTTTGATTAAGGATATCCCCAAAGATAACTTTTAGGACCCTTTATGGTCATTATGAGTTCCTAGTGAAGTCTTCTGGGTTAACTGATGCCCCAACCACATTTATTGATTTGATGAACTTAGTATGCCGACCTTACTTGGATTTCTTTGTTATTATGTTCATCGATGACATCCTTGTGTATTCGAGGAGTAGGTAAGAACATGCACAACATTTGAGGATTGTGCTCTAGACTTTGAGATACTATGTGCTTTTACCAAGTTTTCTAAGTGTGAGTTTTGGCTTGTATTAGTGGCATTATTCGGATATGTGGTGTCTAAGGATATGATAATGGTAGTCCAAACCAAGATTTTGGTGATTTGTTATTGGTCTAGACCCACATCTCCAACTAAGGTTCATAGCTTAAATGGTTTGGCTAGTTATTTTAGGTGATTTGTCCAGGGCTTCGTTACTATTTAAGCAGCTATGACCAAATTGACTTGGAAGAAGGTTCCTTTCTGATGGTCCAATGAGTGTGAGTTGATCTTTGAAATCTCAAGGATTACTTTAGCTCTTATTTTATCTATTTTTGTAAAAGGGTAAGGGATTCATTATTCATTGTGATGCTTGTGGTGTTGGTCTAGGTTGTGTTTTGATGCAGTAGGGTCGTGTCATTACTTATACTTTGAGAAAAATTAAGGTTCATGAGCCCAATTTTCATAACGCAAACCAGTGCCTGTCCGTGAAACGTATCTCAAGTCTATCAAGGACCAAAGACCACCCCCTTTTCTTAGAAAATAAAAACAAAGTACAGCTAGCAGCGGATAAATTCTGAATATATAACAAGATCGAGCTGAGTTTTAAACATATAACAAAATAGGGTACTCAACTAACTCAGAAAGAAATCTATGAATTTGAACAACCATCTAAATCCATAGTAATCCACAAGCCTTTAAGAAACCAACATCAATCTATGTTTGGACATTCCTTTGACGATAGATAAAAATTAATTCAAAAGAAAGTCTATGAAATAATGAAACAAAAACATCAAATAAGGGTCTTCCAAAGAATGGAAGCTCACCACTTTAGGCTGAATCACGATCAGTCTAGGGATTACCTAATCACTATGCAGGAAAACCAGAAATGTCGCTCTTCCCTACATTGCATATGTATAGGACATTCGAAGGCAGTTAGCAGAGTGATCGCTAGCATGTAACTAAAGGTAGGGATAAAATAATGCCATAACTAAGATAGTCTAAAACCATTAAAAACAATTACATATTGTCATATACATATATATATATATATATATATATATATATATAATATACTGGGATAGGAAACAATGTTTAGCATGAAAGTGAAAAGTTAGCCTGGACTATGTAGCTCTAACCGTCAAAAGGGCACCCATGAGCTATATCAGGTTAGCTCACCCTTCTGAATGGGTTCCAGTGTGTGTTAGCATTAGGAACTAGGAAAATCCAAGGATAAGTAATAGAATGCCTCGACCCCAACTAATCCAATTAATAAGTGTGAACTATACATATGGTCATAAAGGACCCCATGCTGGCAAATGTGCTTTCAAGTATCGGTCCCCTCTAGACCTCCACCTTACACGTCGAGCTACACAACCCCTTTTAAGAGCAATTAAAATAAGTTTCACCTAACCTATCCATTTAACCAAGTAATTATCTATCAAGGAATCAACTATATGTATCATCATACCATTACACTTGCAAGCTTATAATTATGCCATACCAATCCCATCAACTCGGGGGAATTCCACGACCACTTGTGTTTATTAAATAATGCTGAGATCCATAAATAAGGCCTTTAAAAACCTTTTTATCCATTTAACCATTTGTGAGATGCCATAGTTTAGGGATGTAAGCCAAATCATATGATTGACCATGTTTCAAATCCAATTATGCAAGTAGGTTAAGGGTACACAATTTCAGAAACCAAGTTTCAATCCAAAATCATCAAATTAGTGGAATGCCTAAATCCTGTTACCAATTCCTATACCTATGCTCCCAATTATTTCAAAAATTATTGATAAAGCATAAACAATGCATTTTAAAACATGAGAATCCAATTCAAGAAACATTCATTCCAAAACACTCAACCCACATTCAAATCTACATGAACAACCATTAAACACATTCTTTAAGTTAAACAAATTTAGGGAAAGAGTAACATGCCTGAAAGTATCATAATTATGGAGAGAAATCACCACTTGGAAACTCTAAAATATCAACCTTTAAAACCCTAACTTGTTCTTGACTTAGTGATTGGTGAGCCAATGAATTTCACCTTTTCAGTCTTCCTAGATAGCAAATTCTTTGTGAGAAGATCAATCTGGGTCTTCATATATGCCATATCTTGGTCGTTTTCTTCCTCTTTCCATCGTTGCTCTGCAGACATACCACTACACATAGTAGAGGTTACTACTACAAAATCCCTGGTATCCCAAGCTCTAATTGTCTTAGTCAATCGCTAAAATATATCTGCTGCCTCAGTGAAAGTAAGCTCCATGAATTTTGCCCCTATAGTATTGTTTATGATTGGTTTAGAGATAAAGTTTAAAGCTTTGTAGAATTTCTCCATGAAATGTTCATCGATCATCTTAGAGTTAGGAAACCACATCAGCTTCTTCTTGAAACTCATCCAAGTCTCACGGAGTGCCTCATTGGGTAAATGCCTAAAGTTGCTAATGTCATCCCTTAACTATAACATTCTAGGGTAGAAAGAACCTTTCTAGGAAATCTCCTTTCAACCGCCTCTAGTTTGTTATCGAATTAGGAGCCAAGTCATTCGGCCATATTATTTCCACTCCAGATAAAAATAATGGGAATAACCGAAATTGAATTACATTATGTCCAACTCCAGGGTTGTCAAAAGATTTGTAGATATTGATGAATTTCACCTAGTTCATAATTGGGTCATTCCCTAGAAGTCCAACAAACATCCCTTGAGGTTAAGCAATTATATCATGGTGCTTGTGATGTTAAACTTCACTCCTGGTGCAAATGATGGTGGAATAATTTCTTCTGTTGGACTAACCTCATCCAAATAAATGCCATCTTCCTCATCAACTGCAAACTGCATAACAGGTTGGCGGTTTGCTCTTCCTCTAGCTGCCAAATTCCTATTTACTTGTGCAGCTACATTCTCTGCATGCCTCCTATTTACAGGGTCAATCAGATCACTATCTCCCAAGTCGTCCTCAACTTGGTTTGGAACACGAGTTGGCAAACCATCATTTTGTTGATTCAATTGACCTCTAGCTAAGGCGGCTAGTTTATCTGTTTCTTGCTGATATTCCATTCTGCCAATTAATTGAGTTTTTGGATGATATGGTAATAATGGTTCTCCTGACCTCCTCGTACTTGGCATGCAAAATAAATATCCTATTATGAGCAAAAACAACAAATAAAAGTAAAATTAAGAACACGAACAAATGTCAATTGACTCACATAAACTTAATTGATAATTGTATTCCCCAAAAACAGGGCCGAAATTTGATAGACCCAATTTACAACTCTCATTAGAAATGGTTACTGTAAAATGTAGAACCCAACTAGGTTGGGGTCAAATTCCACAGGGAATATTGTGCAATCGAAGTGTTATGATTATTAATAGACTGTTGATTAAAGGCTCCGGGGTAAAGGGGGTTTTGGTTTGTTAACAAGATTTTGATGTTTGTAACAAGTAGTGTTCCAACTAGAGAGTATTATTGCAAGTTTTAATTCAATGAGATTAATCAAACTAGGATTATGTTCACGAAGATGTTCAAGAATATAGGGTTGTGAGTTGTTCTAAATTTCCAATTTACAACTTTAACTGCAAGAATTATTGAATTCTAAAGTTGAACGATTTGTTTCTCAACCTAAATGGGTAATTATCCTTTAATTCTTTCGAACTCAAAGAATGCATTGAATTATTCCATTGATTTCTCGAGTGGGTTGATCCTGTTAACGCATCAACCCTTAACCTAAAGGTTGAAGCCTTTGAATTCCTTGTAAATCTCAATTAGTCATAGAAATTAAGAGTTCTCACAACCACAATCAACAAATCACATCAAGGCTCCCATAACCCTAGTTATGGGAGCTTTAGCCACACATATCAAAAGAAGAAGAAGAAGAAGAAGACATTGTTTTGTTCATAAATTAATTCAAGGAATTACTTACAAAAGTTCCCACAATTGTACTTGATCTTTAGTGAGAATAATGATTTAAATCTTCAGACCCAGAGAAATATGTACAGTGTGTTTCAAAAGATGGAAATAAGATAAAAGATGAATGAAATATATCTACTCTAACCCTAAACTAGGTATTTATATGTTTACAAGTATTTGGAAATAATAATTTGAACATAAATTCGCTGTTTCATGGTTGACATCAAGGTTGATGGTCTATCAGTGTCATGACATTTCATCACTTGGAACGTCTCTTAGGTGTCCAGCAAGCCTTGTTCTGACTCATGTCTGACGGCTAAGTTCATAGCCCGTCAGAGTCCGGATGGTCCGTCACTTGGACCATTGATTGGAACTTTAGTTTGCATAGTTCTTTCTCAAGATTGACGGCCAGGTGGACGGCCTATCGATTACCTAAAAGACCATCACTTTGACCGCCGCTTGGAACTTTAGTTTCTTTCATTCTATTTAGGTCTGATGGATGTCTTGATGGTTTTGAATAGTTGACGACCAATCAGTTTGACCGTCAAAAGACTTTAGCTTCTATTTCTCCAAGTTGTTTCTCCTATTGACTCATTTTCTTTAACACACTAAAATCCAGCATCAAATACAACAGTTGCTTGAAAACGCACAAGTATCCCTTGTTAAAGATGTAAAATTTTTTGTGAAAAGATGGAACATTAGCTGGCCATATCTAAAATACTTATTCCTTCCCTCCAAAAACCACGGTGCACCTATCCATAGAATCTACAAGGAGGGTGTGATGGATCATACTAAGCTTCACTAGCCTAGGTCTAGGTACCATAGGTCTTAAACTAACTGTTAGCCTGAAAGCAACAACCACTGGATGCCATAGGATATAGAGTACTAGTCAAAGAATATGAACCCGAGTTTCCCCAGGTCCTCTTTTTGCTCCATTGCCTACTATCTCTCCCACTGTCCCGCCAACCTTCACTTTGCTCCAAATATTTGAATTTCTTACTCTGCCTCTCTCCCATCTCTACGTGTTTCTTCTTTTCATCTTTAATATTATTCATATATACAATAAACCTATATATATCCATGTCATTATTCAACATACCAGCCTTATACTAGAGTATCAAGTCCTAAGACAAACACAAAGCAAACTTTTTCATCTTAGCCCATATGCTAGACAATAGCTACAAAGCATAAAAAGACAACTGATGGAACTCTAATGCATACTCTTTCATAGTCATCTTTCCCTTATTAAAGTTTACAAACTTCTCATCTTTGATTCCCTCAACTCTTATGGAAAGAAATGATTAAGGAAAGCACTAAAAAATTCCTCTAACATAGCCTACTCAGCATCATCACCCCTCGAGTATTCCCACTCCTCATGCCACTGATATGCAAAAACCTTCAACTGATATGCGGGAATCTCAACCCCCTCAACATTGGTAGCATGCATCACCTTGAATATCTTTTTTTATCTTATTAGCAAACCCTTGAGGATCTTCCTAAACTTTAGAGACATTAAAGGTCAGAGGATTTATCCTTATGAACTAGCCAACTCTAGTGACCTCAGAAGATGGAGCAACAGAGCTAACACGATCAGGATGATAAGAATGAAAAGTCACCAACTGAATCAGCAGATGAATAGGCCAATAGAATTTTGCATTGTAAATGTCTCCTTAGGGAAATAAGGCATCATTATCCCGAGAATCCTGAAGAGGACTTGTAGGGACCGCTGGAACTCCATGTGGGTATCTAGGAGCAGACGCCCTAGAATGGGTCTGTACTCTATAAGTAGAACATATTCCATCCACATTATCCTTAGGTTGGAAAGAGGAGTCTCCATGAGCATTATATCTTTAGGGAGGCATGATCTTAAATGCGAACAAACAAAATTAGAGTAGATTTTAAGACCTTAGACTAAATAGCCCAAATTATAGATCACAAGAAAATAAAACATTCCTAAATGCCTCATAGACCCTCCTTTATAAGTGTTTCATACCACACACCCATAAAAGAGATTCTACATGACATGGCTTTAGGGACACCCAATGAGCATAAACCTAATGCTCAGATACCAATCTTATCATGACCCAAACAAAGGACTGACCATGATGGGTATCTCAAGTATACTGATGGTTAGAGACCACCCCCTTTACTTAGTCAAATAGAATGCAATACATCTAGCAGTGGATGAATTCTAACCTATAACAAGATACAGTTGAGTTCTAAACATATAACAAGGTAGGTAATTTAACTAAATCAGAAGGAAATCTAAGAATTTCAATAACCATATGAATCCATATTAATCCATAAGCCTCTAAGAAACTAACATCAATTTAAGGCAGGACATTCCCCTGATAATAGCCACAAAAAGAATCTATAAGATAGCCTATGATATAGTGAAACCAAAATGTGAAATAAGGGCATTCCAAATAATTAAAGTTCACCACTTCAGGCTGACTCATGAACAATCTAGGGATCACCTAAGAAATGTGCAAAAAAAGTAGAACTATCTTCATTCCTTGTATGACTTGGGGATACAATGTTCATAGATGGTTAGAGGGGTGAGTTCTAGAATGTAACTCAAGATACGGATAAAATAATGCCATAAGAAAGTAAGTCCAAACCTTTCTAAAACTAATGCACATAATCATATTATCTGTGTGGCATGTATTGTGAGATTTTCACCACGGTCTTCTACATTCTATGACCCAGATGGACCTTAATTATAGACAATGTAGATGGATGGAGATGCTTAAGGATTATGATATTTCCAACTTGTATCATTAGAGAAAGGCTAATGTGGTAGCAGATATCTTGAGTCAGAAGTCAGTGATTATGGGTAGTTTGGATTGTATTTTAGTTTCTTACAGGTCGTTGATACGGGACGATCAATCCTAATCCCACTTGATAATTTGCCTTGATATATCACACCCTAGGAGGATTATTTCTAGTGTTGAGGTAATGTCTTTTCTTTAGGAATAGATTCAAGATTATCAGTTAGAGGATAGTAAGCTTTTCTTCATTCGTGATTGGGTTTTGAGTTGTGAGTTTAAGAGGGCCACCATAGTTTCTGAGGGTTTTTTAGGTTTCATAGCTGCATTTTTGTTTCTAGGTTCGATGACTTGATTTAGCTAATTTTGCATGAGGCTCACTACTATAGATATTCTATTCATCCAGGTACAACTGAGATGTATACAAATTTAAAACAACATTACTGGTGGAGTGGCATGAAGATATTTGTGGTGGACTTTGTATCTTATTGTCTTTGTTGTCAGCAGGTGAAGGATGATCATTAAAGACCTGATTGTTTCGTTCAAATTTACCCTAATTTGAGTGGAAATAGGAGTGGATTACCATGGATTTTATTAGTTAGTTGCATCTCACTTCCCGTGGTTCCAATGGAATTTGGGTAATTTTTGACTAATCGACCAAATCGGTACAATTCATTCCTATTCAGAGGTCATTCAATGCCGAGAGGTTAGCCTTTATCTCTGTGCATAAGATAGTCCATTTGCATAGTATGCCCAAAGGTATCATTTCAGACTGGGGCTCCGTGTTTACATCAAGCTTTTGGACGGATTGTTAGAAGGAATTAGGTAATCAGGTGGACGTTAGTATGGCCTTTCATCCGCAGATAGATGGTCAGTCTGAGCGGACCATTTAGGTTCTTGAAGATATGCTCCTAGCCTATGTTATGTATTTTGTAGGCCAGTGGGAGAAGAACTTAGCCTTTGTAGATTTTGCTTATAACAAAAATTATTATTTGAGTATTGGGATGGCGTCTCTTAAGGCTTTGTATGGTAGGAGATTTTATTCTCCGATTGGGTGGTTTGAGGATTTTGAGAATTGACCCCGTGGTACTGATTTGCTTCAGGAGTCGTTGGATAGAGTTAGGGTGTTTCAGGATAGATTGAGAGCAGTTTAGAGTAGGCAATCAGGCTATGAATACCATAGGCTTCATGCTTTTAGATTTGGAGTTGGTGATCAGGTATTCCTCCATGTATCTCCCATGATGAGTGTGATGAGGTTCAGGAGGAAGGGAAAGCTTAGATCCAGATATATTGGACCTTTTGAGATTTTTCGCGCAGGTGGTGATGTGGTTTATAAGTTATCTTTACCTCTAGATTTTTGGATTATCCATCAAGTTTTACATTTTTCCATGTTTGCGGTGATACAGTCCTGATCTATATCATGTTATTAGATATGACTCAATCAAGTTAGATAAGCAGTTGATCTTCGTGGAGGAGCCTGAACTCATTTTGGCTAGTTATGTTAGGCTGTAGTGCACTAAAGAGATTCCTATAGATATGGTTCAGCGGAGGAACCTCCCTGTATAGGAGGCCACTTAGGAGATCGAGAGTGAGATATGTACGTAGTAACCTAACCTATCTAAGAATTCAGGTATATCCTAACCCTTTAACTTTCACAAACGAAACTTCTTTGAGTAGTGGATATTGTAATGACCCTTCAGATCATTTTCCATATTTCCTCTTATTTTCGTCATTATAGCTTTTCCATAAATGACTTGCTGGGACTAATAGTACGATTACCGATGTTACAACCTAAACCAGGGCCTGGCTGTGATGGGTGTCCCAACTCTACCATGGATCGGATATCACCCTTTTTCCTAGCCAAACATAATACAATATAAGTATAGCAACAAATTAGTTTTGAACATATAACAAGATAGATTGAGTTCTAAACATACAATAAGATAGGCAACTCAACCAACTCAAAAAAGAATATATTAATATCTACAACTATCCCAATCCATGTAATCCACAATGCCTCTAAAAAAACCAAAACCAATCTAAGTCGGAACAGGCCCCCGACGATAGCCAAAACAAAATAATATAAGTGGTCAAAGAAATAAATGAAAAAAGACTTCAAAATGATTGTTCTTCTGTATACTGGAATATCAACACTTCAAAGTTGATTATTGGCAACCCAGAAATCCTATTACTGCACAAGAAAAGTAGATGTGTCTCCGGTTCCTGCATCACATAGCGATAAAATGTACGAATATGGTTAGCATAGTGAGCGCTAGCATGTAACTTAGGGAAGGGATAAAATAATTCCAAGTCAAAACCTAAAATCCACATGCACACATTTCACATAAATATATAAATTTATATGTAACATACTGGGATAGAAAACAAGGCTTAGCATGAACTTTAAAATATTAGCCTGGGCGGTGTAGATTAACCGTCACAAAAAGGCACCAATGGGTAATATGGGCTCAGCTCACCCTGCTAAAAGGCCCCAATTCATGTTAGCTGCATGATCTTGAGAACAATCATATGTGCATATGCACCAAGGGCGACTCAAACATCCAGTCATATAATATATTAGGGGTGACTGGAACACCCAATCATAAAGCAGGGGTGACTCGTAAAACCTGCCATTTAGATCTCCACGCTGACAAATGTAATTTCCAGCATCAGTCCCTCGGGACCTTCACTTTCATGGCCTAGATACATGACCCCTTTTAAGGTCAATTAAAATATTTACCCATTACCTTTCATTGAACCATGATTCACCTCAAGAAGACACTGTTTATATCGTCATACCAACTAAATTTGCAAGATTATAATTATTCCATTAACCTAGGGTATGCCTTGACCCCCTTTATTCATTAAATTAGTGTGGGGGAATGCCACGACTACCTTTGTTTATTAAATAAAAACCACTATGTATTAATAGCCTATTTATATCATGCAATGGTTTTGAAAGTAGTTCAATGTGCATGCCTTCATATTCAGAACAATTTTCACCAGATTGGGTTGAGGTTATATCAATTACAATATTCAAAAAGCATCAACTTGATGAAATCCATGACCACCATTCAAATTAACCACCCTAATGCACCCAAATAGTTCAAAATCATCAATTTTAACCTTGAATCATTCATAAAAGCCATGGGAAAAACAATTCATTCGTTACAGCTCAAAACCCCTCAACACACATTTATAAACCATAATATAATCACATAATTAACAATTTTGAAGACATTATTTTAATAAAATAAACTTTGTGGAAGAGTAACATTTGTGAGATATCAAGAATTACGAAGAGAAATCAATCCCTGGACGGTGTAATTGTTAATTCCTGGGAAACCCTAGGTGTTCTTGACTTGGGGATTTGAGAGAGAAGAGAGTATCAGTTTTATTGTTAAAGTGATGGAAATAACCCTCATTTAGTGTCTTATGGACGTGGTTCCTAAGTGGGGAAAGAGGGAAATGACAGGAATTCCCCCACTTAAAAGGGTAGAATAGGTTGCCCAATGGTCACGAGTCACCTTACATCATGCAAGGAAACGCCACAACTCGTAGGGTCCTAATCGTACCCTGAGCAAAAGCTTAGATCATTGCACTAGTTTGGCTATGAGTCATACCCTACTATTCGTGACCTCACCATACAACTCATTATGTCTAGTCTTGATCTAGAAAGGAGTTTGGCACTAACATAGGTTTGCCTATAAGCTGTACCTTACAACCTATAATGAGTTCTTACGACTCGTTAGGTTCAAATAATAAACGAGGTAGAAACTAAGAGAACCTTCACTGGTCACCCTAAGACTTGATCCCAACCACCCATAAAGGAAACTATACAACTAATTTGGTAAGTCGTAGTCAGAGAAGTGAGTCAAAAAAGTTAAAAAATTTTAAGCCCAAAAAAATTCGGTGTTACATCCCCCCCCCCCCCTTAAGAATCATTCATCTCCTAATGATGAGTCAAGGAATCCATTAGCACAATTTTAAGACAGAACACAACAAAACTTTCCTTTATTAAAGAAAAAAACAAAAATATTATGGAATACACATACCTTATGCACGATTATCTATAACAGGGAACAACAATGGATATTTGGACTGCATGTTTTCTTCAACTTCCCAAGTAGCGTCTTCAACCTTATGAAACCTCCATAGAACCTTCACCAAAGCCCCATCCTTAGTCATTAAATAATGGACTAGCCTATCCAAAATCTATACCGAGGCTTCCTCATAAGATAAGCAATCCAAAATACCAGTACTCTCCAAACAAAAAACAAGTAATGATTACCCACATATTTCTTTAACATCAAAACATAGAATACCAGATGAATAGAACCCAAACTCGAAGGAAACTCCAACTCATAAGCCACATTGACCACTCCTCAAGATCAAGTATACGCTAATATAATGGGGACTAAGATTCCTCTTCTTTCCAAACCACAGCACCTTTTTTATGAGAGATACCTTCAAGAACACGCAGTCACCAACATCAAACTCCAAATCTTTATGCCTTACATTTGCATAGGTCTTTTGGTGACTTAAAACGGTCTTAAACCTATCCCTAATCACCTTCAATTTCTCCATGACCTGATGAACTAAGTCAGGACCAAACAATCTAGTCTTACAAACTTCGACCCACCCAATAGGAGAATGACATCACCTATCATGCAAAGCCTCAGACTTTATGAGTGACAAATGATCAACCCAACTATCACTAATATCAATCACACAGACCTTTAGCATATCTTCAAAAGACTAAATTGTCATATCTACTTTTCCATTCCTCTAAGGATGGAAAGTGGTGCTAAGGTTCACCGTAGTCCTCAAATCTCTCTAAAAAATGCCAAAACTGCCATGAGAACTACGTACCGTGATCAGATATGATAAAAATAGGTGCACTATGTAACTTGACGATCTCCTAAATAAAAAGATTATCATAATCCTTTGCGGAATAATTAGTCCTCATAGGAAAGAAGTGAGCGAACTTAGTCATCCTATCCATGATGACCCAAATTGAATCAAACTGACTACGAGACCAAATTAGACTAGTAATGAAGTCCATGTTAATTACTTCCCACTTCAACATGGGCAACTCAATCTCTTGATATAATCCACCAGGACTTAAGTGCTATACTTACACTTGTTGACAAACCATACACTTGGCTACAAAATTGGCCAACTTTCTTCATTTTGTTCTACCAATAAATCTTCTTCAAATCATGGTACATCTTTGTCAAACTAGGATAAACTGTGTACCTTGACTCATGAGCCTAAGAAGATCCTCTATCGCAACCCATCAACATTGGGAAGATACAATCTACCTTAGTACGTCAAGATACCATCACCACTAATCCCAAAATCCATGACTTTCTATTGACTCACATAATCATTAATTTACATCAAGATAGGATCCAAAATCTACTTGCCCTTTACCTCAACATGAAGAGAAGACTTCACCACTTTTTAGACAATCACACCTCCATCTTCGGAGTCCAAAATATGAACTCTAAGATTAGTCGAAAAGTGAATATCCTTTATAAAGCCTCACTTATCCTCATCCGCATGAGATAAGCTCCCCATAGACAATATGCTAAGAGGATCACCAACCATATTAACTTTAACAAGATGGTAATAAAGTATCACATCATAATCCTTGAGCAACTCAATCCATCTTCTTTTCCTTAGATTCAACTCCTTTTGGGTTAATGTATGTTGCAAGCTCTTATGGTCTGAATATAAATCAACATGAACTCCATAAATGTAATAACGCCAAATCTTTAAATAAAAAATTGTAGACAACATTTCTACTCCTTGAGTTGGATAATTCTTTTTATGCAAATTAAAATGGCTAGAGGTATAACCACCACCTTGCCATACTACATCAAAACACAACCCAATCCCATATGGAATATATCACAAGACGAAACAAAACCATCAGTACCATTGGGAAGGGTCAAAACTAGCACCGAAGTAAACTTATCCTTTAAATTCTCAAAGCTACCCTCACAAGCATCGAACCATAGAAACTTCACTATTTTTTGAGTCAACTTAGTCAATGGAGTAGCGATTGATGAGAAACTCTCTACAAACCTCCTATAATACCCAGCTAAACCTAAGAAGCTCTAAATATCAATTGGAGTCGTGGGTCTAGGCAACTTTTTAACCACCTCAGCCTTTTGTGCATCCACCATGATACCCTAACTAGAAATAACATGACCAAGAAATGTCATAACATTCAACCAAAACACACACGTAAAAAACATAGCATACAAATATTGATCCTCAGGAGTTTACAACACTATATAGCGGTGATGACATGCTCCTCCTTACTTTCCTAGTATACAAAGATTTCATCAATAAATACATTGACGAATAGGTCATGAAACTAATAAAATACCCGATTCAAAAGATCCATAAATGTTACCATGGTATTAGTCAAATCAAAAGACATGACCGAGATCACATAGTTTTCATAACGAGTTTCGAAAGTAGTCTTAGGGATATCCACCCCTAATCGTCAACTTATGATAACCCGATCGAAAATTAATCTTAGTAAAGTACTTAGAACCCTGAAATTGATCAAATAGGTCATCAATCCTAGGAAGAAGATACTTATACTTCACCATCACCTTATACAACTTCTGATAATGTACATTTATCAAAAGGGATCATCTTCTTACACATAATGAGCATAGGTGCATCCCACAGAGAAATTCTAGAGAGAATAAAACCTTTATCAAGAATATTTTTCAATTGCTATATAAGCTCTTTCAACTCTATCGGACCCATTCTGTAGGAAGGGATAGTTTTAGGACATGTATTCACAAGAAGATCAATCTCGAGGAATACCAGGATGATCATCCAGAAAGAATTTAGGAAACTTCTTAACAACATGGATAAATTACATAGAAGGCCCTTCAAAATTAGAATCCTTAACCCAAACAATATGATATAGACACCCTTAGAAAGTTAATTTTTGTGATCTTAGATTAGAAATGAACCTTCCTTAGATTCTAAGAAACTACCTTCCCACTCAATTGCCGGTTCAATTGGGAGATAGAAACTGAACCTTTGGATTCTACAATGAAGAGACGTATAGCATGAATGGAGATAATATATCCCTAAAAAATCAAAATTTGACATATCCAACTCTATCAGATCCACCAATTGCTCCTACCATAGATAGATACCATATAATCTCTATAGATGTTTTTAGCCATAACATAGTCAACCACCAAGGTTGATATATAAAAGGGTAAAAAAATACACTCAGTATCAAAACCAAAATGAATAGCCATATAAAGGGTCACATAAGAAACTGTAGACCTCAGATCAAGTAGGAAATACATATCATGAGAGAAAAGTTTTAATGTACCAGTGACAACATCAGGAAAAAACTCAAATTCTTAATGGGTGGTAAGAGCATATCGATAATTTTGGATTGTACTAGTACAAGGCGTAGCACCCTTAAATGGAGAAGCTGATGATATGGCAACCAAAACTTTATTACCCTCAGAAGCAACCATTGAAGGACAATCCCACTGTATTTCACCAAGATGACCAAACTGAAATATTTATAACTTCTCATCACACATTTTACAATGTATTTGTCCACAAAAATAATAAAAGGGATAAGATGGGGCTAACAGAGGTCTGCTGTCTTGAGACTGGGCACCTTATATCCTAAATCTACTATAATTTTTAAAGCGATGATCACCAAAAGACTTAGGATATACAGTACTACCGGTAAAATAAAAATCCAAAATTTCCCATTAATTCTTAGACCACTGCCTGCTATCTCTACCACTATTCTTTTAACCTCTACCCTACTTAGAATACCAAAATTTCTTACTCTACCTCTCCCCTATTTCATCTTGTTGTCTTCTTCTATTTAACCCATTGCATGTATACCACCATCCTAGAAATATCTATGTCCTTGATCGATAAGTTGGCCTTGAACTCGAACACCAAGTCCCGAGTCAAAGCAAAAGAAAACTTTCTCATTCTAGCCCTCGTAAAGGAAACCAACTTTAGAGCATAGTAGGATAACTGATAAAACTTCAAGGCTTACTTTTTTACAGTTATCCTGCTTGGTTTCAAATTCATGAACTTCTCAGCTTTTCCCTCTCTCTACTCCTGATGAAAGAAGTGACCAGAAAAGTACTAGAGAAGTCATCCCACATAGTTAGCCCAATATCATTCCCTCACAACTTCTTTCATTCCTCATACCACAAATATTCCACATCCTTCAACTGATATGCAGCGAACTCTAAACCTTAAGAGTCAAAAGCATGCATCACTATGAATATTTTCTTTATCTCATCAATGAATCCTTAAGGATTCTCTTCAACCTTTGAACTTGTGAAAGTTGGAGGAATCAACTTCATGAATTGGAAACCCTTTGTAGGCTCAGAAGAAGGAGTGACGGAAGCAACATGCTCAGATTAGTGCGACTGAGATGCCACCAGTAGAGTAAGCAAATGAATTGACTAGCAAAACACAACATTAGACATATCACCCAATCGTATTAGGTCTGAAGTACCATCATCTTGAGGTGACCATAGAGGACTAGTAGGGACCGGTGGAACTCTATATGAGTAGTTAGGAGAGGGGACCCTAGACCTGGTCTATACCCTATAAGTGGGATGAGTTCAGTTCATGTTGTCCTCAGGTAGGACAAGGGAGTTTCCCTGAGCATTAGATCTTTGGGAAGGCATGATCTGAATTGCAAAAAAATTGGGATTAGTGGAATTTTCAACATTTTAGACTCTATAGCCTTAAAGTAGAACACAAGAAAGGGAACCATTCCTAAATTCCTCATAGCCTATCCTTTTATAAGTTTGGCATGCTACATACCCATAAAAGAGACTCCACTTTACATGGCATTGTGGACACCCAACTGACCATGAACCTAGGCTATGATACCAACTTTATCATAACCCAAACCAGGGCTTAGTCATGATGGGTACCCAAGTTTGTCATGGATCAAAGACCACTTCTTTGCCTAGCCAAAACGAAAATAATATAGCTATAGAAGCAGATGAATTCCAAAAATATAATAAGATAGGATGAGTTCCAAACATATAACAATATAAGAAACTTAATCAACTCATAAAGGAATCTAAAAAAATCAACAACAATTCCAATCAATAGTAATCCACAATGCCTCTAACTGACCAAAATCAATCCATGTTGGGATATGCCCGTGATAGTAAGTAAAAGAATCTAATATAAGTTATCTAAGATATCAATGAAACAAAACAACAAAATAATAGCCCTTACAGAGAATAGAAGCTCACTACTTAAAAATTGACTGCAAAAAACTCTAAAATCCTATCACTGTGCAGGAAAAGTAAAAGTATCTCCAGCTCCTAGAATGCATAGTTATGCAACATCTAGTTACGGTTAGTAGGGTGAGAACTAATGTATAACTCAGGAAAGGATAAAATAATGCCAAGTCAAAATAACAAGTAAAATCCACATAAACATATTGCACACATATATATCACATATTGGAATAGGGAAAAAATATTAGCATGAACTTTATAACAATAGCCTGGGCTGTGTATCTTAAACATCATAAAATGGCACCAACAAGATATATAGGCTCTGCTTCTTAACTGAAAAGGCCAAGTGCATTTCAGTGCATGAACTAGAGAATAATCATATGTGAATATGCACCAAGAAAGACTCAAATACTCGATCATATATTATATTAAGGGTAACTAGAACACCGGATCATCAAGAAACGGTGACTCAAACACCTGTCTATTTATACACCCGTACCAACAAACACAATTTCTAGCATCAGTCACTTAGGACATCTAATTACACACCCTACCTATACAACCCCCTTTAAGCCCAAATAAAACATTTACACATTCCCATTCATTAAACCATAATTAACCATAGGCATACATTATTGGTATCATCATACAAACACAGTTGCATGCTTATAATTATGCCATTACAATTCTATTAACCCGACATTCCTTTACCTTTTTTTTTTACTAAATCAATGTAGAAAAGTACCACAACTCCCTTATTTCATTAAATAAAACCCATTAAGTTTCAATAGCCTCTTTATATCATGGAGTTATTATAAAAGTAGTTCAATATGAATACCTTCATGTTCAAAAAAAGTTTCACAAGATTAGGTTAAGGTTGTACCAATTAAAATATTCAAAACCATCAATTTGTTGTAATCCACAAACCTCATTACAATTAACCTCCCCCATGCACCCCAAATAGTTCAAAATAAACAATTCAAACCATAATTATTCCTAAAAGCCTAAGTCACAAAAACCATCAACCGACATTCATAAACCACTATTTAATCTCACGAATAACAATTGTAACTATATGCTTTTAAAAAATAAACTCTGGGGAAGAGTAACATGCATGAGACATTAAGAAATATGGAGAGAAATAAACCCTTGGATGTCTAATTATCAATTTCTTGGTATCCATAGGTATTCTTAACTTGGGAATTTAAGATAAAAGAAAGTGTGTGTTTTATTTTTTAAGTGATAGAAATAATCCTACTTTGGTGTTCTGTAGACGTGGGTCCTAATTTTGTAAGGTAGCATAGTTTTTAGCACATACGGGGTTTCAAATGAATTCCAAGAACATGGTCTAAGTCCATTTCAAACTTATAAAATTTTGTACACTAGGACATTGGTGGAACCACAATTGTGAAATATAAGTTACAATAACCAACTGACTTTTATGTCAATCTTAATCCAAAAAGGTAAATTGTGATTGGATCATGCAATTTATGCGTGCAAGATCGTGATTGTGATACCTAGTCACGACAGTGACATCTGAGTACCTAGGATAGGTATAAATAGTCCCTGTTAGCCAATATTTTCCATTATTCATCCATTTTTATGAGAGATAAAATCCTAATTAGTGATATAGATTAAAATTAAAGATTGTGTGGGATTTGGAAGCCTGGCTAACATTTGTTTATGCGATTATCTTTTAATTTATAGTAATATTTCACACTTTTTATGGTAGATTTTCTCATTTCTTGTTCAAAAATCTGTAACGCTTAGAGGATTCATTTTAGCCCCAAATTAGATCGAATTTCAATAATTTTTAATGGTAATGACTACATGAGTATGAGGGAAAATTTGGTTTATTTTGAAAATATGATTTCCATAAATGGGACCAACATGGCATTTTCGTAAGCTCTTTTGACCCAAACAAACATGGTGCAATATAGGTATTGTTTTTCTTATATTTATAAGTATAATGTTAATTTGATAACTTGGCATCTAGCAAAAGCTTCTTAGAAGGTAAAAATGGTGATTTAGCAGAACTTTTGAGCTTTATTCCGCATTCATTTAGGTTAAGATCTACCACATATTACATTGAGCTAATTCATAGTAAGTTTATGATATTGTGTTGGATTTCGGATGGGATTTGGTGTTGGTGTGATATATTGCAATACTTTGGTTGGTTGGATCTTGTAGGCTATTTCTTTGGGCATAATTAGCCTTATTGAAGTTGACCTTGTAGGCTCTTTTTAGGTTGGAAATGCTTTGGTTACTATAATAATAATGATATTGCCTTAGTTATTTGAGTTTTGGTTGGAAATCCCTTAGTTTCCATTGCTTAGGTGGAATTGACATAGTGTCTCGCTATTGGGTGAGGTTACTAAGGTTACTATGCTAGGGCTAGTTATATCATATTCAACATCTAATAATGGATTTAGATACCTAAGCCTAGTTTGTGGCAGACATTGTTTTGTAAAGGATTTCAATGATTTAGAAGTAGGCCCTTTGACCCACCTTAGGCTAAGACCCATTTTAGTTATTGAAAACTCTTTTCATGATTGCTTATGCAGTACCCTATGATTTTTCGTAGCTTAAACTCATCTCGAGAATGACAAAGAGTAGCTTCTAGAATGAGTGATGTTTATTTGGTGTGGAATTCTTTAGATTTGTACTTTCCATGACGTAGGAAATTGAATTAGTTTTTAAGCGATATAAGATTCATATAAATCTGATAACCAGGTAAGAAGTTTTGGCAATTTGAAGTTCTAGTCATAAAACACCATCATTTAGACCCTTAGTGCGCCACAGAGCAGTGTCAAATCCCATTTATCATTTTCTAGTGGCCCTCCACGACTTATCACGGAGAGGGCCAATTTCATAGTTGTAAATTTCCAGAGGTCTAGCACGATAATGGCGCATCGTGCCATGTGCAAAAATGGCATTCCAAAGGGGCACCACGATGACTCTTCATTACGGAGTCTGCCCAGTTCCCATTTGTCATTTTCCAGTGAGCCAAAATGATAGTGGCACATCGCAGTGGCTATCTAGTTCGGAAAATATTGCATTTTCAATTTCGTTAGGGGGTTTCAAAAGGGCATTTTGGTCATTCTCCGAGCCCCTAGTTTGTCTTAAACATTGAATTAAACCTCTCCAATGCACTTTGTGCTTATTTTCACTTTCCTTTCAAAAGAAAACCCTAGATTATCAAAGCTCCTTCTCCAAGAAATCTAAATTCCTCCATTAATTTTCCAAGAAACTCAAGATTAAGGATTCTTAGTTCAAGAACTCCAACAACTCATCTACAACAGAATCAGAGGAATCGAAGATTCAAGCTATCTCATCAAAATCATCAATTAAGTTATGCAGGGTTTGAACAAGGATAATTCTTTCATTGTTGTGCCCAAAAGTTTATTTTTATTACCTAATTTACTGCAATTTACATGATTTCCCATGAATTTCAAGTTAGTGTTTATACCCATTATTAATATTTGTAAGATTAAGAGATTTCCTATTAGTCATCCTATCCATGATGACCCGAATCGAATCAAACTGACTACGAAACCAAATTAGACCAGTAATGAAATTCATGTTAATTACTTGCCACTTCAACAAGGGCAACTCAATCTCTTGATACAATCCACCAGGCCTAAAGTGCTATACTTATACTTGTTGACAAACCATACACTTGGCCACAAAATTAGCCGCCTCTCTTCATTTTGTTCTACCAATAAATCTCCTTCAAATCATGGTACATCTTTGTCAAACTAGGATGAACTGTGTACCTTGACTCATGAGCCTAAGAAGATCCTTTGTCACAACCCATCAACATTGGGAATATACAATCTACCTTAGTACATTAAGATACCATCACCACTGATTTCAAAAGCCCTGACTTTTTGTTGACTCACATGATCATTAATCTACATCTAGATAAGATCCAAAATCTGCTTGTCCTTCACCTCAACACAAAGAGAAGACTTCACCACCTCTTAAAGAATCACACATCCACCTTCGAAGTCCAAAATATGAACTCTAGATTAGTCAAAAAGTGAATAACCTTTATAAAGACTCACTTATCCTCATCCACATTAGATAAGCTCCCCTAGATAATAATAAAGTATCATATCATAATCCTTGAGCAACTCAATCCAACTTCTTTGCCTGAGATTCAACTCCTTCTGAGTTAACATATGTTGCAAGCTCTTATGGTCTAAATACATTAACATGAACTCCATAAAAGTAAAGACGACAAATATTTAAATAAAAAATGGTGATAACAATTCTAATTCTTGAGTTGGCTAATTCTTCTTATGTAACTTAAAATGCCTAGAGGCATACGCCAACACCCAGCCATACTGCATCAAAACATAACCCAATCCCATATGGAATACATCACAATACACAACAAAACCATCAGTACCATTGGGAAGGGTCAAAACTAGCACAGAAGTAAAGTTATACTTAAAATTCTCAAAGCTACCCTCACAAGCATCGAACAATATAAACTTCACTATTTTCTGAGTCAACTTAGTCAATGGATCAGTGATTGATGAGAAACTCTCTACAAACATCCTATAATACCCAGCTAAACCTAAGAAGCTCTAAATATCAATTGGAGTCATGGGTCTAGGCCACTTCTTAACTACTCCAATATTTTGTGTATCCACCATGATCCCCTCACTAAAAACAACAAGACCAAGAAACGTCAAAACATTCAACCAAAACACACACGTATAAAACATAGCATACAAATATTGATCCTTAGGAGTTTGCAACACTATATAGAGGTGATTTGCATGCTCATCCTCACTTTTCTATTATACAAAGATTTCATTAATAAATACAATGACGAATTGGTCAAGAAACTAATGAAATACCCGATTCAAAAGATCCATAAATGTCACCATGGTATTACTTAAATCAAAAGATATGACCAAGAACACATAGTTTCCATATCGAGTTTGGAAAGTAGTTTTAGGGATATCCACCCCCTAATCTTCAACTTATGATAACCCGATCGAAGATTAATCTTAGAAAAATACTTAGAACCCTGAAATTGGTCCAATAGGTTAGCAATCCTAGGAAGAAGATACTTATTCTTCACTGTCACCTTATACAACTAACGATAATCTACATATATCCAAAGGGATCATCGTCTTACACAGGATGAGCATAGGTGCACCCCATAAAGAAATTCTAGGGTGAGTAAAACCACTATCAATAAGATCTTTCAATTGCTACTTAACCTTTTTCAACTCTGTCGTAGCAATTCTGTAGGGAGGGATAGTGATAGGACATGTATTCAGAAGAAAATCAATCCCAAAGTCTATTTCCCTATCTAGAGGAATACTATGATGATCATCCGAGAAGACTTCAGGAAACTCCTTAACAACATGGACAAATTACAAAGAAGGCCCCTTAAAATTATAATCCTTAACCCAAACAATATGATATATACACCCCTTGGAAGTCAATTTTAGGAATCTTAGATAAGAAATGAACCTTTCTTAGATTCTAAGGAACTAACTTCCCACTCAATTGCCGATTCATTTGGGAGATAGAAATTGACACTTTGGTTCTACAATCAGGAGACCTATAGACTGAATGGAGCCAATCTATCCTGAAAAAAATTCAAAATCTGACATATCCAACTCTATTAGATCCACCAATAGCTCCTACCGCAGATAGATAACATATAACCTCTATAGTCTTTTTTGCAATAACATAGTCAACCACCGAGGTGGACATATAAAAGGGTAAAGAAATATACTCAAGATCAAAACCAAAATGAATGGCCACATAAGAGGTCACATAAGAAAGTGAAGACCTCTAATCAAGTAGGAAATACATATCATGAGAGAAAAGTTATAATGTACCAGCGAAAACACTAAGAAAAAAGACACAAATTTATGATGGGTGGCAAGAGTATATCGATAATTTTGCATAGTTCTAGTAGAAGGCATAGCATCCTTAAATGGAGAAGCTGATGATGTGGCAACTGAAACTTTATTACCCTTAAAAGTAACCATTAAAGGACAATCCCACTGCATTTGAGCAAGATGACCATACTGAAACATTTATAACTCTTCTCATCACATACTTCATAATGTATTTTTCCATAAAATTAATAAGACGGATAAGATGAGGTTGACATAGCTCTGCTGGCCTGAGACTCGGAACCTTATATCCTAAATCCACTATCATCTTAAAATCGACAATCACCAAATGACTTAGAATATAAAGCACTAACCGTAGAATAAAAATCAAAATTTCCCCACTTCTTCTTAGACCACTGCCTGCCATCTCTACTACTATATAGCCTCTACCCTACTCAGAATATCTCTATTTGATCTTGTTTTGTCTTCTTCTCTTTAACTCGCTGCATGTATACCATAATTCTAGAAATATCCATGTCCTTGATCAATAAGTTGGCCTTGAACTCGAACACCAAGTCCCAAGTCAAACTAAAAGAAAACTTTCTCATTCTATCCCTCGTAAAAGACACTAACTTTAGAGCACAATGGGATAACTGATAAAACTTAAGGCTTACATTTTCACAGTTATCCTTCCTAGTTTCAAATTTAAAAACTCCTTAGATTTTCCATCTTTCTACTCCCAGTAAAAGAAGTGACCAGAAAAGTATTAGAGATGTCATCCCACATAGCTAGCCCAACATCACTCCCTCATAACTTTTCTCACTCCTCATACCACTAATATGCCACATCTTTCAACTGATATGTGGCAAACTCCAAACCTTAAGAGTTAAAAGTATACATCACTATGAATATTTTCTTTATCTCATCAATAAATTCTTAAGGATACTCTTTAACCTTTGAACTTGTGAAAGTCAGAAGAATCAACCTCATGAATTGGTCAACCCTTGTAGGCTCAGACGAAGGAGTAAGGGAGGCAACATGCTTAGATTAGTACGACTGTAATGCCACCAGTAGAGTAAGAAAATGAATCGAATAGCAAAATACAACATTAGACATATCACCCATTGGCATTGGGGCTGAAGTACCATCATCTTGAGGTGACCAAGGAAGATTAGTAGGGACCGGTAGAACTCCATATGAGTAGTCAGGAAAGGGGACCCTAGACCTGGTCTATACCTTATCAGTTGGATGAGTTTAGTTCATATTGTCCTCAGGTGGGACAAAGGAGTTTTCATGAGTATTAGATCTTTGCGAAGGTATGATCTGAAATGCAAACAAACTGGGATTAGTGGAGTTTTCAATATTCTAGACTCTACAGCCTGAAATGAGAATATAAGAAAGGGAACCATTCCTAAATTCCTCATAGCCTCTCCTTGATAAGTGTGGCGTGCTACATACCCATAAAAGAGACTCTACTTTATATGGCATTATGGACACCCAACTGACCATGAACCAAGGCTATGATACCAACTTTGTCATAACCCAAACTAGGGCCTAGTTGTGATGGGTACCCAAGTTTTTCTAGGATTGGAGACCACTCCTTTGCCTAGCCAAAAAGAACATAATAAAACTATAGAAGAAGATGAATTCAAAATATACAATAATATAGGATGAGTTCCAAACATATAACAAAATAATAAATTCAACCAACTCACAAAGGAATCTAAAATATTCAACAACCATCCCAATCAACAGTAATCTACAATGCCTTTAACTGACCAAAATCAATCCATGTTGGGAGATACCCACGACAGTAAGCAAAAGAATCCAATATAAGTTATCTAAGATATAAATAAAACAAGACAACAAATGATAGCCCTTTCGGAGAACGGAAGCTCACCACTATAAGGTTGACTGCAAAAAACCTAAAAATCCTATCACTGTGTAGGAAAAAGTAAAAGTATCTCCGGTTCCTAGATTGCATAGGGATAGAATATCCAGATACGGTTAGTAAGGTGAGTGCTAGCGTATAACTCAGGAAAGGATAAAATAATACCATGTCAAAATAACCAGTAAAATCCACGCACGCACATTGCACACATATATATAACGTATTGGAATAGCAAATAAGGATTAGCATAAACTATATAACATTAGACCAGACTGTGTATCTTAAATATCATAAAATGGAACCAACGAGATATATGGGCTCTGCTCGTTAACTAACAGGTCCTAGTGCATTTTAGTGCACGAACTAGAGAATAATTATATGTGCATATGCACCAAGAAAGACTCAAACACTCGGTCATATATTATATATAGGGTAACTGGAACACCCGATAATCTAAAAAGGGTGACTGAAAAACCTATCCATTTAGATCCCCACGCCGATAAACATAATTTCCAGCATCAGTCACTTAGGATATCTAATTACACGACCTAGCTATACAACCCCCTTTAAGCCTAGTAAAATATTTATACATTCCTATTCATTGAACCATAATTAACCATAGGCATACATTGTTGGTATCGTCATACCAACTGCACTTCCATGCTTATAATTATGCCATTACAATTCTACTAACCCGGTATTTCTTTACCCCTCTTTTTTATTAAATTAATGTAGGGAAGTACCACAACTCCCTTTTTTAATTCAATAAAAGCCACTAAGTTTCAATAGCCTCTTTATATCATGCAGTTGTTAAAAAAGTAGTTCAATGTGAATACCTTCATGTTCAAAACAAGTTTCACTAGATTGGGTTGAGGTTGTACCAATTAAAATATTCAAAACCATCAATTTGAGGGAATCCACAAACTCCATTCCAATTAAACTCGCCCATGCACCCCAAATAATTTAAAATAATTAGTTCAAACTATAAACATTTCAACCGACATTCATAAACCACTATCGAATCACATAAATAACAATTGTAAATACATGCTTTTAAAAAATAAAATCTGGGGAAGAGTAACATGCATGAGACATCAAGAAATATGCAGAGAAATAAACCTTTGGATGCTCTAATTATCAATTTCTTGGAATCCCTATGTAACCTTGACTTGGGAATTTGAGATAGAAGAAAGTATGTGTTTTATTTTTTAAGTGATGGAAATAAACCTAATTTAGTGTTCTATAGATGTGGGTCCTAATTTTTTAAGGTAGCATAGTTTTTAGAACATACGGGATTTCAAATGAATCCCAAGCACCTGGTCAAAGTCCATTTCGAACTTATGTAATTTGGTACACCAGGTCACCTGTGGAACCGTAATTGTGAAGTGTAAGTTGCGATAACCAAGTGACTTTTATGTCAATCACAATAAAAAAAGGTAAATTTCAATTGCATCATGCAACATATGTGTGCAAGATTGCAATCGTGATACCTAGTCGCGATAGTGACATATAGGTACCTAGGATGGGTATAAATAGTCCCTTTTTAGCCTATTTTTGCCATTATTCATCCATTTTTAAGAGAGATAAAATCCTAATTAGTGATATAGATTAAAATTAAAGATTGTGTGGGATTTGGAAGCTTGGTTAACATTTGTTTATGTGACTATCTTTTGATTTATTGTAGGATTTCACCCTTTTTGTGGTAGATTTTCTTATTTCTTGTTCGAAAATCCCTAAAGCTTAGAGGCTTGATTTTAGCCACAAATTAGATTGAATTTCAACTATTTTTAAGGGTAATGACTACTTGAGCATGAGGGAAAATTTGGTTAATTTTGGAAATGTGATTTCCAAAAATGGGACCTCTATGGCATTTTGGTAAAATCTTTTAACCCAAACCAAAATGCGGCAATATGGGTATTTTTTTTCTCATATTTATAAGTATAATGTTAATTTGATAGCTTGACATCTAGCGAAAGCTTCTTAGAAGGGAAAAATGGTGATTTAGCAGAACTTTTTAGCTTTATTCGACAGTCATGTAGGCTAAGTTCTACCCCATATCAAATTGAGCTAATTCATAGTATGTTTATAATATTGTGTTGGATTTGGGATGGGTTTTATAGTTAGGATAATATATCCCAATACTTGGGTTGGTTGGATCATGTAGGCTATTGGTTTGGGCATAATTAGCCTTATTGAACTTTACCTTAGGTGAAGTTGACCTTGTAGGCTTTTTTTAGGTTTGAAATGCTTTGGTTACTACTATAACAAGGATATTGCCTTAGTTATTTGAGTTTAGGTCGGAACTCACCTTAGTTTCCATCAAGTAGGTGGAATTGACATAGTATCTCGCTATTGGGTGAGGTTACTAAGGTTACTATGCTAGGGCTAATTATGTCATATTCAACATCTAATAATGGATTTAGATACCTAAGCCTAGTTTAGGGTAGACATTATTTTTTAAAGGATTTCAAGGATTTAGAAGTAGGACCTTTGACCCGTCTTAGGCTAATACTCACTTTAGTTATTGAAAACCCTTATGTGTGTTTATGTAGTACCCCATGATTTTTCAAAGATGAAACTCATCTCGAGAATGACAAAGATTAATTTCTAGAATAAGTGATATTTATTTCATGTGGAATTCTTTAGATTTGTACTTTCCATGATGTAGCAAATTGAATAATCGTTCCTGCGTATAAGATTCGGCTAAATCCAATAATCGGGTAAGAAGTTGTGGCTATTTGAAGTTCTAGTCGTAAAACACCACCATTTAGAACCTTAGCGCACTGCAGAGCAGTGTCAAATCCCAATCAGCATTTTCCAGTGGCCCTTCATGATATTGGCACATCAAGAAGAGGGCCAATTTCCCAGTTGTAAATTTCAAGAGGTCCAGTGCGATAATGACGCATCGTGCCATGTGCCAAAATTGCATTCTAAAGGGGCATCGCCATGGCTCTACGTCACGGAGTTTGCTTAGTTCCCATTTTTAATTTTCTAGTAAGCTACAACGATAGTGGTGCATCATCGTGGCCATCCAGTTCACAAAATGTTGCATTTTTCAATTTTGTTTGGGACTTTAAAAAGGGCATTTTGGTCATTCTCTATGCCCCTAGTCCGTCTTAAACATTGAATTAAACCCCTCCAACGCACTTTGTGCTTATTTTATCACTTTTCTCTCAAAAGAAAACCCTAGATCATCAAAGCTCCTTCTCCAAGAAATCCAAATTCCTCCATTAATTCTCCAAGAAACTCAAGATTAAGGATTCTCAGTTCAAGAACTCATCTTCAAAAGCATCATAAGAATCCAAGATCCAAGCTTTCTCATCTAAGATCATCAGTTAAGGTATGTAGAGTTTAAACAAGGATAATTCTTTCATCCTTGTGCCTAAAACTTTATTTTAATTACCAAATTTACTGCAATTTACATTATTTCCCATGAATTTTAAGTTAGGGTTTATACCCATTATTATTATTTGCAAGGTTATGAGATTTCCTATTATTTAAAAATTGAATCACATGATTATGTTTATATTTCCATGTATATTGTTGATATTTCCAGACTTTAAGATGATTTATGAATGTTTAAATTTACATTTATGTATTTTGTGATGCTTTAACATGAGATTTATGCTTGGGTCATTAGACCTCATTTAAAGATTGTTGTTTCAAGATTGTTTGTGCTATAATTACCCTATGACTAGATTGTTTTTATGCTTTAGATAAAGATTTGACCTTTTGGTCTCAGAATAGATATGAAATCCATACATCATATTTAGACTTACATATTTAGCTCTACAAATTTATAGTTGATTTTATTATAATCTATCAGATTACTTTTTAAGTGGATTTCTTAAGAATTTGAGCATAAGATTAGAAGTAGTATTTAGCACCGAGCGAGAAAAGTGGGTTTAACGGATCCTACTTCAACAGAACTACGTAGCCAACTTAGGTACAAATTTAGATTATTCCAACTTCTACATGGATGACCAAAATTGTGATCACATAGATTAGAATATTCTATTCCGATGGCAAGGGTAGAAAAGCCCTAACCTTACGGGGGCTAGTCATGGGATACCATGGATACTCACATGGTGTATATATCAATTAAAAAAACCTCCCAAAAGATGTCCCCTACTCTTTAAATAGTCTATTGGCTTAAAGCCTTAAGATAAAAACATATGTTTTGAAAGCATATGTCAGTAGAAGGGTTATCTAGGGATCACTTATGGTCCTAAGCACTGTATGATGTCTCAGGAACAGACTTTTAAGGCGTTACAAACATGGTATTAGAGCACAATATTCAAGCGTCCTAGGGTGTCTGTGAAGCCGTGTCTAGCAGTCTTGCGGAATAGTACGAAGACGTCTGTATTTTTCTTTGAGAGGTTGTGAGGCATTTAAGAAAAGTTTCTCTTCTTTCATACTTTAGATCATGCAATAAAGTTGGTCCTTCGAGGCATTTAAGAAAAGTTTCTCTTCTTTCACACTCTAGATCATGCAATAAAGTTGGTCCTTCAGAATCGTCTATCGATTCCTGTGTTACCAAAAAATTCCTCATCTATGTATTATGCTTAAGCTAACAAATTTAGCAAGTTCCAATTCCTTCCCAGGTAATGGTCTCAAATTATCTAGCAAAAGTTCCAAGAGGTACACAAGGGGCTTGAGAGGAGCTCCCTAGTATGTTAAGTTCCTTAAGTTGAAAGTCTATGTTCTCACCCTTATGAGTTGATTAGGGGAGATTGAATTAGATATGTATTCGGATTGCCCATTGACCCTTTTTCTTTATAGATAGTAATCATAAGAGGAGATAGTATGAACCTAGTTTATTGAATAAAGTTTTCATTCAAGGGATATTATGAGCTTCAGTGTTATGATTTATGAATAGTAGAGCCTTATTCTAGTTGGAAGTATAGGTATAGAAGAGTAGTGGCAAGAAAAGTGAGAGTGTCGATTGATAGGGAGTATAGAGGTGAAATTTTGCATGTTATAGATTTTACATTATGGCGATATATCCTTGTTTGTTAGTTTAGAGGAAGGTAGAGAAGGAGTTGTTTGTTTAGGGGAATTATTATTTGCTTGAAGTATGTAGGGGGTTATAGATAATAGTTATTATATTGAAAAAAGTATCAGATATTATAAAGTATATGGTAGTGTAGTATCTTTAATTTAGGCTTCCTTTGAGATTACAAAAAGGAGTTTAGTTTCAAATCATAGAGTTGTGATAGTAATATAGATGTATAGAAGGGTAAATGGTGATGATGCGTAGAAGGAGGATGTGTAAATGGATTATAATGAGATAGGCCATGTGATTATGCTCGATTATTTTGTTATAAAGTTCTAGTGGATATTTTTTCATTGCCTAGTTTCCAAGAGAGAATTGCATGTGAGATTGGGTTGTTGAAGTATGTTTACCACTATACATTAAGTTAGAATAGTTGATGGTCATCAAAGTTGATAAAATGATTTTTTGGTTAGTTATGCTAGGAAATGATCTAGTACGCTTGGAAAGTGTATACAAAAGTTTGAGTCCATTTTTTTCTCAATTAAGTATGATGTTGTAGGAATAATGAAGAAGTATGCCCAAGTTGATATGTGATTACTTTATTTTCTTAGGTTATTATGTATTTTGTGTTATTTCTAGTACCATTGAGTTGCTATGTGGAAGAAGACTAGTTAGCTGGCATATGGCTCTCTAAATAGCTAAGTTAAGGAGTTTCGATTGATGATGTTGAGCCTTCTTGATATGATCCTAGTTCTCATGGTTTAGAGATATAAGTTTGGGGATGTGATCTTATGTCATATTAGAGAGTATGAAGGAAGCAGTATGGTTTATTAAAGGTTGATGATATCCGTGTTAAGTATTAGAATATAAGTTTGAATCCTTGAAGATTAAGCAAATATAAATAAGATTTGATGCTCTAGATGATGTGAACTCAAGATATGGCGATGCCCATGAAGATTCTAAGTTAGTAAGTGCTCAAGATGTTATATGATAACTAGTGGGTTTATAGAAGGATAGAGTTGTACCTCAGAAGGAATAGTTAGAAGCAGGTTTTACACTTTTTGGTGTAGTCCTTCAGATTAAGTTTATTATTTGTGTGTATTGTTGTGTTCTAGACTACAGAGTGCAATGAGTAATTTAGGGTTTGGTGAGGTATTTCACAGACTTAGAGTGATAACTTAAAGCTAAGGGGGAGATAATAGAATTAGTAACTAAGTCAGACTTCCAGATTATAGTATGTGATGCTAATATATAATAGAACATCAGAAAGTGAGGATGAGGCGTAACCTATTCTTATTTCAGTATTTGTTTTTCAGTTATTCCAATAACTACTCATTCCTTACATATTAGTTCCCTGACGAGTGCTCATGTTCATGTGTATAATAGAGAGTCATGTACTCTCCTATTCTAAGTAAGAGGAGTTTCAGTTCATCCAGTAGTTGGAATCAAATTTCATAAGTTATAAACTCCCAATTTAGGCCATGCAACTCATGACTCAAGTACTCATGCTTTACAACATGTTTAGTTCCAGTACTCATACAACGTTCTTAA
>NC_061121.1:177807197-177849970 GCF_002878395.1 Capsicum annuum | reverse complement strand
ATGAGGTTATGTTTTTATTTTTCTTCAATGTCCAAATCCTCCTTAATGTATCAGCTTACACAAGGTCAATTTTCAATCAGCAATGGCAGATTAATTCCAAGGTTGATGAGAATTTAGTAAAATTTAGACTTTACTAGACGGATTTATCAATGCCATATGAGAATTATTAGTTGAATCTAGTGTGTATGGTATTTGACGGGAATAGTATCGTAGCAGAGTATTTGAAAAGTGTTTCTAAGCTTGAAAGTAAGAAGTTGCTTTGATTAAGTCCTAGAAATTCTATCCTGACATGATTTATAAGTTTATGTTTCATGCTATAGATCCGTAGCAATGTTGCAATCCCTGTTCAGAAGTTTTGTTCAAATCATGCCTATATTTCTTTGGTCCCTAGTAGCATTAGAAGCTTCTTAGAAAGGTGCTGGAGAAATATCCCATCTATGTATGAGCATTCAGTCTGATCCAATTCATATAGCCTGCAAATACAATTTGTCAGTCAGGTAGACATATCTCTATAGTTTTTCCATCATTCGATTTACACTAGTCTTACTACCAGAAATTTTATGACTATGACCATTTCAATATATGCATCATGCATCAGTTTAAGATTCGGATATTAAGTCATGATTCAGTTCATAAATATTTTGCGTATCATCTAAGTCTTTTCCTAGTATTTCAACCAAATCAGTATCATTCGAGGATGAATGATCCCAAGGGGGAGATAATTTGATACCCATTTTCATGTCATAAACCTCTCATTATTTTTATAATGAAATCATATCCTCGCTATACAAATTGTTACCCCTAAGTTGATTCTATCATTTAGATCTCAGCCATATAGCTATTTTCATGTAAGTTCGTACACTCACAAAATTACTCAGAAGCTTAGACTGATTTAGATTCAGCTGCTCAGATCACTTCAGTTGTGCATGCTATCTTATGTCCATAGATTCCTCAAAAATGTATGTTAACTAGCTACATTTGAGGAAGAATGTTCCCACGGGGGAGATATTGTAATACCCCATGATTTTTCCTAGCTTAAACTCATCTCGAGAATGACAAAAAGTGTCTACTAGAATGAGTGATGTTTATTTAGTGTGGAATTCTTTAGATTTAGACTTTTCATGCTATTAGAAATTGAATTAGCTTTCCAACAATAAAAGATTCCCCTAAATCTGATAACCGGGTAAGAAGTTGGGGCTATTTGAAGTTCTAATCGCAAAACACCATCATTTAGACTCTTAGCGCGTCGTGGAGCAGTGTAAAATCCCAATTGTTATTTTTCAGTGGCCCTCCACAATATTGGCGCATCAAGAAGAGGGCTAATTTCTCAGTTGTGAATTTCCAGAGGTCTAGCGCGATAATGGCGCATCGCCATGTACCAAAATGGCCTTCTAAAGGGGCAATACAATGGTTCTGCATCACAGAGTCTGCAAGTTCTCATTTGTCATTTTCAAATAAGCCACCGTGATAGTTGCGCATCGCGGTGGACACCTAGTTCTCAAAATATTGCATTTTTATAGTTTTATTTGGGGGTTTAAAAAGGGTATTTTGCTCACTGTCCCAGCCCCTAGTTCATCTTAAATATTGAGTTAAACCCATCCAAAGCACTTTGTTATTATTTCGTCACTTTCCACTCAAAAGAAAACCCCAGATCATCAAAGCTCCTTCTCCAAGAAATCCAAATTCCTCCATTAATTCTCCAAGAAACTCAAGATTAAGGATTTCCAATTCAAAAACTCCAAGAACTCATCTTCAAAAGCATCATAGGAATTCAAGATTCAAGCTTTCTCATCTAAGATCATCAATTAAGATTTGTGGGGTTTAAACTAGGATAATTCTTTCATCCTTCTGCCCAAAATTTTATTTTAATTACCGAATTTACTACAATTTATATGATTTCCCATGAATTTCAAGTAGGGTTTATACCCATTATCATGATTTGAAAGATTATGAGATCTCCTTTCATTTAAAAGTTGAATCACATGATTATGTTTATATTTCCAAGCATATGATTGAGAGTTCTAGATTTTAAGATGATTTACGAATGTTTACATTTATAAGTATGAATTTTGAGATGTTTTAACATAAGATTTATCCTTGGGTCATTAAACCTCATTTAAAGATTGTTGTTTTAACATTATTTGTGCTATAAGCACCCCATGACTAGTTTGTTTTCAGATTTTAGATAAAGATTTGACCTTTTAGTCTCAAAATAGATATGAAATCCATATTTTAGAGTTAGACTTATAGATTTAGCTCTACAGATTTATAGTTGGTTTTATTATAAACCATCAGATAACTTTTAAGTGGATTTCTTAAAATTTTAAGCATAAGTTTGGGAGTAGTATTTAGCACCAATCGGGAAGTTTGGGTTGAGCGCATTCTACTTCCACAGAACTACATAGACAATGTAGGTACATATTCAGACTAGTCCCACTTCTACGAGGATGACTCAGATTATGATCACATAGATTAGAATGTTCTATTCTTATGGAAATGGTAGAACAACCCTAACTTTATGGGGTCTAGTCTTGGGACACCATGGATGCTCACATTTTGTACATGTTAGTTAGAAAAACCTCCCA
The DNA here is from genome assembly GCF_002878395.1 of Capsicum annuum. NCBI lineage: Eukaryota > Viridiplantae > Streptophyta > Magnoliopsida > Solanales > Solanaceae > Capsicum > Capsicum annuum. Next base: position 177,847,385 of record NC_061121.1, on the reverse strand, counting down.
AAAGATGTCCCCTACTCTTAAAGCATTCTATTGGTTTAAATCCTTTAGATAAAAGAATATGTTTTGAAAGTTATGTTTTTAAGATTCTTAAAGTCTTGAGATTAAGAATTTCCTTTTTTAGATTAGTTTCTAAAGAGTTTTCTTTCAAACTACAGATCTTAGAACAGATAGTGTAACAGAAAAGCTTTTAAAAAATTAAGTGTAAAGTGTCACAAGTTTTACTCAAATTATGTTTTAAAGAAAGATAGTAACTTTAGATTTTACTTTTAGAATTTAGATTTTAGAGTGATTCCTTTCTACACTTAGACAGTATGATTTATAGAGATAATACAAGCATAACCTTTAGAACTAAATGCTTTGGCTTATAAGATTAATAAAGTATGTTTTGTTTCCTATTGCTGTATATTTTTTAATTTCAGATATTCCAACTTATGTGAGTTATTTATATTTAGCATGCATAGTTTACAAATTATGATGATTGATATTATGTTTTATTTATGCATTCACCCCCATATACTTAGTACATCCTCAAAGTACTGATCCACATATATGTTTATGTCCTACATTGTCTCATAATGTAGGTATTAGTTCACTTGTAGCACTCATACCATATTCAGATAGCTTGTAGCTTCCAATCAATAGGTGATGAGTCCTCTTAATTCAAGGGCTCAAGTCAGTCATATAGTTTGAGTAGTATTTTATTTTATTTATTTAGTCGTATTAATTTAGGATTGTTGGGGGTCATGTCCAGCTATCTATAGTTAGTATAGTAGGTACTTCACATATGTCAATTTGAGTCAGTTATGTATTTTCAGTCTTTATCAGAATGTAAAAGTTGTATTGTTATTGTCTTTTTCCTAGATTCCATCATTATTATGTTTTCGTGCAGTAAACTCAGTTGTTTTATGCATATCATTCAATTGCTTATGAGTTATGCTAGTAGAAGGGTTAGCTTGGGATAACTTGTGGTACTAAGCATCGTGGGACATCTAAAAATATATTTTGGCGGCGTTAAATACTTAGTATCATAGCACAAAATTCAAGTGTCCTAGGGTCTCTGTGAAGTCATTTCTAGTAGAGTTTTGCATAACGGTACGAAGACGTTTGTACTTTTCTTTGAGAGGATACAAAGAATTTAAGAAAAGTTTCTCTCCCTTCATACTCTAGATCATTCAATAAAGTTGTTCCTTCAGAATCTTCTATCTATTCGTGTGTTACCCCGAAACTCCTCATATATGTATTATTCTTCAGCTAATATATTTAACAAGTTTCGATTCCTCCCCATTTAATGCTTTCAGATTTGCTAGCAGAAGTTTCAGAAGTCACACAAGGGTCTTGAGAGGAGCCCCCTGGTATGTTAAGTTCCTTGAGTTGAAAGTCTATGTTCTCACCCTTATGAGTTGTTCAGTTGAGACCAAATTAGATATGTATTCAAATTGCCCATTGACCCCTTTTCCATACATATAGTAATCATAAGAAGAGATAGTATGAACCTAGATTGTCGAATTGAGTTTGCATTCAAGGGATATTATGAGCTGTAGTGTTATGATTTATGAATAGTAGAGCCTTATTATAGTTGGAAGTATGGGTATAGAAGAGTAGTGGAGAGAAAAGTGAGAGTTTTGATTGATAGAAAGTATAGAAATGAACTTATGCATGTTATAGATTTTTCATTATGGTGATATGTCGTAGTGTGTTAATTTAGAGGAAGGTAGAGAAGGAGATATTAGTTAAGGAGAATTATTCTTTGCTTGAAGTATGAAAGGGGTTATTAATGATAGTTATGATGTTGGAAAAAGTATTGGATATTAATGAAGTGTTTGGTGGTTTAGTATCGCTAATTTAAGCTTTCCTTGAGATTAAAAAAAGGAGTTTAGTTGAAACTTATAGAGCAGTGATAGTTATCTAGATGTATAAAAGGGTAAATAGTGATGATGTGTAGAAGGAGGATGTATTAATGGATTATGATAAGATAGGCCATGTGCTTATGATCGATTATTTTGTTATAAAGTTCTAGTGGACTAGTGTTTCTTGATGTTTCATTGCATAGCTTCAAAGAGAGAATTGAATATGAGATTAGGTTGTTGAAGTATGTTTAGCACTAGACATTAAGTTCGAACAGTTGATGGTCATCAAAGTGGATGAAATGATTTCTTCATTGGTGATGCTAGGAAATGATCTAGTAGGCTTGAACAGTGTATGTAAGAGTTTGAGGTCATTTTTTCATAATTAAGTATGATATTGAAGGAATGATGAAGAAGTATGCCCAAGGTGATATGTGATTGCTTTATTTTCTAAGGTTATTATATGTTATGTGTGATTGGTAGTACCGTTGAGTTGCTAAGTGGAAGAAGACTAGGTAGTTGGTATATAGTGTTCTAAATAACTAAGTTAAGGAGTTTCTATTGATGATGTTGAGCCTTCTTGATATGATCCTAGTTCTCATGGGTTACAGATATAAGTTGGGGGATGTGATCTTATGTGATATTAGTAGAGTATAAAGCAAGTGGTATTGTTCATTAAAGGTTGATGATATCTGTATTAAGTGTTATAACCTAAGTTTGAATCCTTAAAGATTGAGCAAATAGAAATAAGAGTTGAAGTACTAGATGGTGTGACCATGAATAATATATGTTGGTAAGTGCTCATGATGTTATATGATGACTAGTGGGGTCTATAAAAAGTTAGAGTTGTACCTCAGAAGGAAGTAATAGAAGTGGGTTTTACCCTTTCAGGTGTAGTCCTTCAGATTAAGTTTATTATTTGCATGTATTATTGTATTCTAGACTCTAGAGTCCAGTGAGTGAAGTTCAATTTAGAGTTTGGTGAGGGGTTCCACAGACTTAGAGTGATGTCTTAAAGCAAAGGGGGAGATGATAGAATGATTAACCAAGTCAAACTTCCAGATTCTAGTAAGTGATGCTAGTATGTTATAGAACTTCAGAGAGTGAGGATGAGGCTCAACCGATACTTTTTTAAGTATTTGTTTTTCAGTTATTCCAATATCTACTCATGCCTTACATGTCAGTTCCTTGACCATTGCTTATGATCTTGTGTATAATCAAGAGTCATGTACTCTCCCCATTCCTAGTAAGAGGAGTTCTAGTTCATCTAACAGTTGGAATCACATTCCATAAGTTATTGTAACCCACCGAATGTTGTACACAAAATGCTACACGGTGCTCATGACCCCAAAGGATCACAAGCTAACCCATAACTGATATCTGTTCTTATATACTGGATTATACACTATATAATGTGGAAACATAAACTGAAAGGCCAAAAGGTTCCAACTATAACATAATATCTGATAAAGTATAACATCTGGGATGGAGTATGAAATACCTAAAACAACTGAAATAACTAACTGAACATGATAGTATTAAAAATTCTAAACTGTTTGAATAAGGAGTGGATAGGACATGTCCCCAACTAACTCCAACTACTAATTAAGCTGAAATAATAAGGTAATCATCATTTCCTCAGAGGATGAGGATTCACTGCTGACTCTTAATGCTGAACTGGGATGCTACTGATGTCCTGGATCTCGTGCTTCTAGACCTGTGGTATAATACACCATAGCACAAATACATTAGTACTTTGAATATAAGGGTATACAAGTGAGGTAGGTTGAATTCAAGGGGTTCATATGCATGAAAAATACTAATTGACTGACTAACATGAATGTGAGAATACATGCATGACTATGTGACAGTAACTGAGATCATGATAGGATTGAATACTGAGTTCTAATTATTGTGTCTACTTATAGCATAGATTCACTGATATCTGAGTTTTTAGTATGGGAATACAGAATAACTGTACTACTGGTAGGCTAACAACTGAGTTTACTGACATGGATATCTAAATAATTGTTTTTGATTGTTCTGACTATGAAGCACTGATCTGGTTGACTATATCCAACAGTCCTGAGTCTGAATGCTGATAACATGAGTTTCGTATAACTAGAATACTGATACTGAGTGACTGTATCTGACTGTTCTGAATGGGAAGAACTATCTGAGTTCTTTTACTGAGATTGAGACTAAGACGGAAACTGAAATTGTAACCATGGGAGGTAATCATCTAACCAATATGCCCTGAAATGGTACTAGTGGGGTCCAAATTATAACCCCAGCTGGAAGGGTGTCAATATCGTGCCACGGGTAAAGATAAGATGTGAGGTAACCCTCTCTGATAGGAAGCTCTTCTGTCAACCCTGCTATAGGAATAGTCCCAAATGAGATGTATTAGTAGCCCTACTCATAGGGGTAAATCTCAACCTGGGTTGGCTACGTAGTTCTAGAACGCCAGGATTGCTTCTAAGGATCACACCCTCCACAGAATAATAGGTGAGTCCCCATCCTTGGGTTCACTCAGTGCTGAATCCTACTCCCAACTGAATGGACACTGAACATGATGAGGTGAACAGAACTGATTAACTAAATTAAACTGATACTAATGGTATTATATGGCAGAGCTAAATTGTGTTCACTGTGTTTTGTTGACTTAAGGAATGCTACTGAGATCTGAGAATTGACTGAGGGTACTGAAGTTACTGAGATTTACTAGGAATACTTAGGTTACTGAGATTACTGAGTACTGGGATCACTGAGATTACTGAGATTTCTGAGTTTTCCTGAGTCACATAAATTTCTGAGTTCTATGGATCATGGCTTGACTGAGAGTATCATGAAAACATGACACTTCCTCTACGCATACAACTAAATTATCGGGTACAAGTACCCACAGAACTCGATAGCATAAAACTAACAAAGCATAATTTTCTTGAATACATGATCATATCAACAAGCCATAATAAATAAGTTGGATTATTCCTAAAGTACAAGTTCTAAAGCACTACAATGGTCACACATACATTCATAATTCATTGATTAAGGCATTTCATCAAACACTTGACATGCATGAACTTGTACATGAATGGGATTTCATATAATTATACTAGTAGGGAATTTTTTCTACACAAAGGCATTTAATCAATCATATGGTGAGCATAGTATATGTAGAAAATATCACACAACAAGTAAACATCATGATTCAAATATAACCTCACCATTCAAACGTTTAATCATGGATTCACATAAATCTACACCTGTACTAATAAATTCTTCATAAAATTTATCACCCAAGAAGTATTAGAATTAAATTAGTCATTATCAACATGAACAAAAGCAAATGCAATATGAAATTCATACAAATTCAAACACTTGAACTTTAAAAAGAGATTCTTGGGCATCATGGATGAAAGGACTTCATAAATGAACACTATGCATACCTGGGTTGTTATTTCTTGAAGATTTATGAAGGAAAACTTGAATCCTTGGCTTGGAATTAATCACCTAAGGTTTCTTATTCTTGGGGATTTATCTTAGAGATAAACCCTAATTTGTTGTTGTGAATGAATAATGAAGGCATAATGTAATACCCGACATTTTGGACTGGAATGAAAATTCGTCATTCCTATGCATATATATTTCAAAAGCCTCAAATTCTATGTAAATTTAGTGTGTTAATCAATTATGCAGTGTGGGAATCTATTTGAGCATGAATTTAGATCATAGAGGTTCCCTAACACAAGTACAAGTTGAAAGCTTCCCTATCGTTCAAGTTTTAGTTAGCATCAAAATTTAGGTCAAATTCAATCAGTCATAACTTATTTAATATATTGAATTAGAGATCCTACTATATATCAAATGAAATCACTTTGAATTATCTTTCCAACGATACCAATTTTCCCCAAATCTAACACCTGAGCAAGAAGTTATGACTTTTCAAAGTGGAGTATATCGCCTAACGTAAGGTGTGCAACTAAAAACCTAAAGTACGCCATAAGGTGTGCGACACACAACCTAATATGTGCGATAAGGTGGTAGATGCACACCCTAATGTGTGTGATAAAGTGTGCACCATACATATTGTAGTCCAGGTGACTTAAACAGTCCGTTTTTGTGACAAAATGGTCCTTTTCCCACCCCTATATAATGCCTAAACACAGAATTAAGCTCTTATTTCACCGAAACATATTCTTTCTCTCAAAATACTCTCAAGAACAAAAGCTAGGTTTTTCATATAAGATTTAAGTTGAAGCAATTCTCTCCATCAATCTTCATGTTATTAAGAAATAAGGTATCCATAGTGTTCGTCCACGGATCCCTTTCTTTCGTGGAGCTTAAGAACTACGTTTTAAATAATAAATTATGTTCTTTATATTGTTGTGTGATTATTTTCATATTGATGGTTATTAATTGTGATTCAAGATGGTATCTAAATGTGTTTCCAAGAGTTGTATGGACATGTTAGTTGGAAACCCATGAAGTTGGCTGGTTCAAGGTTTATAAATTTGGTAAGAACACCTATGCTCAATGTTATGCATGTAAGGTGTTTGATAAAATGCCTAGAATGATAAGAAATCATTTATTATAACTTAGGGGTGAACTATATGATAAATTCATGCTAGTCTATTATGTTCAAAGAGATCACTAGTCATTGTTGTGTAATATATGTGTTAATGGAATGTACATGATGATTGAGGAATTGATTCATAGTGTGTCTGTATGCCTTCCATGTAATGAACAAGATCATGATTTTGAAGTATCACATGAGTTATCCCTAAATTATTACAATATAAACTAAATGTTACATGTTTGCCATTCCCTTATATTTCAATGGTTTCCATGTTATCGTTATGAATAGTATATGTTGTCGGAATGCCCATGATATTAGAATATGGGATTCATGACTTGATTATAAGCATTCATATTCATGTTAGAAATTATGATGACTATGTACTTCATGAAATCCCTCACTCATATATTATGAATTGTTATTGATGGTCATGTACTCAAGAAAGTCGAGTTGTGTCAGTTTCCTTTCATCGAGTCCTAGGGGTACTTGTACCCAAAAAATTTAGTTGTATGCCTAGATCCATGTCATGTTATCACGATAATCTCAGTTAAGCCATGATCTAGAGAATTCAGTCAGTCATATGACTCAGGAAAACTCAGTAATCTCAGTAATCTCAATAGTCCAGTAATCCTAATAATCTCAGTGCTCAGTAAACTCAGCAACCTCAATATTCGTAGTTAATCTTAGTAACTTTAATACTCTCAACCAGTCCTTAGAACATAGTACATTCCATCATTCATCGGAATCCAGTGTTTTTCATTTAGCTCCGCCAAATAAAACCACTAGTATCAGTCCAGTTAATCTGTATTAGTTTAGCTAATTAGTTTATTTTACCTATTTAGTTCAGCTTAGTTATTCATTTTAATGTCCTTTAGATGGGAGTAGAATTTAGCACCGAGTGAACCTAAGAATGGAACTCACCTGCCAGTTCAAGGTGTGATTCTTAGCAGTCATCCTTATGTTCCAGAACTACGTAGCCAGCGTAGGTTGACACATCCTAACCTGTCAGATTAGGGTTGATGAGATGGCTTAACTTGCCAATTTAGGGTTTCCCCTATTCTCATTTGAGTACCTGCCAGATAAGGGTTACTCACAGCTATCCTTAATAGTGGTGTGTATTGATACCCCTCTAGTTGGGGTAGAGACTGGACCCTAACTCAGCTATATGCATTATTAGGGAATTTCGGTTAGACAACTACTTGCCACAGTCTCAGTTTTAGTTCTAGTCTCAGTAAAAGAACTCAGATAGTTCTTCAAATTTCAGGATTGTTAGATACAGTCAACTCTGAAATATAATGGAACTCAGATAGTTCTTTCAGAATTATAGACTGTGAGATATCGTCACTTATGCTATCAGTTATGTCATTTCTCAAAACTCATGTTATCAGTCACATTAGTTATCAGAATTCATGATATCAGTATTCAGCTTCAGGACTGTCAGACACAGTCAACCAGACCAGTTGTTCATACTCAAAACTGTCATATACAGTTATTTATGTATCAGTAACATAGTACTAGTCCGTCTGTATTTAGTAATACAGTATCAGTTCCTCACTTATTAGTGATTTACATACTCAGTATTCAATTTCAAGACTATTAGGCACAGTCAATCAGACTAGTTCTTCATCATTCGAACTTGAAAAAATAGTCGTTCATCTATTCAGTTTATCAGTATCAGTACACTAACGTTGTCAGTATTCAAACTCAGTATTCAGTATCTTTACGAGTTTAGTTACAGTTACGTATGTATGTATTCTCACATTCATATCAGCTAGTATTGTTCATGCATATAACCTTTTGCATTTAGCCTACCTCACTCGCTTACTTAGTATATTCAGACGTACTAAGGAATTTGCGCTATGGTTTTTTCTTTTATGTTACATGAGAGGCACGAGCTCTAGATCAGTAGTAGTATTTTAGTGTTGAGAGTTTGCAGTGAGTCCTTCTCATTTGAGGATGATATGATTATTGCTTCATTTACTATTTTAGTTCAGTTGATAGATGGATTTAGTTGGGGATATGTCCTATCAATTCCTTATTCAGATATTTTAAATTATTTCCAGACTATAGCATGTCATATAGTTATTTCGGATTTGTTTTGGTATTCTTATACCATTTTCAGACATTGTCTTATTAGATTTTTATTCAGATTTGAACAATATGGCTTTTCAATATATGTTTCGGCATTTTCATGTTATATTATGCAGTGTACAGGTACAGATATTAGTCTTGCTTTAGCTTAAGATCCTTTGATGTCATGAGCATCATGTAGCATTTCGATTCAGAAAATCGGGGTGTAACAAACTTTATATCAGAGCCTAAAGTTCAATAGAGCCCTAGGAAGTCTGAAAGCCAAATCTAGTAGAGTCTTGTACATGTATGTGTGGTGCACCACACTTATGTGCAGGAGGCTATAAGATGTTTTTGGAATAGTTTCCCTTCTTTCATGTCTCAGATCGTGCTATAGCAAGGTTCTATAAGAAACTCATGTAGATTCTCATCATGATTCACTCATGTTAATTCCACCTTTTTATCAAGGTAGTAAAAATAGTGAAGCTCCAGTCCTAAAGATAGGGCTTTCTCACACAGTATCCCACCAGTTAAGTTATGTTCCAAAGTTGTATGGATCTCATTCATGATCATGAGAACTCGTTCTCGCATCCAAATTAAGATATGCCATCAGATCCCTTCTCAAAATCCTATGATAGCATGTGACCTAGAGTTAGAAGCATGAACCCAAGAGTTTAGTAGTAAGCAAGTTTGGATACGATATCCATATTAAATAGATTATGTATTCATGGGGATAGTTGTGCTATAATGAATCAATATGCTTGAATAGTGTGATTTAGAAATTTAAGTTTATTGACTTGAAATTAAGCATGAAGGTGTGAATATGATATTAGTAGTATGTGAGGAAACCGAGGCAGATGATATATTTAGTAAGGCGAGCATGTGCTGATCAGAGTGTAAGTACGTGATGATGATTTAGTGCAGTTAAGAGATTAGTTTATTTTTGACAGACTTATGATGATGGCTTAAAGCTAAGAGAGAGATAATATATCAAGTAACCAAGTCAGGCTCTTAGATTCCAGTAGTAGTACCAGTATGTATAGAAAAGCAGTTAGAGAAGGAGATTCTCGACCCATCCTTATCTCATCGTAAAGCTTCGTACATCAGTTAGCATAATGCGTATGCATGCTTCATGTCTTAGATTCCATGGATATAGCTTATGTTCACAAGTATTACATAGAATTATGTGTGCTTTCAGTTCCTAGTATAGGAAGTTCAGTTCTAGATCACTCATTGTTACAAATCATATTCCATGAACTTAAAAATTCTGGACTCAGGTCATGCAGATCATGACTCATGTAAATGTATCATGCTCCCCAGTATACTCATTTTCCATAACTCATGCTATTCCCCCACTGATCAAATAAATTTAGACTATATCATCTATATACTCAGTTTAGACCTTTTTTGGTAAATCCATGTTGTTGATATTCTATTTCTCAGGTTTCAGTCATGTGTCAAATCAGTTAGTATCCATTCATATTTCAGGTTCTCCTGATTTAACCCTTCATGAGTTCTCTTTATGAGAATAGTGTAGTGTCGAGAAATTGCTCAGATGGGAGAAAGTTAAAGTTTCATGTTAACAGCAGATTATAGCATGCATGTTTTATATGAGGGTGTAGATAAGAAGATAGGATTGAATATCCTGTTAGTATGCAAGCAAGGGCTAGCAAGAGGTAGTACTTAGAAATTGGAAAAAAATTCAGAGTGTGAATGTATATTCAGATCCTTGACTTATGTCAGCCTTTATTATGTGACTATCATAACTCAGTTGCCATCTCAGTTATAGTTTCAGTACTCAACACACAGTAATTAGTGCTCAGTCTTAGAATTAAGCACTTCAGTATCAGTTAAAACCTTAGTTTCAGTATTCAGTTATTGAGACCCAGCATTTAGTTTTAGTATGGATCCCAGTTACAGTCTTAAGTTATAGTGTCAGCTTCAGATCTGTATTCAGCTCAGAAATTTAGTTCAGTTTTAGACTTGCTTGACCGTAGCATATAGTTATCATCTACTCAATTATAGGTATTCCAATACCTCAGTATATGGAATGTTTCTAATTCATGTAATACGCTTGCTCTTGCATTTTTAGAAAATATAGCCTTCATGAAATCCATGATTAGTTACGTCCTATTTCTCAGTCAGTTCCTTCTTACATGCATAATACTTTATGGCCTCAGCCCAGCTACTCAAATTAAGTATAATTCAGTCTTGCATACCCAGTATTTAGTTACCAGTTACTCAGTTAATCAGAGAAATCAGTATGTCTATGCATTCGTGCATCAAGCTTCAGTTTCAGATCTCAGATAATCAGTCGCGATTTCGTACCTAGGTGCCTTTTGCATCGCCTTAACTTTCTCAATATCTCAAAAAAGTTAGTCAAGCATCCTTCAAGGGACATAGTGTCCCAAGGGGGAGATACACTATAGCCCCCAAACTTCCTTGATTTAAACATGTCATTTTTATGATGAATCTATCTTGGAGAAAGTATTAATTATGAGCCAACCCTCTAGCTTCAAAACTCAACAGTAAGCCATGTACTCAATGGCTCATTGTTGCCACGATATGATACTCTGTCCATGTCACGCATTACAGACTTAGTTCAGTTCATGTATCATGTTCCAGACTCAGTTATGTTATTTTGTTTCCGCTCTTGCATATTGAGTAACAAATCTTAGACTCATTGGTATTTTCAGTTCATGGTAGTAGTCTTCTTTGAGCTTACTCATTCTCATGTTCAAATTTTAGTACAAACTTGGTATTCATCTCCATGCTCGGTTCCTAGTTCAAAATTGGTATCTTTAACATTGCATATTTATTTATATGATCATGAGCTAGTTCAGTCATATATTTGCATATCAGATATGCATGATCAGCTTATCAGTACTCTCCCTCGTGTATTTATGAATCAGTTATGCATGCATCAGATATGTATGTTCAGTATGATATGTTCAGCTTATCAATCATGTCAGCCATGAAATCATGATCAGTTTTTCATGCTCTAGATTACTTTTAGTTGTCTTTTCTTTCATCTCAACCAGTCTCATTCGAGGACGAATGTTCCCAATGGGGGAATATTGTAATACCCCAGATTTTGGACTACAGTAAAAATCTATCATTTCTATGCGTAGACATTTTAAAAGCCTTGAAATCTATGTAAATTTAGTGTGTTAATCAATTATGTAGTGTGGGAATCTATTTGAGTATGAATTTAGATCATAGAGATTCCCTAACTCAAGTACAAGTTGTAAGCTTTCCTATCGTTTAAGGTTTAGTGAGCGTCAAAACTTTAGTCAACTTCAATCAGTCATAACTGCTTGTATATATTAAATTAGAGGTTCTACTATATATCAAATGAAATCACTTTGAATTATCTTTCCAACGATACCAATTTTGCCCAAATCTAACACCTGAGCAAGAAGTTATGACTTTTCAAAGTGGAGTATGTCGCCTAACGTAAGGTGTGCAACGAAAAACCTATAGTACGCCATAAGGTGTGCGACACACAACCTAATATGTGTGATAAGGTGGTAGATTCACACCCTAATGTGTGTGATAAAGTGTGCACCATACATATTGTAGTCCAGATGACTTAAACAGTCCGTTTTTGGGACAAAATGGTCCTTTTCCCACCCTTATATAATGCCTAGACATGGAATTAAGCCCTTATTTCACCAAAAAATATTCTTTCTCTCAAAATCCTCTCAAGAACACAAGCTAGGGTTTTCATATAAGATTTAAGTTTAAGCAATTCTCTCCATCAATCTTCATGTTATTAAGAAATAAGATATCCGTAGTGTTCGTCCACGGATCCCTTTCTTTCGTGGAGCTTAAGAACTATGTTTTAAATAATAAATTATGATCTTTATACTGTTTTGTGATTATTTTCATATTGATGGTTGTTAATTGTGATTCAAGATGGTATCTAAATGTGTTTCCAAGAAGTGTATGGGCATGTTAGTTGGAAACCTTTGAATTTGGCTGGTTCAAAGTTTCTAAATTTGGTAAGTACAACTATGCTCAATATTGTGCATGTAAGGTGTTTGATAAAATTTCTATAATGATAAGAAATCATTTATTATAACTTAGGGGTGAACTATATGATAAATTCATGCTAGTCTACTATGTTCAAAGAGCTTACTAGTCATTGTTGTGCAATATATTTGTTAATGGAATGTACATGATGATTGAGGAATGGATTCATAGTGTGTCAGTATGCCTTCCATGAAATGAACAAGATCATGATTTTGAAGTATCACATGATTTATCCCTAAATTATTACAATATGAACTAAATGTTACATATTTGCCATTCCCTTATACTTAAATGGGTTCCATGCTATCGTTGTGAATAGTAAATGTTGTCGGAATGCCCATGATATTAGAATATATGATTCATGACTTGATTATAAGCATTCCTATTAATGTTAGAAATTATGATGACCATGTACTTCATGAAATCCCTCACTCATATATTATAAATTGTTATTGATGGTCATGCACTCAAGAAAGTCAAGTTGTGTCAGTTTCCTTACAACGAGTCTTGGGGGTACTTGTTCCCAAAAAATGTAGTTGTATTCCAAGAGCCATGTTATGTTATCACGATACTCTCAGTCAATCCATAATCTATAGAATTCAGTCAGTCATGTGACTAAGGAAAACTCAGTAATATCTGTAATCTTAATAGTCCAGTAATTTGAGTAATCTTAGTGCTCAGTAACCTCAATAACCTCAGTATTCATAGTTAATCTTAGTAACTTCAGGACTCTCAACCAATCCTCAGAACTCAGAATATTCCATCAGTCATTAGGATCCAGTAAACTTAGTTTAGCTCCGCTAAAAACACCACTAGTATCAGTCCAGTTAATCAGCATCAGTTAAACTAATTAGTTCAATTTAGCTATTCAGTTCAATTTAGTTATTCAGTTCAGTGTCCTTCAGATGGGAGTAGAAATTAGCACCGAGTGAACCCATGAATGGGAACTCACCTGCTAGTTTAGGGTGTGATTCTTAGCATTCATTCTTGTGTTCTAGAAATACGTAGCCAGTATAGGTTGAGACATTTTAACCTTTTAAATTAGGGTTGATGAGGTGGATTAACTTATAAGTTTAGGGTTCCTACCATTCTCATTTGAGTACCTGCCAGATAAGGGTGACTCACAACTGTCCTTACCATTGGCGCGATATTGACACCACTTCAGTTGTGGCAGAGACTAGACCCCAACTTAGCTATATGCATTATTGGGGCATGTCAGTTAGACAGCTACTTCCCACAGTCTCTGTTTTAGTCCCAGTCTCAGTGAAATAACTCAGATAGTTCTTCAGATTTCAGGACTGTCAATACAGTCAACTCAGAAATAGAACGGAACTTAGACATTTCCTTTAGATTTATGGAATGTCAGATATATTCACTTGAGCTATCTGTTATATCAATTCACAAAACTCATGTTATCAGTCACATCAATTATAAGAATTCATGATACCAGTATTCAGCTTCAGGACTGTCACACATAGTCAGCCTGGCCAGTTCTTCATAATAGAAACTATCATATACAGTTATTCATGTATCAGTAACATAGTACTAGTCCCTCAGTATTTAGTAATACAGTATCAGTTCCTCACTTATTACTGATTTACATACTTAGTATTCAATTTCAGGACCGTTAGACACAGTAAATTAGACCAGATCTTCATAATTTAAACTATCAAAAATAGTCGTTCATCTATTCAGTATATCAGTATCATTACACTTATGTTGTCAGTATTCAAACCCAGTAGTTAGTATCTCCATGAGTTCAGTTACAATTACGTATGCATATATGTATTCTCATATTCATACCAGTCAGTATTGTTCATGTATATAACCCTTTACATTTAACCTACCTCACTCATATACTCAGTACATTCAATCTTACTGATGCATTTGCGCTATGGTTCTTTCTCTTATGTTACACCATAGGTTTAGAGGCACAAGCTCCAGATCAACAGTAGCATTTTAGTGTTCAGAGTTTGCAGTGAGTCCTTCTCATTCGAGGACAATATGATTATTGCTTCATTTACTATTTTAGTTCAGTTGCTAGATGGAGTTAGTGAGGGACATATCCCATCAACTCCTTATTTGGATAGTTTAAAGGCTTTTTAGACTATAGCATGTTAGACAGTTATTTTAGATTTATTTTGGTATTGTTATACCTTTTTTAGACATTGTCTTATTAATTGTTTATTTAGATTTGAACCTTATGGCCATTCAACACATGTTTCTGCATTTTCATGTTATATTATGCAGTGTATAGGTACAGATATCAGGCATGGGTTAGTTTGTGGTCCTTTGGGTTCATGAGTACCGTGTAGTATTCCAATTCAGAAAATTAGGGTGTTACATATAAGCCTTGGTTTGATATTATTAGGGGTCAAAACGGGTGGTAAAATACCAAAAAGCCACTTTAAAATGAATTAAAAATAACTGAGTGGGATGTGCGATGGTGGTTCCGATGGTCTGTCACTAGCTCGACGGTCCGTTAGTCCTGATCGTCACACCTAGGAAGAAAAGGGGGTTCACTGTCTCCTTTGCAATGGTCTGTCACTAGTACAATAGAGTGTCGGCCTGTGCCATTGCTGCTAGGCAGAAGGTGGTCTCACTGCCTCACTATGACGGCATGGGCGATGGTTCATTGCTAGTCCTACGGTTCATCGGCCTCCACCATCGTACCTGGATAGTTTTACTACCTTCTGTATTTCGGCCATGACTTTCTCTTCCGATGTTATATTTTTATGAAATTGGTATCGTTGGAAACCTAATTCAATTTTCCACATATAAGAAATTTAAAATCTTAAAAATTATATGTGTACTAAAATGGATTCATCTTTCAAAATAAGTTTCTAACATTCTTTGGACAATGTCAAGATAGGAAAAGTACGGTGTATTACAATATCTCCCCCTTGAGAACATTCTTCCTCAAATAAGACTGAGTGATAGGGGAGAAGGAAACCTGACATACATACTAAACATGGACGGCTGGAGCATGTTTTCATGATTGACATGACTGAATGTTCTGATGAACTAGGGTTCTCAGAATGAGAATGCATGCCTGATGCATAATTATTTAACTGAATTGATATATGAATACATGACTGAATATGAAAATGGTAATCAATACTAAGTTAGTAATGGAAATCTGAACATGGAACTGAGTAAGTTCGAGGAAAACCCATTATTTAACTGAGAATACTGATGAACCCATGATCATGCTAGGAGCATGCATGAACGAGAATATGAGAACATGATTGACAATGAAACATGATACATAAACTGAATTTCATAATCTGAACTGAGACCCTAAATACATGTCTCACAACTAAATTTGAAACTGGAGGGCCAACGTATGAGTACCCTTTACTCCATACTGGATTCCTTACATGAGAAGAGAGATTGGGATGCTTATGTTATGAAAGCTCAGGGTTCATAGTGTATCTCCCCCTTGGGACACTAGGTCCCTCTAGGGATGCTAACTTGGCTGAGCTACTAGGAAAATTGAGGCAATGCGCAAGGCACCTAGGAACTGAGTCGTAATAATTATCTAAGATCTAAGATTGAGGCATGATACATGAACTGAGTTAAGCTTGCACTTATCTAATTGGTTCATCTTAGAATGGTTACATTTTTCATGAGATTTCGTCTATGACACATAGCTGGGGACATGGAACCCAAACTATAAGAATTTATCTATATAAGATAGTTGAGTAAGAAAATCATAACCTAATTGAGTTTTGGTAAGATAAGTTGAGGCCTATGAATATCATTGAAGATAAAGTAACTAAGCCTTATGCACTGCAACTAAGACTTCTAAAATATTCACATAGGCGTTGAGAATGAATGCCCTAACATACTAACTTATCTGATTAATTGAATTATTGATGGCTGAATATTGAGCATGTGAGACTAGTTTGTACTTAGTCTAAAAAAATGGATTGAGCCTGTAGAATATTATGCAGAGGAGGTAATGATTGACTGGTTAACATAAGGTAACTAAGCATGAATGAGCAAAACTTATAACCTAGAGAATACAAGGATAGGCATCTAGCATGATTTGGAAACATTCTGTAGACTGAGGTACTAAAATACTACTGACGTAGTATTGGTCAAGCAAGTCTGGAACTGAATTGAGTTCTGATCTAATTACTGAACTGAATATGGCATCATAACTAAGACTGTAGTAGGGACTGTAACTAAGACTATAATTTAGACTCATACAGATACCGAATGGTAGCAACTGAGGTTGACACTAATACTAAAGTACTGAATCCTAATGGCTAAGTAACTTATAATGGATATCTATTGTCCCGTAGGAATATCTGAGTCCTTTATAGAATATCAATTACTAAACTGATGTTGTAACTGAGTACTAAGGGACAACATCAATGCTACAGATTTATCTAGGAATCTAAACTTAGAGTATACATGGCATAAGCTGAGTTTGGATAATCACTAGGGGAGGAGCATGAGTCATGTGGGCTGGACATACTATAAAACATGACATGAGTACATAATTCATGAGCTACATGACCTGAGTTTAGAATTTTTGTGTTCATGGGACATGATTCATAACACTGAGTGAACTAGAATTCCTCATACTAGGAACTTGAAATGCGCATTATTCTATGAGAAATGTGTGGATACAAGTTGTATTCGTGGAACTTAAATGGGTAGAATGCATAAATATCATAATGACTATAGTACAAAACTTTGAACTAAGACAGGAATGGGTCGGAAATCATCTTGACTTACTAATTATCTATAAATACTGAAATTATAACTAGAATTTGAAGGCTTGAATTTCTGACCCCAAAGTTTATCTGCTATGTAAGGTTTAAAAAGAAAAAAAACTCATGAATCTGTAGAAGCGTCAACATGTAAATAAGGGATTTGCAATATACCAATAACTGCATCAGGAGGACTTTCCTGATTCTGTCAAGACCAAAGTGCATAGAGTCTATTTGGGTGTTGCCCACTGATAGAGCTATCATTGGCACCCTACCATTTTGGGAAATCGGACTGAGCTGAAGAACGACCATGATGATTTTAAGGGTCGGGTTTAGGACAATCTCAGACTTTTTGACCTACTTTACCACATCCGAAACACAAATTACTACCGACTCTACACACCCCCTTATGATACCACACTCTTTGCAAAATAAATGAGTATAAATCCTTCTCTCGCTATCCTGGGCCTTAGAACCTGGTGTACTAGCTGAATGGGGAATTGGGATAGAAAATTTTTGACTATGCTAAGAACGGTTACTACCCTGCAACCCTGGATGAGAAAAACTATAACTAATTGTTCTGGCTCTTTTATTTTCTATCTCCTTCTTCTTAAGATTCTGTTCCTCCATCTATTACGCATAAACCATAAACCTAGATATGTCCATATCATTAATCAACAACGCAGTATTGCACTCCTTAACCACTCTACCTAATACCCCTGGCACAAACTTACTCATTCTGGATCTTTTATATGTTACTACATGGAGAGTATACCTGGCTAACTTAGTAAACTTAATAAAATATTATTTCACACTCATAGTGCCTTTTATGAGATTCATGAACTCTAAAACTTTGGATTCTTTCTTCTCTAGGGGAAGAATCTATCTAAGAAGGCCATAGCAAACTTTTCCCACGCTATGGGCTCTATATCTGTACTCCTATCTACCTTCCACTGCTTATACCATGTATGGGTTGCGTCTTTTATCTGATAGGTGGCTAACTCTATGCTCTCACTAGAATTCACTCCTATGATGTCTGTGACTTTCTAAACCTGGTTTAGGAACTCCTATGGATCCTCTTCGGACTTAGAACCAATGAATAGGGGGGGATTCATTTAGGTAAAGTCTCGAATCCTTACTGCAGTTGCATTGGCACCTATGTTGTCTAGAATAGTGGCTGGTTTTTCATCCTAAGTTATGATTGAATGAGATAGAGTAGTGAATACAGTCTTGAATTCTTCATAAGAGACTTGCTCATTCAGAGGACCTGGCTGGATGGGCTGAAGTTCTGACTAATTTCTATTTCCCTCTTCGCTAGCCCTTTTGGGAGGCATGATCTGTAAAAGAAGGGAAGAAGCAGATTAGACTGAGAGTTTAACTAGAGCTTATGCTCAATGGAACAACATGAATACTTAAAGAAGGGAAACTATTCCTAAAATATCTCATAGCCTCCTACACATAAGTGTGGTGCACGATACACCTATGCACAAGACTCTACTAGATTCGACTTTCAAACGTACTAGGACTCTATTAAACCTTAGGATCTGATACCAAGTTTGTAATGCCCCAAATCTGGTACCCAGAATGTTACATGGTGCTCATGATCGCGTAGGACCACAAGCTAACCCATGACTGATATTTGTGCCTGTATACTGTATGATATTCTGTATAATGTAGAAACATGAACTGAAAGGCCATAAGGTTCAACTTGCAACATAATATCTGATAAAATATAACATCTGGGATTAGGTATGAAATACCTAAAACAACTTAAATAGATAAGTGAACATAATAGTCTGAAAGCCTCTAAATTATTTGAATAAGGAGTTAATGGAATATGTCCCCAACTAACTCCAACTACTAAAGTAAACTAAAAAAATAAAATAATAAGGTAATTATCATGTCCTCGATGAGGACTCACTACTAACCCTAACTGCTAAATTGGGATGATACTGATGTCCTAGATCTCATGTTTCTAAACCTATGCTATATGACACCATCGAAAAAATGCATCAGTACTTTGAATGAGCTGGTGTAACGACTCGATTTTCCAGAACAGGAACATCACATGGTGCTCATGATCCCGAAGGAACACAAGCTAACACTTTATTGATATTTGTGCTTGAAAACTACATAATATAGATAATAAATGCAAAAACTATCCAGAAGGTTCAAAACACCTAAAAATACTCAAAACTGAAAACTGAATACTTATACATCTATTTGAAAAGCCTCTAAATTGTTAGAGTTGTGGAGCTGATGGGACATGTCCCTAACTTACTCTGTCTACTAAAAATAAACTAAATATGATGCGATGATAAAATAATGATCATCCTCAAATGAAGAGGACTCACGAATATGTCAACTGCTGTTGACTGGTACTGAGCTACTAATGGTACTCTGTATCTTATGCCTCTGAAACTATGGTGTCAAATATTAGATTGATATTAAGGAAATCTGATGGGTGATCTCTAGATCTAAAAATAAGATAACTTAACTAAATATCAGACTAAGATCAAGCCTATCTGACATGTGATCTCTAGATCGAATACAGAATAACTTTATATGGGACCAAGAGTATCTGACGGGTGGTCCATGAATCAATGGAACTATTTGAGTTCCTCACTAAGATAGATGACTTTATCTGATAGTCCTAATTTATAAAGATTGATACTAAAACTGTAAATACAACTGTGGGAAGTAGTCACTTAATCGACATGCCCCAAATCTCAACTGGTGGGGTCCAACCTGTAATCCGAGATAGAAGTGTGTCAATACCGTTCCATAAGTAAAGACATCTCTTTTCAAGACTAAATGACAGGTGACCCTCATAGAAATTCAAGCCTAAGGAATATAATAGTCAAGCCTATCTGACGGGTGACCAGCCTTTCCTGATGGGTGACTCCTGTGTCCTGCACTAGCTATACAGTTCTGGAGTTAAGGGGTTGCTCCTAACGACTCTGCCTCTCTGAAGGGGGATGTCATCCCTACCCTCGCTCGATGCTAGCTCCTACTCCCAACTGAAAGTCTTTGAACTAATTCTCAACTTAACATAAACTAAGCTGAATCTGATGCTGATCATGTTTCTCGAATGGTCTGACTGAGTTAAGCTGAATTCACTTGCTCCATATCTGATGAAATACTATAGAATCTTATTATCTGACTGAACGACACCGATCTTTGAATAGAGATTTACGGATTTAGGGAAATTCTACACGGTTCAAAATATTTTTCACTTGGGAAGACACTTCTCAACCTTTTTGGATCGAATTTACGCTTCAGTTGACAAACTCTAAGGCTCAGACTACGAGAGAATATTAGGGGTCTTACAATATCTCAAATGAATATTTCTTGATAGGCTAATAATACTGATTAACTGAACCTACTCAAGGAACAAGAGCATCTGAAACATGACTATGCAATTGGAACCACTGATACTTCTGAGTTCTCATACTGGACATGCATATTAGATGCATGGAATACTCGACTAAAGCTACTCATATGCTGAATTCTCATAATGGACATGCATATATGATGCATGGATGCATAACTGGCCTAATCTCATGAATGCATGACTCAACACATTGAAAAGCTGAAGTCTTTCTACTGAACGTGCTTGTCTAATGCATGAATGTCTGACTGAAAAGACTCTCAAAAGCATGACTGGCTAGGCAATCATCACTGATGTTAACTTCATAAGGAGAGTCTGAATATGCAAATGAATGAGTATAAGAACATGAGAGAATCGAAATATCATAGGGTATCTCCCCTATGAATGTGGTCATGATTGACCGACATAGATTTGAAACTCATGCATGACTCATTCTGACATATAAGCTTAAAATGGAAGAAAAGGATCTGACAATACATATCACAAAGATGAAGGACACATAAAATACCTAAATCTATATCAGGAACCTTTCCTGATCATGGTGGGTCTGAAGCGTATAGAGTCTATTCTGATGCTGACTATCATTGGTACTAGAAGGGGAACCTTGCTGATGAAACTCTCTACCCCTCTGAGCTAGCAATCTACAATCTCAAATTTTGTGGCCTGGATTACCACACCTAAAGAACACATCACTATCGGCTCTACACACACCTAGGTGGCTCTTGCCAAACTGTCCACAAAGCGGATGGGTATGAACACCAGTAGCACTACTCAAGGATTTGGAGCCTAGTGCTCCATCATAACTGAACCCCCAAACTTCGGTGCGGGTACACTAGCTGAGGATCTAGCTGGGACTAAAAATCTCTAACTATGCTG
The DNA here is from genome assembly GCF_002878395.1 of Capsicum annuum. NCBI lineage: Eukaryota > Viridiplantae > Streptophyta > Magnoliopsida > Solanales > Solanaceae > Capsicum > Capsicum annuum. The sequence continues at coordinate 177,825,863 of NC_061121.1, read as the reverse complement.
GGAATGGCTACTACCCTGGGACCCTGCCTGAGAGCAACCATGACTTCTTGTCCTTGCTCTCTTACTCACTTTCTCTCTTTATTTTGTCTTATCTTCCTTAATCTACTACACATGTATTATCAGCGTAGAAAGGTCCATATCTCAATTGAGCATAGTAGCCCTACACTCTTTCGCACTAACCCAAACACACCAGTCACAAACTTCCTCATGCTCGCTCTAGGGTCAGCTATCAACTCAGGAGCATACTTAGCTAACTGGTTAAACTTAATACAATACTCTTTCACTGTCATGGAGCCTTGCCTTAGGTTTATGAACTCCTCTACCTTAGCCTCTCTCATCTCTAGCAGGAAAAACTTATCTAAGAAGGTACCCTAAAACTTTTGCCAAGTCACGGGAGCTACATCCTCTTACCTACTCTTCTTCCATATCACTACCCAATCATGAGAAATATCCTTCATCCTATAGGATGCTAAATCTACACACTCCTTGTTGGAAATATGCAAAATTTTGGTAATCTTCACCACCTCCTCTAGATAAAGCTATAGGTCCTCACTTGCTACTGACCTAAAGAATTTCGGCGGGCTCATTCTCATGAAATCTCTAATACTTGTTGTGTATAAACCCCCTTATTGCTGAGGATGGGCAATAGCTTGATGGTTACCCTCAACAGTAGTCATAGCTTAGGCAAGTGCCTGAAAAGCTACCGGAAACTCTATATGTGACACATTCTTATTCTCAGGATGTACTGGTTGAGGGGGCTGATCATCAACCCTACGGACATTATTTTTTTGAGGAGGCATACTTTGTAAATAGAAAAAAGAAGTGGATTGGACCAACGATTAACTTGAACTTATGCTCACTCGCACGACATAAATACTGAAAGAAGGGAAACTGTGCCTACAAATATATTATATCCTCTTATATATAAATATGGCGCGTAACACATCCATGCATAAGAATCTACTATATGTGGCTTTTTAGAGTCCCTAGGACACTATTGAATCTTAGGATTTTACACCAAGTTTGTAACTACCTAATTTTCTAGAACCGGAATATCACATGGTGCTCATGATCTCAAAGGACCACAAGCAACCCTCTGCTGATATCTATGCTAGAACACTCTATAATATAGATAATAAATACAGAAAATAGCAATAAGGTTCAAAATATATAAAAATACTTAAAACTAAAAAATGAATATTGATACATCTGTTTGAAAAGCCTCTATACTGTTTGAGCTGTGGAGCTGATGGGACAAGTCCTCAACTAACTTCGTCTGCTAAAAATAAATTAAATCTGGTGCAATTATAAAATAATGATCATCCTCAAATAAAGAGGACTCATGGCTACGTCTAATGCTGCTGACTGGGACTGAGCTGCTAATGGTACTCTGGATCTCATTCCTCTGAACCTATGGTGTCAAACAAAACACCATAGCACAAATGAGTCAGTATAGAAAAGTACCCAGTATGCAGATATGGTAAGGCTAAATGCAAGGCTTATGCATGAACAACGACTTAACTAAATAATCATGAGAGTACTGAATAAGAACACATGCACGAATGCATAAACCATAACTACAACTATCACGACTCTAAATACTAAAACTTTGATACGGCATTACTATTATTTGAACTCACTACTAATACTGAGATACTGAACAACTGAATCATCTGATACAAATAATTGAGTACTGGAGTTGAGATGAGTCTTATCTAGCAAGTGATGTCAAAATCTGAGGATACTGAAGCTAATTAACTAAATATACTCACATCATTAACTAAATTTTTAAGCTTACAACTCTCAATGGACTGTATCGGAGATCAAACCTCTCTAACGATTGATTTCGAAATCTCCTACCAATGATAAGAAAAGATCATGTCTGAATCTGACAAAAAGAATATCAACTGAATCTGAGATTGAGATCAAGCCAATCTGACGGGTGATCTCTAGATCTGATAATAAAAATACTCAACTGAATCTGTGACTGAGATCAAGCCTATCTGATAAGTGATCTATATATCTGATAATGAGATTACTCAACAGAATATGAGACTAAGATCAAGCCTATCTAATGGGTGATATCTAGATCTGATCAGGAGATTGCTCAACTAAATATGAGGCTAAGATCAAGCCTATCTAATGGGTGATATCTAGATCTGATATAGAATAACCTTATATGGCACCAAGCCTATCTGATGGGTGGTCCATAATTCAATGGAACTATCTTAGTTCTTCACTGAAATAGATGACTATATCTAGCAGTCCTGATTTCTAAAGATTGATACTGAAACTATAACTGTGGGAAGTAGTCACTTAACTGACATGCCTCGAATATCAATTGGTGGGGTCAAACCTGTAACCCTAGCTGGAAGGGTGTCTATACTATGCCACGGGTAAAGATATCTCTGATCAAGCCTACTTGAAGGGTCACCCTCACAGGAAGTTAATCCTAAGGCATATAATAGTCAAGCCTATCTGGCGTGTGACCATCCTTTCCTAACAGGTAACTCCTGCATCCTATGTTGGCTTTGTGGATTGCTCCTAGAAACTCTTCCTCTCTAACGGGGAGCTACTACCCCTTCCCTTTCTCAGTGCTAGCTCCTACTCCCAACCGAAAGACTCTGAATTGATTTTTAACTGAACACAAACTAAGCTGAATTTGATACTAATCATATTTCTCGAATGGTTTGATTAAGTTAAGCTGAATTCACTTGGTTCCGTATCTGATGGAATACTACTAAATCTCATTGTCAAACTGAACAACACTGAGCTTAGAATATCGTACTCCATTACTATAGAGGTAAGAACTGAATACTTAAATACTACTAGATCTGAGTTGGGTACAGAACTAAGGCTAGATTAGTAGCGATACTGAGATTACGGCTATTACAGAGATTACTGAGATTTATTAAGCTCTGTATTTTTTCTGAGAGTACAGAGTTCTATAACTTGGTGGGTTCTAAGAATCAAGGCTCGACTGGAATTATTGTGAAAACTTACATGGGCTCTAGACAACAGCTAAATTATCGGGTATAAATACCTCCAGGACTCGATAACATAAAAGTAAAACATAACCATCCTTGACTAATCATAACCACAGTCATTGATTCACCATCACAATTGTTAAAGCATCTCTTTAAGCATTTAGGAATAATAAACATGTTATAATATGGGGAGACATGCTATTGGCTTATACTCCATTCAATAAGGTCTTACATCCAATACTTAGCATTTATTAAAGTCTTGGTATGTATCAAAGATCACATAATTGGAGAATTCCATCCTATTATGTCCCAATTCATTCACTAAGGCTTTTCAACAAACACTTGGCAGGCATGGGTTTACACATAATTGGGGCTTTCCTAGTCAACAAGCTATAATGACTCTAATTTCCTTCACATAAGCATTTTATCAAACATACGGGAGCATGCTTTTCTTATTCAACAATTTTTTTCACATAATTGATATGAAAACATCACTTAATGAGAAACTTGAAAAGTTTTTACCATGAACATCACATGAATATCACATACTAGGGTCAAAACTTGAAATCCGTGCGAACAAACATGAATCAAAACTCAATAATAGCATGAACATAAATTTCAATTCACATAAATCATGAAAACCCACAAACATAAGATCTTTGAATTTTAGAAAAGGGTTCTTGAGCTTCTTAGATGAAAGGGACCCAAGAATCAATATCTACATACCTTAGAGAAACTCTTTCTTTAAAGCTCTTGGAGAGATTCTCGATTTCTTGATTTTTTTGCAATAATAAAGAAGGATGTTGATTTAGTACAAATCCTAGTTTTTGATGTTAAAAATGAAGAATGAAATAGTGAGCCTTGACCAGATAAAAATAGGGGATGAAAAGAGTGGGAAAATACCCCAAAAGCACTTTTTAAAAATGTCTTAAAAGTGCTGAATCGGGGGCTACGATGGTCAAATTGATGATCCGTTGTATGTATGACGGTATGTTGGACGTCCATCGCATATCGATCAGAAAAAAAAACACTGCCTCGATACAACGGTCTCAGTGATGGTCCATCGGAAATCTGATGGTCCATCGGACCGTCTATCACAAGTTGGCAAGGATTAGGTCATACTACTTTAGCGCGACGGTCCCAACGACGATCCGTCAGAGCCACAATAATCTGTTGTCCTGGCCGTCGCAATTAGTCTACGAAAGGGAGTCACTACCTTGGTTGTGATGGGCTACGCGATGGTCCATCGGAAGCTCGACGGTCGATCAACCCGATTGTCGCACCTAGGCAGTTCTGACTGTTTTTAGTAAAATAGCCATAACTTCCTCGTTCAATGTTGGAATTTGATGAAATAGGTATCTACGGAAAGGTTATTCAATGTTCTATATGAAACAAGTTTAAATTAGTGAAATTATACATTGTTCAAAAATATTTCTAACTTAGAAAGACACTTCTCAACCTTTTTGGATCGAATTTATGCTTTGCTTGACACGCTCTAAGGCTCAGACTATGAGAGAATTTTATGGGGTCTTACAGTTGGTATGAAAGTGAGATAGGCTAAATGCAAGGAGTTCATATGCATAAAAAATACTAATTGACTTACTAACATGAACGTGAGAATACATGTATGACTACATGACTGTAACTGAGATCGTGATAAGGCTGAATACTGAGTTCTGACTTCTGATTCTATTAATAACATGGATTTACTAATACCCAATTTTCTAGTACTAGAATAAAGAATAACTATACTATTGGTAGGTTGACAACTGAGTTTACTGACATAAATATCCAAAAAATTATTTTTAATAGTTCTGACTATGAAACACTGATCTGGTTGACTGTATCTAAAAGTCCTAAGTCTGAATATTGATAACATGAGTTTTGTATAACTAGTATACTGATACTGAGCGACAGTATCTGACAATCTAAGTTCTGATAGAATTAGCTGAGTTCTGTACTGTACTGGGTTAACTATATTTGATAGTCTTGAATCTGAAGAATTATTTGAGTTCTTTTACTGAGACTAAGACTGAAACTAAAACTAAAACTAAAACAGTGGGAGGTAATTATCTAACCGACATACCTCAAAACTAAATAGGTGGGGTTTAATCTGTAACCCCAGCAGGAAGGGTGTCAATACCGTGCCACGGGTAAAGACAAGATGTGAGATAACCCTCTTTGATAGAAAGCTCTTCCGTCAAACCTCCTATAGGAATAACCCCAAACGAGATGTGTTAAAAGCCTATGAGTAGGGGTACATCTCATCCTACATTGGCAACATAGTTCTGGAATGCAAGGATTTCTTCTAAGGATCACACCCTTTACTGAATAATAGGTGAGTCCCTATTCTTGGGTTCACTTAGTGCTGAATCCTATTCCCAACTGAATGGACACTGAACATGATTAACTGAATTTAACTGAACTAAATTTATAATAATGATATTATTTAGTGGAGTTATACTGAGTTTACTGAGTTTCATTATCTGACAGAATGCTATTGAGATTTAAGGACTGACTGAGGGTACTGAAGTTACTGAGATTTAATAGGAATACTGAGGTTACCAAATTACTGAGTACTAGGATCACTGAGATTACTGAGTTTTCCTGAGTCACATGACTGACGGAGTTCTAAGGGCCAAGCATTTACTGAGAGTATCATGCAAATATGACACTGGATCTAGGCACATAACTAAATTATTGGGTATAAGTACCCGCAGGACTCGATAGCATAAAACTAACAAAGCATGACTTTCTTGAATACATGATCATAAATAATCCATAATATAATAAGTTGGAAAATTCATAAAGTACAAGTTCTAAAATACCACAATGGACACACACACATTCATAATTCATTGACTAAGGCATTTCATCAAACACTTGACATGGATGAACTTGTACATGTATGGGGATTTTATATTATCATACTAGCAGGGCATTTTTCCTTCACAAAGGCATTTAATCAAACACATGGTGAGCATAGTATATGTAGACATCGCATAACAAGTAAACATCATTATTCAACTCTAACCACAACATTCACAGGTTTAATCATGGATTCACATGAATCTACACCTATACTAATCAATTCCATATGAAATTTATCACCCAACATGGATTAGAATTCAATTAGTCATTATCAACATAAGAAAAAGCAAACCCAAAATGGAATTCATAAAAATCCATACACTTAAACCTTGAAAAGAGATTCTTAGACTTCATGGATGAAAGGAGTCCATAAATGAACACTATGCATACCTGAGTTGTGATTTCTTTAGGATATGTGGAGGAAAACTTGATCCATGGCTTGGAATTAATCATCTAGGGTTTCTTATTCTTGGGATTGATCTTCGAGAGAAACCCTAATTTGTTATTGTTGATGATAATGAATGCATAATGCTTGGTCTAATATTATTAGGCGTCAAAATAGGTGCTAAAAAACCAAAAAGTCCCTTTAAAATGACTTAAAAATAACTGAGCAGGATGTGTGACGGTGGGTACGATGGTCCATTACTCGGTCGATGGTCCATCGGTCTTGATTGTCATACTTAGGCAAAAAGGAGTTTCACTGTCTCCTTTGTAACGGCTTGAATTATGGTCCATCGCTAATCTGATGATACGCCATCCTGTTCCATCCCTCCTAGGCATAAGGTGGTCTCACTACATCACTAAGATGTTGTGGGCGACAGTCCATCGCTAGTTCGATGGTCTGTCGGTCTCTACCGTTGCACCTGGGTGGTTTTACTACCTTTTGTATTTCGGTCATAACTTTCTCTTCCGATGTAAGATTTTAATGAAATTGTCATCGTTGGACGATGTCATCTTTCAAAGTAAGTTTCTAATATTCTTGGATAATGTCAAGCTAGGAAAAATATGGGGTATTATAGTTATGAACTCCAAATATAGGTCATGCAGCTCATGACTCAGGTACTCATACTTTATAGAATGTTCAGTTCTAGTACTCATGCAATGATCTTAATGATCAGCGATATTCAGATTTGTATCCATGATGTGAATACTCTGTTCCTTGGGCCTCAATAATGTGTCAAGTTCTCCTTAGTATCCCTTCAAGTTTCAGACCCTAGCATTCCAACCTTTTAGTGACCTCTCCTAGGTCAAGATACTGATAATGAGAAATTTTGTGGATGAGTGATAGTATATGTGTTAGGTTTGGAAGGATTTTTGTAAGCTAGTTTTATGCAAGTCTATAAGTTTGAAAGAATTTTTGAGGTATAATTTATTTCTTGTGTATGACTCGGTTAGTTGAGAATCTTTTATGTGTATTATCCTAAAAATTAAATGGTGAATGGAAGTTGTTATTGATAGAGGTATTAGAGAATATAAGAAAGAGGCTCTTATGGGTATTTGTTAGAAGTGAATGCGTGCTTATGAATATAGGATTGAATGTCATATTGGTGTATAAGAGGATAGGCGTGTGGTGCATTAATGAATTTCTAGTTTGAGGTTGAATTTACTTGTTAAGTGATAAGAAGAATCATCCTAAAGTAAGTAGTTGGGTGAAAATACATGGGGTATTGAATCTGTGGTTCAGACTAGTATTATTGGTGTTATGTGCAATGCCTTGTGAATCCCCTGTTAGGCTAGATCATGATGAACGAATTTAGTATAGTTTATACTTTACTAGATGGATTTATCAATGCCATGTGAGAATTATAAGTTGAATCAAGCGTTTCTAGTATTTAATGGGAATAGTATAGTAAGAGAGTGTTTGAGAAGTATTGCTGCTTGAAAGTAAGAAGTTGCTTTAATTAAGGCCTACAAATTCTTTCCTGATTTATAATTTAGGTGTTTATGTTCCGTGCTATAGATCCGTAGTAATGTTGAAATCCCTATCTAGATGTTTTGTTCAGATCATGCCCAAAGTTCTTTACCCCCTAGTAGCATTAAAAGTTTCTTAGAAAGGAGTTGAAAAAATATCCCATCTGAGTATGACCATTTAGTATGATCCAGTGCATATATCCTATAATCTAATTTATCAGTTAGACAGCTGAATCTCTATAGTTTTTCCATCTTTCAATTTAGACTAGTCATACTACAAAAAATTTTGTGAGTATGACCATTTTAGTATATGCATCATGCATTAGTTTAAGATTCAGATATTACATCATAATTCAGTTCACAAGTATTCTACATATCATCTAATTCTTTTCCTAATATTTGAACCAAATCAGTATCATTCAGGGATAAATGATCCCAAAGGGGAGGTATTGTAATACCCATTTTTATGTCAAAAACCTCTCATTCTTTTTCTCACAAAATCTTATGCAGCCTAAAGAAATTGTAACCCTTAAGTTGACTCTCTCATTTGATCTCAGCCATATAGCTATTTTCATGTTAGATCATGCACTCATAGAATTACTCAGAAACTTATAATGATTTAGATTCCATTGCTCATATAACTTCAATTGTGCAAGGTATCTTATGTCCTTAGATTCCTCAAAAATTTTAGCTTAACTAGCCACATTCGAGGATGAATGTTCTCAAGGGGGAGATATTATAATGCCCCACGATTTTTCCTAGCTTAAACTTATCTCGAATAAGACGAAGAGTAGCTTGTAGAATGAATGATGTTTATTTCATGTAGAATTCATTAGATTTCCAACGATATAAAATTCTCCTAATTCCAATAATAGGGTAAGAAGTTATGGATATATGAAGTTCTAGTGGCAAAACATCATCATTTAGACCCTTAGCGCAACATAGAACAATGTCAAATCCCAATCATCATATTTTAATAGGCCACTATGATATTTTTGCATCGCGGAAGGAAAATTTTAATTGTCAATTTCCAGAGGTCCAGTAAGATAATGGCGCATCGCGTCAAGTGCCAAAATGGCATTCCAAAATGGTACCGCAATGGCTCCACGTCGTGGAGTCTGCCCAGTTCCCATTTGTATTTTTCCGGTGAGCCACCACAATAGTGGCACATTGCAATGTCCACTTAGTTCGCAAAATATTGCATTTTTTAGTTTTATTTGGGGGTTTAAGGAGGGCATTTTGTTCATTCTTCCAGCCCCTAGTCCATATTAAACATTGAATAAAACCCTCCAAAGCATATTGTGCTTATTTCATCACTTTTTTCGTAAAAGAAAACCCTCGATCATCAAAGCTCCATCTCAAAGAAATCCAAATTCCTCTATTAAATCTCAAATAAACTCAAGATTCAGGATTCCCAATTCAAGAACTCCAAGAACTCATATTAAAAAGCATCATAGGAATCCAAGACTCAAGATTTCTCATCTAAGATCATCACTAAAGGTATGTTAGGTTTGAGCAAGGATAATTCTTTCATCCTTGTGCCCAAAACTTTATTTTAATTTCCAAATTTACTTTAATTTACATGATTTCCCATGAATTTCAAGTTAGAGTTTATACCCATTATCATTATTGCTAGATTTTGAGATTTCCAATGATTTAAAAGTTGAATCACATAATTATGTTTATATTTCCATGCATATAGTTGAGATTTCCAGATTTTAAGATGATTTATGAATGATTACATTTACATGTATGAATTTTTGAGATGTTTTAATATGAGATTTATGCTTGGGTCATTAGACCTTATTTAAAGATTGTTGTTTCAATACTATTTGTGCTATAAGTACTGCATGACTAGATTATTTTCAAATTTTAGATAAATATTAGACTTTTTGGTCTCAGAATAGATATGAAATCCATATTACAGATTTAGAATTAAAGATTTAGCTCTACCTATTTATAGTTAGTTTTATTATAAACTATCTAATTGCTTTTAAAGTGGATTTCTTAAGATTTTGAGCATAAGATTGGGAGTAGTATTTAGAACCAATCGGGAAGTGTAGGTTGAGCATATCATACTTCTATAGAACTAAATAACCAATGTAGGTATAAACTCAGATTATTCCAATTTCTACGTGGATGACTCAGATTGTGATCATATAGATTAGAATGGTCTATTCTAATGAAAAGCATAGTACAGCCCTAACCTTGTGGGGTATAGTCATGGGACACCATGGATGCTCACATGGTGTACATGTCGGTTAGAAAAACCTCCCAAAAGATGTCCCCTACTCTTGAAATATTCTATTGGCTTAAAGCCTTAAGATAAGAGCATATGTTTTGAAAGCTATGGTTTTAAGATTCTTAAAGTCTTGAGATGAAGAATTTCCTTTTTCAGAATAGTTTTTAAAGAGTTTCCTTTCAAACTACAGATCATAGAATAGAGAGTGTAATAGAAAAGCTTTTAGAAAACTAAGTGTAAAGGATCACAAGTTTCACTCATAATTTGTTTTAAAGATAGATAGTAAATTCAGATTCTAGCTTTAAGAATTTAGATTTTAAAGTGAGTCATTTCTAAACTTCGACAGTATGATTTAAAGAGAGAATACAAGCTTAACCTTTAGAACTAAATGTTATGGCTCACAAGATTTATAAAGTATGTTTTTCTTTCTATTGCTGTATATTTTAGTTTTTTAAACATTCCAGCTTAGGTGAGTCATTTACATTTATCATACTTCGTTGACAAATTATGATGATTAATAATATGTTTTACTTATTCATTCACCCTTATATACTCAAGATACTAATCCACATATATTTTTATGTGCTATATTATCTCATAATGTAGGTATCAGTTCAGTTATAGTACTCATACCATACACAAACATATTGCAGTTTCCAATCAACAATTGATGAGTCCTCTTAATTCAAGGTCTTGAGTTAGTCATATAGTTAGAGTAGTATTTTAGTTATTAAGTCGTATTTATTTGGGATAGTTGGGGTCATGTCCCTACTATCTATAATCAGTATAGTAGAGGCTTCACAGATATCAGTTAGAGTCATTTATGTATTTTTAGTCCCTATTTCAGGCTTTATTAAAAAGTAAAAGTTTGATTGATATTCTTTTTTTCCCAAATTCCATCATTATTATGTTTTCGCATAGTAAAATCAGTCATTTTATGCATATCATTCAGTTGCTTATGAGTTATGCCACTAGAAGGGTTAGCTTGGGATCATTTTTGGTCCTAAGCACCGTGTGCTGTCTCAGATTAGATTTTTGGGACATGATAAACTTTGTATCAGAGCACAAGATTCAAATGTCCTAGGGTGTCAATGAAGTCGTGTTTTGTAGAGTCTTGTGAGATTGGGTTGTTAAAGTATATTTACCACTAAGATAGAACAGTTGTTGGTCATCAAAGTAGATGAAATAATATCTTGGTAGTGATTTTAGGAAGTGGTCTAGAAGGCTGGAACAGTGTATGCATGTGTTTGAGTCCATTTTTTTCTCAGTTGAGTATGATGTGTTAGGAATGATGAAGAAGTATGCCCAAGGTGATATGTGATTGCTTTATTTTCTAAGGTTATTACCTGTTTTATGTGATTGGTAGTACCATTGAGTTGTCAAGTGGAAGAAGACTAGTTAGTTGGTATATGGTGTTCTAAATAGCTAAGTTAAGGAGTTTTGATTAATGATGTTGAGACTTCTGGATATGATCCTAGTTCTCATGGTTTAGAGATCTAAGTTTGAGGATGTGATCTTATGTGATATTAGCAGAGTATAAAGGAACCAATATGGTTTATTAAAGATTGATGATATCTAAGTTAAGTGTTAGAACCTAAGTTTGAATCCTTGAAGATTGAGCAAATATAAATAATAGTTGAAGCTCTAGTTGGCGTGAACTCAAGATATGGTGATACCTATGAAGATTCTAAGTTAGTAAGTGCTCAAGATGTTATATGATGACTAGTAAGGTCTATAGAAGGATAAAGATCTACCTCAGAAGGAAGTATTAGTAATGGGTTTTATAGTTTTAGGTATAGTCCTTAAGATTAAGTTTATTATTTGCGTGTATTGTTGTATTCTAGACTCTAGAGTGAAATAAGTAAAGTTCAATTTAGAGTTTGGTGAGGGGTTCCACAGAGTGAGGCTTAAATCTAAGAGGGAGATGATAGAATGAGTAACCAAGTCAGACTTCTGGACTCTAGTAAGTGATGCTAGTAAGTTGTAGAACATCAAAAAGTGAGGATGAGGCTCAACTTATTCTTATTTTAGTATTTGTTTTTTCAGTTTTTCCAATATCTACTCATGCCTTACGTGTCAGTTCCCTGACCATAACTTATGTTTATATGTTTAATAGAGAGTCATGTACTAGCCCCATTCCTGGTAAGAGGAGTTCCAGTTTATCCAGCAGTTGGAATCATATTCCATAAGTTATGAACTCCCAATTCAGGTCATACTTTACAGCATGTTCAGTTCCAGTACTCATGCAACTCTCTTAACGATAAACAAAATTCAGATTTTTATCATGTACAACCTTATATTTGATCTCTTTAGTGAATCCATGATGTGAATACTCTATTCCTTAGGCCTTAGTAATGTGTCAAGTTCTGCTTAGTATCTCTTCATGTTTCAGACCCTGACATTCCAACATTTCAGTGACCTCCCCTAGGTTAAGATAGTAATGATGAGCAATTCTGTTTATAGGAGATAGTAAATATGTTATGTTTGGGAAGATTATTGTAAACTAGTTCTATGCAAATCCATAAATGTGAAAGAATTTTTGAGGTAGAGTTTATTTCTTGTGTATGACTCGGTTAGTTGAGAATCTTTTATGTGTATCATCTTAATAATTGAATGGTTCATGGAAGTTTTTATTGGTAGAGGTATTAGATAGTATGAGAAAGATGCTCTTATAGGTATTTGTTAGAAGTGCATACGTGGATATGGATATATGCTTGAACATCATGTTGGTGTATATGAGGATAGGCATGTGGGGCATAAATAAATTTCTAGTAAGAGGTTGAATTTAGTTACTAAGTAATAAGAAGAATCATCTTAGAGTGAGTAGTTGGGTGAAAACTCTTGGGGTATTAAATCCATGGTTCAGACTAGTATTATTGGTGTTATGTACAGTTCCTTATGATTTTCAAGTTAGGCTTGACCATGATGAGAGAAGTTAGTATAGTTTAGACTTTAGTAGACGAATTTATCAATGCCATGTGAGAATTGTAAGTTTAATCAAGCTTGTATGGTATTTAAGGGGAACAGTATAGTATGGGAGCGTTTGAGAAGTGTTGCAAATCTTGAAAGTAAAAAGTTTCTTTGATTAAGGCCTAGAAATTCTATCCAGACTTATGATTTATAATTTTATATTCCTGCTGTAGATCCGTAGCAATATTGAAATCCCTATTAAGATATTTTGTTTAGATCATGCCCAAAGTTCCTTACTCCCTAGTAGCATTAGAAGTTTCTTAGAAAGGTGTAGAATAACTATCCCATTTGAGTATGAGCATTCAGTATGATCTAGTTCATATAGCCTGCAATACAGTTTATCAGTCAAGCAGACGAATCTCTGTAGTTTTTCTATCTTCTGATTTAGACTAGTCTTACTACCAGAAATTTCGTGAGTATGACCATTTTAGTATATACATCATGCATCGATTTAAAATTCAGATATCAAGTCATCATTCAGTTCATAAGTATTCTGCATTTCTTCAAAGTCTTTTCCTAGTATTTCAACCAAATCAGTATCCTTCAGGGACGAACGATCCCAAGGGGGAGATATTGTAATACCCATTATCATAACATAAAACTCTCATTCTTTTTCTTATGAATCAGATTCAACCTAAAGAAATTGTTACCCTTAAGTTGAATCTCTCATTTCGATCTCACCCATTTAGGTATTTTCATGTAAGTTCATACACTCACAAAATTAGTCAAAAGCTTAGAAGGATTTAGATTCAATTTCTTAGATTACTTCAATTGTGCATGCTATGTTATGTCCTCAGATGTATCAGAAATTTCAGCTTAACTAGCAGTATTCGAGGATGAATGTTTCTAAGGAGGAGATATTGTAATACCCTATGATTTTTCCTAGCTTAAACTCATCCCAAGAATGACAAAAAGTAGCTTCTAGAATGATTGTTTTTTATTTTGTGTGGAATTCTTTAGATTTAGACTTTCTATGACGTAGGAAATTGAATTACCTTTCTAGCAATATAAGATTTTGATAAATCCGATAACTAGGTAAGAAGTTGTGGCTATTTGAATTTCTAGTCGCAAAACACCATCATTTCGAACCTCAGCGCATTACGGAGAAGTGTTAAATCCCAATCGTCATTTTCCAGTGGCCCTCCGTGACATTGGTGCATCATGGAGAGGGATAATTTCCCACTTGTCAATTTCTAGAGGTCCGACACGATAATGGTGCATCGCGCCATGTGCCAAAATTGCATTCCAAAAGGGCACCACGATGGCTCCGCATTACGGAGACTGCCCAATTCACATTTGTCATTTTCAAGTAAGCCACTACAATAGTGGGGCATCACAGTTGCCACCCAGTTCTCAAAATGTTGCATTTTTCTATTTTGTTTGGGGGTTTAAAGAGGGCATTTTTGTCAATCTCCCAGCCCCTAGTCCGTCTAAAACATTGAATTAAACCCCTCCAAAGAACTTTTTGCTTCTTTCATCACTTTTCTCTCAAACGAAAACCCTAGATCATCAAAGCTCCTTCTCCAAGAAATCCAAATTCCTCCATTAATTCTTCAAGAAACACAAGATTAAGGAATCTCAATTCAAGAACTCCAATAACTCATCTTCAAAAGCAACATAGGAATCCAAGATTCAAGCTTTCTCATCTAAGATCATCAATTAAGGTGTGTGGGGTTTGAACAACGATAATTCTTTCATCCTTATGCCCAACACTTTATTTTAATTATGAAATTTACTGCAATTTACATGATTTACCATGAATTTCATGTTAGGGTTTATACACATTATCATTATTTGCAAGATTATGAGATTTCCTATGATTTAAAAGTTGAATCACATGATTATGTTTACATTTCCATGCATAATATTGAGATTTCTAGATTTTAATATGATTTACAAATGTTTACATTTACAAGTATGAATTTTGAGATGTTTTAACATGAGATTTATGCGTAGGTCATTAGACCTCATTTAAAGATTATAATTTCAAGATTTTTTGTGCTATAAGGACCCCATGACTAGATTGTTTACAGATTTTAGATAAAGATTTGACATTTTGGTATCAGAATAGATATGAAATCCATATTTCAGATTTAGACTTACAGACTTAGCTCTACAGATGTATAATTGGTTTTATTATAAACCATCAGATTAATTTTAAAGTGGATTTCTTAAGATTGGGAGTAGTATATAGCACTTAGTGGGGAGTGTGGGTTTATCATATCCTACTTCCACAGAACTACATAGTTGACGTATATATAGATTCAGATTATTCCCACTTCTTTGTGGATGACTAATATTGTGATCACATAGATTAGAATGTTCTATTCTGGTGGCAAGGGTAGACCAACCCTAACCTTATAGGGGTTAGTTGTGGGATACCATGTATGCTAACATGGTGTATATGTCGGTTACAAAAACCACCTAAAATATGTCCCCTTCTCTTAAAACAGTCTATTGGCTTAAAGCCTTAAGATAAAAGCATATGTTTTAAACGTTATGGTTTTAAGATTCTTAAAGTCTTGAGATGAATAATTTTCTTTTTCAAAATAGTTTCTAAAGAGTTTCCTTTCAGACTACAGATCTTAGAACAAAGAGAGTAAAAGAAAAGCTTTTAGAAAACTAAGTGTAAAGGTTCACACGTTTTACTCAGATTATGTTTTAAAGAAAGATAGTAACTTTAAATTTCAAATTTTAGAATTCAGATTTTAGAGTTAGTCCTTTCTACACTTAGATAGTATGATTTAAAGAGAGAATACAATCTCATACTTTGGAACTAAATGATATGGCTCACAAGATTTATAAAGTATGTTTTGCTTCCTATTGTTGTATATTTTAGTATTTCAGATATTCCAGCTTACGTGAGTCATTTACATTTAGCATGCATTGTTTACAAATTATGATGATTGATATTATATTTTACTTATGCATTTACCCTCACATACTCAGTACATTCCCAAAGTACTGATCCACATATATGTTTATGTGCTACATTATCTCATAATGTAGGTATCAGTTCAATTGTAGCACTCATACCATATTCAGACAGATTGCAGCTTCCATTTATCAGGTGATGAGCCCTCTTAATTCAAGGGCTCGAGTTAGTCAAATAGTTTGAGTAGTATTTTATTTTATTTATTTATTCTAATTGATTTGGGTTAGTTGGGGGTCATGTCTGAGCTACCTATAGTAAATATAGTAGAGGCTTCACAGATGTCAGTTAGAGTTAGTTATGTATTTTCAGTCCCTTTTTTCAGACTTTATTAGGATGTAAAAGTTGTATAGATATTGTATTTTTTTCTAGATTCCATCATTATTATGTTTCCGCATAGTAAACTCAGCTGTTTTATGCATATCATTCAATTGATTATGGTTTATGCCAATAGAAGGGTTATCTTGGGATCACTTGTGGTCCTACTGTGTGATGTCTCGGAACAAATTTTTTGGGTTTTATAGTTTACATCTAAGAAATGTTATTATGGTGATATTGATATTCCTTGGTACATGATGGTTATGATGGGTTGACATTGGGAGTAATGCTTATTAATTTAACTATGAATAACTTATTAATTAAGCAAATGATTAGCTAATTAATTATGCTATAGAATAAGCCCTTGATCATAATATTGACAAACCATTGATTTGGCCATTGGGTATGCCATTGACTAAGTAACTGGCTTTATTAGCGATTATGCTATTGATTATATTTAAGACTATGCTTATTGATTATATTAGAGATTATGTTGTTGATTATGCTAAGGATCATACTTCTTTACTATATTTGTTATTATGCTATTGATTATTATAGAGCTCATGCTTCTATTATATTTAGTAATCATATTGAATGACTATTCTTATAGTTACGCTATTTCATACTCCAATGATTATGCTATTGGCCATGGTATTAATTATATAGTCACTGGTATAATTTTTGATATTGGTTATGCTATTATATATGCATATATCGGTTGAAGTACGTATAATGATGATGATATCAATTATTAATACTCGATGAGTGTCTAGAGGACAACTATGATGTTCATGGTATTGATGATGATATGAAGGATGATATCGATAATGATGATTGTGATAATATCTTTGAAAATAATTGTGAGTTCAAGTCCGAATATGCATGTTATACCATGGTAATATACTTCTTATAAATTCTTGATATCAGGGTGTGAGATTTGGCAGTAGAGATTCTTGCTAGTCGAAAAATGAGGAAATGGTTATAATATGGCATTACATGAATGGGTTCTAGTGACATAGTGATTAGTTAATTATTGATGATTAGTTCATAATTGGTGATTATTTGATAAATGATTGTTAATGTATAAGTTATGAATATAGGTTTCATAACTTGGATGAATTCTAGTTGGGTCATAAGAGTTGATAAATAGCATTGGTGGCTTATACTATCTTGTTTGTACCATCTTGGCTTATAGGAGCTTACGATAGATTATTTACTTTTTTGTACTAATTGGATTATGGGGGATAATTTTATAGTTATGATTGCATGTGTCGATGCTTTCTATTATTTTACGTTATTATTACAGTTATCAACTTATTAATGCATAGTGATGTCGGAGTTATTTCAGGCTCATTTCCTTAAATTGACTTAATTATGTTATATTGAATTTTGTCTTACTTATATCATGATTTATCTTTATCTTTCTTATGACTTGTTTGGTGAGAAGTAGTCAGAGAAGTAAGTCCAAAAACAAAGAAATTTTCAAGCCTACAAATCTAGGATGTTTCAACCTAGCAGTTCATTTTGTTTTTAAATCCATTTCTATATTCTAAAGTCTTCACTGGTCCCAAATTACCATCGACAAAAACATTGGTTAAAGGACCTTAAATGCAAATTTTGATTCTTCAAACATCTCTGTAATGTTGTTTTTTGGCTAGGCATACCTTTGGTTTGGGTCCTGAGGAACAAAAGTTCATTTTGAACTATTGGTCAAAAAGCTAAGAAAATTAAAATTGGGTGTGGGACCCATTTTTTTAAACAACCTTAGATGGAAATTTCGATTGTGCCATTGATTCTATAACGTCGAATTTGGTATGGTAGTGTAACACCCCAAAATATCATCCCAAGATGCCACACGGTGCCCAAGGCTACACGTAGCCTTAAGCTAACCCTTTAAGCCAAAACACTACCCTTTGGTTCCAACACAACAATATACACGCTACGCTAAGGATATATATATAAGTACATATCATATCACATCGCGCATGGCACGGAATATCGTTAGACTGTACATATATGGAATGTCTATACACAAACTAACTGAATAACACATTACTCTAACATAACCTTTATACAGAAAATCAACGAGCCATTGGGACAAACCCCCAACTGACTCAATAAACCAAAGGGATCACAAAACAACAGCACAAAAACTAGCAACTTGGTCCTTGAACCATGAGCAACTTGGTCCTCGAACCATGAGGACTCACCACTGAACTAACGTAGATGTGGCACTCGAATATCACTGTCACGAATGTGGCTGAGTACCTGAACCTACATCATAGTAAGAATGTAGCCCATAGAGAAACATGTGGATCAGCACAAGATACGTACTGAGTATGTGGGGGCGCATGCAAAATATAAATAATATCATAAATTTCATAAAAACGTGCATACGGACCATAATGACACACCTGGATTGAGTGACATTGAAT